>NC_060071.1:51171211-51474241 GCF_922984935.1 Meles meles
CTTAGGCATGCAATAAACGCATAGCATCTTGTGTCTTTTAACTTAATTACACAATTCAAAGCATTACCCTAATGAAATAAAGTAAATTAGCTGAGTATCTTGAGTCCACTATAATGGCCTAAACTTTAACTTTCCTATAACAGATTCACATCGAGAAGTATTTAAATGTTGTAAACCATCATGTGTTAACAACGCCTGTTGATGATGATAATTTATATTCTCCTCGTGCTTCCAAGTGGTAAGTAAAATAGCCATTTTGGAGTCCTAAATAAGTACAATAAAAAAAAATAACTTTTCCCACTCAGGTCAGGTGATGGTAAAGACAAAATCTTCTAGGCTTTGTTCATATCTATTCTACAAGTTTCAGTAGTTTTGTATGAGAAGTTAGTGGCAGAATTTGAACTTTGATGAAGTTTATTCCGGTTAATCTTCTTGCCTTCCAATACTTGACACTATATCAATTACTTCAGGGTCCTAGTTTTGGTATTACTATTTTTTTTAGTAAAAGGTATCCAAAATTCAACTCCTAAAGGAAATATTTTTTAATGATTTTTATTAATATATAATGTATTATTTGCCCCAGGTGTACAGGTCTGTGAATCATCAGACTTACACACTTCACAACACTCACCAAACCACATACCCTCTCCAATGTCCATCACCCAGCCACCCATCTCCCCCTTCCCCCACCAACCCTCAGGTTGTTTTGTGAGATTAAGACTCTCTTATGGTTTGTCTCCCTCCCAATCCCATCTTGTTTCATGTTTTTCCTTCCCTACCCACCACAATCCCCCGCCCTGCTTTAAAGTTCTTCGTATCAGAGAGATCATGTGATAATTGTCATAAAGGAAATATTTTAATGTGAACCCATTTTTACGCTATTAAGATCACATGATACTTTCTTTACAGTTTTTAACATGTTTTATGTGCTTTATTGTAAAGATGATTTGGGTATCCAGAGTAAAAAAACCAAAAATAATAAAACTTGCTTAAAATATTCATAATGTAATACATCCTAAGAGATGATTTATTAAAATTAGACTTGAGTTAGCGAGAAATTGCCTTGCCTTGCTTTGGAACCTCTTACAAGTTGGCCTCCTGAACTTGAGTATATGTAGTATAAGGTTGTGCTAAGCTTAAAAACCTTATAGCCCTATTTGCATTGTAAATATATACTAAGCCTAAGTGAGTAGTATCAGATTGTGAGGTCGTTACAGAAATAGTACACAAGGAAACATGGAAATCTACTGACATAACCAAGTTCCAACATTCAGTAGTGGGGAGCAGAGCCTTGAGGACATCTGTCCCTCTTTCCCCCACATGAAGGAGTGCCACAGGCATCCATCATCCCCTATAGAGGCAACCCTTCCCTCATCTGTCTAGTTTTTCATCATTTATATCTTTGATTTTTTTAATTTGGGAATTAAAAAATGATCTGGAGGGATACCTGGGTGGCTCAGTCATTAAGCGTCTGCCTTTGGCTCAGGTCATGATCCCAGGGTCCTGGGATCCAGCCCCACATTGAGCTCCCTCCTCAGCGGGAAGCCTGCTTCTCCCTCTGCATCTGTCTGCCATTCCCCCTGCTTGTGCTCACTTGCTCTGTCTCTCTCTGACAAATAAAAGCTTAAAAAAAAAAAAGACCTGAAAATAGGTTAATATTCATAATCTTTTAAAACAAGGTATCTGTAAAGAAAATAATGAAAGGGATTCTTGGAGAAGAAAATATTGGAGGTCAGTTTCCAACTTACGTTGATTGGCTCTTAGAAATCAAGGGAACCCTACAGGCAAGGTGTGAGGCCTTTGTGGATGGCAGCCGACAATCTGGGGTAGGCTATGGCCAAAGACTGAACGTACAAGCAGCATCAAGCAGGAAAGCCTCAGGATTGAGGGGTTCGGGAAAGCAAACCGGAGAAGAGATGGCTGTCTGTCGTGAACTCTGATGATGTTCTCCTGGCCTGTCTCTGGATATCTCTTTGTTCTTCCATCCTGACAAAGAACAGAGAGTCTGGCATGCCGATTTGCAAGTTAGGATAGCTGAAAAGAGAGAACTATGTAGCAATTACAGCCACAGAGAACAAAGCAGAAACGTTCAGGCAAAGACCTTTCTTCTACACTTCTTCTCCCTTGCCAAGGACTGTCCTTGCCCCTTATAGGGTCTGGAAGAGTGAAAGAAGACTTCACCATTAATTGGGGCATGGGGCTGGCTCCCAGAAACAGTCCTTGGATCCTTTCCCTCCTATTCAAGACAATAGTATGATAGCGGGTCCTCCCGGCAGGAAGATGGGAGCCTGGCATGTTTGTAGAGCCTGACAAGCCTGCAGGAGTATCTCCGTCCTGGCTGTGGGTGTGTTAAAAGAGCTGCTAAAGGAGCCCATGCAACTTGGAAATGAAATGATAGGAGCTAGGTCGAAAACAGGAGAAAAATCCAAACTAGGTCTTTAAAGTAAGCAGGCAGGCAGGAGTGCCTGGGTGGCTCAGTGGGTTAAGTTTCAGCCTTCGACTCAGGTCATGATCTCAGGGTCCTGGGATAGAGCCCCGCGTTGGGCTCTCTGCTTGGTGGGGAGTCTACTTCCCCCTCTCTCTCTGCCTGCCTCTGCTTACTTGTGAGCTCTCTCTGTCAAATAAAAAAAAAAAAATCTTTAAAGTAAGCAGGCAGGTCCTGGGAGTGGGAGTCACGGGGAGTGGCTCAGGGAGGAAGAGAAGCAGCAGCAGAAGACGGAAAGGGAAAACAGAAGAGCCAGGAGATCAGGGATCGTTGTCTGTGACCCGTGTGTTCCTGGGTCGATAGTCACACCGGACTCTGAACTTATGGGGGTGCCCAAGAGACTATCGTGAATAGACTTGGCGTCAGAGTCTATGTTCTGTTGGGAGCTTTCTATGCAAAACTGTTTGCAGAACCCAGAATTCCTTCAGGTTCTTATGCCTGAGGGCAGTGGGACTGGCCAATTCATTGCATTTTTCTTCTGAGGTTCCATGACTAAAGTCCTCCGAATACCCAAGTAAGAAGGTGGTTTTACATGATTGATGCCGGGACTCACTGAGGAACAGGTTGCTTATCTCAACACTGCTCGGGAGGCTGGAGGAGGAGACTTAGCTTATCAGAGTCTCGAGCTGGAACAAGCTGGACCTGGCCTTTTATCCCACAAGGCCATTGGTTTAAAAAATAAAGCATGCATCCATTACATGTATTTACTTACAAATTGTATACTTATCCTAGGGAGTGAATACATTATAAAATATACCAACAAAAGAACATTTAAATAATGAGACAAGATGAAACAGTTTAAAATATTTTACTTTATTAACAGCACAAGATTTTCTTTTGCTAAAAAAGGTTATTAATTATAATGTTCTGGTTCCTTCATCTTGTCAGTCGTGATGGCTTTATATTGGCTGTAGCTAATAACCCGAAACACACTCTACACTTCGTGGAGCTTCAGCATGGATGCTGGTTGAACGGGAGTCTGGAGTTCAGTCCAGTCTTCTGGATCATTTTTAAGTTGGTGGTTGGGGGTGGAGATTTGGCAGATGTTTCATGAGTTTGATTGGTTTATCATCATTTTTGCTCTCTAGTATGGCTGAAGAAAAGCTCAGGCTATGAGTAAGTGTCTGTTCTGGCATTTTCTTATTTTTCACTGATGCCCATTTTCATTGGCTTCAAAATACAGTCTGTTTTTTTGCAGGAATCTTTTTTTTTTTTTTCCAGCGTAACAGTATTCATTGTATTTGCACCACACCTGGTGCTCCATGCAATACGTGCCCTCCCTATTACCCACCACCTTGTTCCTCAACCTCCCACCCCCCGCCCCTTCAAAACCCTCTGGTTGTTTTTCAGAGTCCATTGTCTCTCATGGTTCATCTCCCCTTCCAGTTTCCCTCAACTCCCTTCTCCTCTCCATCTCCCCATGTCCTCCATGTTCTTTGTTATGCTCCATAAATAAGTGAAACCATATGATACTTGACTCTCTCTGCTTGACTTATTTCGCTCAGCATCATCTCTTCCAGTCCCGTCCATGTTGCTACAAAAGTTGGGTATTCATCCTTTCTGATGGAGGCATAATACTCCATTGTGTATATGGACCACATCTTCCTTATCCATTCGTCCTTTGAAGGGCATCTTGGTTCTTTCCACAGTTTGGTGACCGTGGCCATTGCCGCTATAAACACTGGGGCACAGATGGCTCTTCTTTTCACTACATCTGTATCTTTGGGGTAAATACCCAGCAGTGCAATTGCAGGGTCATACGGAAGCTCTATTTTTAATTTCTTGAGGAATCTCCACACTGTTCTCCAAAGTGGCTGCACCAAATTGCATTCCCACCAACAGTGGAAGAGGGTTCCCCTTTCTCCACATCCTCTCCAACACACGTTGTTTCCTGTCTTGCTAATTTTGGCCATTCTAACTGGTGTCAGGTGGTATCTCAATGTGGTTTTAATTTGAATCTCCCTGATGGCTAGTGATGATGAGCATTTTTTCATGTGTCTGATAGCCATTTGTATGTCTTCATTGGAGAAGTGTCTGTTCATATCTTCTGCCCATTTTTTGATATGATTATCTGTTTTGTGTGTGTTGAGTTTGAAGAGTTCTTTATAGATCCTGGATATCAACCTTTTGTCTGTACTGTCATTTGCAAATATCTTCTCCCATTCCGTGGGTTGCCTTTTTGTTTTGTTGACTGTTTCCTTTGCTGTGCAGAAGCTTTTGATCTTGATGAAGTCCCAAAAGTTCATTTTCGCTTTTGTTTCCTTTGGAGACATATCTTGAAAGAAGTTGCTGTGGCTGATATCGAAGAGGTTACTGCCTATGTTCTCCTCTAGGATGCAGGAATCTTTTTAAGACACCTGTCCATTTTCTCAGGCTCGATTGAAAATTAATTAATAGAATCCATACATTCACTCCACAAGTAAACTCCAGAACATTCTAACGCTGTAAAAACACATCACACAGACCCCGCTGTTCGTGCCTTTGTTGGAGGCTCCACTCTCAGGAGGCCTCCAGAACTGCAGGGGACATAACCACAGGAGGGATCCAGGGACAAGCTTAATATTAAATAGTAGCACCAAGTGATTTCTTATTTCTATTTCTTATTTTACGTATTTCTTATCTGGTGTAAACAGAAGTTCTTATACTCTCCCTACATAACCAATGGCATTCTGTTATGGATCGATCAGATGTGGGCATCCTATTTGAGAGACCACAGGTCTAGAACAATGGTTCTTAAACTTTGGTTTCCAAATCCTTTTTTGCTGGCTCCCAGATTGTCCTGGAATTGGCATTTTAACAAAGACTCTTGGTTATTCCTAATGCAGATAATTTGTGCTTAGAATCCCCAGTACAAGCATAACTCCCTGGAATCAGTATTCTTTTGGCCACATAGAGAGTCTGCCTCTATATGATCAAGAGCCTGGTCCTGGAAATTCAGCTACCCCATTGTTATGAGGGGTTGGAGTAAGCCTTTTGCACTAGGAATGAGCCAGAAGTGGGACCCGGCAGGCAGACCGGTGGGAGTGCCATTGTCTGCTTAAACTGTGAGTGTGCTGTAGTGTGTGTCAGAGGCGCCAGGAGTCCAGAGAAGCAGCTTCATCTGAGAGGGGTGCCGTAATAAGGACCGCGGATCCCTGTTGCTCCTTTGACAGCAAGCAAAGTTGCTATGAGTGACGGAGAATCAACACTGTTCAGACACATGGGGCTTCATCCCATCCATGGAAACCCAGGAAATCAGGAGAGTTCATTCCAAAGGACTACTGTCCCTGGATATACCTTAAAAAATAATTTAGAACAGACCAGATACAATCATCATCATCTTCATTTTCATCATTATTGTGAATTTCATCATTGTCGCCAATAGCTTCCGAACACTTGACAGTTTGCAGAGGACTTTATGCTACCCTATAAGACATGTTTTTATCCTTTCCTTTTAAGGATACTGAGGATTCCAGCAGGCCCCAGTCACCCTGGTCGTTGGTGATGAGGCCCAGACTCAAGGCCGGTCACCTGTCTATGATCAAGCAGTCTCCCACACCATGGCTGCCTCTAAATCAAGAAGCCTCATTTTCACAGAAGATGATTTCCAGCAAGAAGGGAAAATCTGGTCATTTTGTCCAGTAGAAATAAAACCCAGGAGGGACACAAAGTGGGTAACAATGGATGCCAGCAGATGCAAGATTTTCCTAGCTGGCATGCAGAAAACAAGGATGAGGACATTCTCAAGAGTGGCCTATTTGCTCCAAAGAGCTCAGAGAGCTTTTGTATTGTTTTCAAAATAGGTTCCGCTACTATCCCACTTTGACAGTGATACTTCCATGTCAAAGTGTGGTTCTTCCTCTCATGTGATTGGCTTTCACAGATTTTATTGCTCCGGTGATAAGGGCTCACACTGCTCTTAATGACCACGCTTTGTCAGTGACACGGGGAGGGTGACTACCGGCTGTACCCACAAGATCAGAACCCGCGGAAATCTTCATTGTGTATTCTGTTGTGTGAGGGTTTGAGAAGGGGAAGCAAGAACAAAGCAAATAGATCACAGTGAGCATTAGTGAGAGGGGGAAAAAGAAGTTTGTACTGCATTGTGAGTGGCCATCACAAGGTCCATTTTCCTCAGTTGATGAGACATCCCGGAGCCCATCTGTTGTGGGCAGTTACACCGTGGTACGTGCATTCCACTTGGATAAACTGTGACTATGACCTAGTCACAGGGAGAGATATAGAGCACAGGGAACAAGACAGGAAACTTCAGTGGTCTGTGGGAAGGGTAAGGGGAGACTAACTGTTCTTTCCATTTCTCCGTGGGTTTGAAATTTTTTTAAACAAAAAATGATTTTTAAAAAAGCAGCATAAAATGAAAAACAAACTGGGAAAACATGTGCAGCAGATAGGAGACCAAAATTGCTCATATTCTTAAAAAAAAAAAAAAGAGGGGTGCTTGGGTGGCTCAGTGGGTTAAGCCTCTGCCTTTAGCTCAGGTCAAGATCTCAGGGTCCTGGGATCGAGCCCTGCATCGGGCCCTCTGCTTGGCGGGGAGCTTGCTTCCCCCACCTCTCTCTCCACCAGCCTCTCTGCCTATTTGTGATCTCTGCCTTTCAAGTAAACAAAATCTTAAAAAAAAAAAAAAAAAAAAAAAGAGCTCCTGCCAGTACAAAAAACAAAAAAACAAAAACAACTTACATATCAGAGAGATAGAAATACAGATAAGCAGCAAATATGTGAAATATATTTACTCTCACCCGGAAGCCAGGGAAATGCAAGGTAAACAATATATGACTATTTTTTTCTTTTTGGATTAGCATAACCAGATCATTTACACCACCCTCACACCCAGGGCTTGTTGAGGTGGCAGTAGGATGGGATAACTTTGGTTCTACTACTGAAGGGATAAGTTAGCCTGAAGTCTTTAAAGGCAATTTTTCAACGGGTGCGAGAAGCTTTTGAAAATTGTCATTCTTTAAATTTAGCAGTTGTACTTCTAGGATATACGGATGCCTGTAGATGAAGTGTGCTGGGAGAAGCACTCACCACTCCTTGATCAGGCCACCCATCTTCCTGTGGGTCTGTGCCCCCAGGAAAAACCCCAGACAGTTACCTTCACAAGTTTTTCTTGGTTATCCCACCTCATAGGTGAGACAGGAAGACTGGAAGGGGCTGGAGTTAGCTAATAGCTAATTGCCCTTCCTCAGGTCAGAGGGTAATTTTCCTTGAGAGCTGGCCTTTATTTTTTTTTTTAAAGATTTTATTTATACATTTGACAGAGATCACAAGTAGACAGAGAGGCAGGCACAGAGAGAGAGAGAGAGAAAGAGAGAGAGGAGGAAGCAGGCTCCCCGCTGAGCAGAGAGCCCGATGCAGGGCTCGATCCCAGGACCCTGAGACCATGACCTGAGCCAAAGGTGGAGGCTTTAACCCACTGAGCCACCCAGGCACCCAGAGAGCTGGCCTTTTATACAGAGAACAGAACAAAGAACAGAATTCTCTGGGAATACTTTGAACCGGTTTCTTTTCCCTCCCCACTGCTAGAGGCAGGAAGGGATTTTCTTCAGGCCTCACCTCACAGCGAGAACATGGTGGGGCTCGTAGAGGTAAAACTCAGGAGAGTAGGCCTCCCTCCACCCTGCCAAGCCTTGGCCCCTCCGGATTTATAACACTTAAGCTAAGGCACACTGAGCCTCTGGCAATTTGGTAAGTGGAGGCTAACTGTTCTTGCCGATACCAGCACCAGCGATAGACTTCCTCTCTGGAGCTTTATCCAGGTCTGTGTGTCTGTCTGACTCTCTCTGTCTCTCCAGTTTTCAGGGCAGTAGTTTTCCCTGTTACCTTGATTCTCTGATTGATCTAAGAAGAACTGCTTTTCAGTTTGTTCAGCATTTTTTTTTAATCACTCCCATCCTCCCAATATCTTCCAAGCTCTTTACATATTGAAGTGAAACCAGGAGCCCACAAACTGCCTTTTCATGATAATTTCACAGACGCGGGCATCACAGTAGAGTCAAGAGATTGAGTCACTGTGGTTGAGTTTAACTGATCTTAATTATGTTGACCATTTTAAAGAACGGGGATTTGCTTTCTGATGAAAAGTTTTAAGACGTACATTCCACACACAGTCGTTCTTATAATCTTATTTTGTTTTCGTGCCGCTCACCCATGGAGCTGCCCACTGCTTAATAAGGAGAACCTTTAACCAGCCTTTGATCCTTAAGTCTTGGCAGTTCTATAAAATAGCAGAACTTTAAAGACTAGAAGTGCTAACTGCTTAGAGACCAACATTTTGAACTTCTTTAACATTGGCTAATCTGTGATTTGGCTTTACAAAACAAAACACAGCATGTTGTATTTTTTTCTCCCAAGAATGTTTTATAGTGTAGTAATCTGGTCAGTTGTGGGTCATATAACCTCAGCCAGAAATAGACCTTTTTTACATGCAATAATGATCATTATCAGACTCAAGTTCTTATGTTTAATAAAACAAGTACAGGTTTCTAGTGGTAAAAATGCTAAAGTCAGTCTAGTTCACTGTAATTATCAATGGAATATTTCCTGTAAAATCCAAATTAACTAGGAAGCATTGTTTTAAAATTACCAATTTGTGAAGTTGTGAAGATAAATTCGATTTTAAATTTTCTTTTTCTTTCTTTTCTTAAACTTAGGTTGCTTCCAACTGTAATTGATCAGAAATCATTTATTTTCCCTCTAGAATCTGAGGGTAGACTCTGGCAACCCCAAAGACAGCACAGTACATTTCCACATGCCTTTCCAAGAATAAAGGTAGGAACAGAGACATCCATAAAGACAGAAAGGGAATGAGTGGGGAGACTGGGGGGAAGGGGGACTGGGGAAGGACATCTGAGGCATCTCAAGTGTCTTTTTGGGATGGTGAAATGTTCTGGAATTTGAGAGTGGCAATGATTGCCCAACTCCGTGGCTCTCCTGAACACCATTGAACTGTACACTTTAGAAGGGTAAATTTAAGGTATGTGAATTATGTCTCAATAAAGCTGTTTTAGGAATAAAAAAAGTTTCCAGAGTAAAAGCAGAAAATTTACTTTGTGTTCGAAATGGGAGAACATGCCACTGTTTTTTCAGATACGTTTATGACACTGTGAGTTTCTACCACACAAGAGCTTTCTTCAGAAAGCAAAATATACCAAAATACAGTGCCTTCACCTTTTTTAATTAGCAATAATCATGCCTTAGATAAACCAATGACTATGCTGCTGCCACTGTGCAAAGCTAGAATTTCTGAACAGAGCCCTACAAGGGAAGTTTCTAGGGGGCAAGGGCTAGAGCTCAAGAGGTTACTGATTTTGCCTGCTGGGTGTTCTTGCAAGTGGATTCCTGTTCCCTCCCTGACTCCCCAGAAGTGGGAACAGCTCACCTCCTGTCAGTGTTTTGGGAGCATTAACTTGATCCACCTTCAGAACGATCCGAGACGGCATGCTATTATTGTTTTCATTTCACTGATGAAGAAGCCAAGGTACAGAAATGTTAGAGAAATTGTCCAGGAGGACACAGCTAGTCAATGTCAGAGGCAGGACCATGTAACCAGAAACACAAGGATAACCACTGCGGTACCCCTTTTCAGGTAATAGCTTTGTTGGGGTTTAATTAATAGACCATTGAATTCACCCTTTTTAAGTGGACTTGAGTGGATTTTCGTGTATTCACCAAGTCGTGCAGCCATCACACAGCGCCCTTATTATAACGGAGTTAGCCGTATTTTTCTTCTTTCACACCTGACAGAATCTGTAACTAGATTTTTTTAAATGTCTCTTCTCCCAGTAGAATAGAAGTTTAATGAGGGCGGGAGCCATGTCAGTCTGTTCACTGCCATATGTTGCCAGGGGACTCTCGATAAATGTTTGTTGAATGAAGAAATGACCCACGACGCCCACTCCCTTGTGCAGTCAGTCAGTCTCAGCTCCACGACCTTCCCAAAGCAGCGCGCTCCTACCTTCCACACTGCCCTTCGTACCCTGAGTCTGCTCGGCCACTGTCTGTGGAGTATTTTGGCACTGTGAGGGCCAAACACTGTCGGAGGCACATGGGGACGAATGATGCCACGTCCCTACTCTCAGAGCTTATGTTCTCACTGGGGGAGACAGATCATCGACAAGAAAATACCAGCTAATAATAAAGGCTCTCCTGAAAATAAAACAGAACATCGTGAGAAAGGGAGCTTAAAGGTCTCACACCTCCTTTCCTATTAATTCTCTGCTAACTGAAATTTTTTTTTTCCCCTCAAGAATCTCAGGAGGGTCACTGGTGTTCCCAAGTAGAAGATTAGAGCTTTCTGGTTTGTGAGGACAATGAAACAAAATATCTGAAATTAGGACTATTTAGAATGTATAGCTGTTATTATTACTCCAGACAAAAATAAAACTATGGCCCAGAAATTTATTTTCCTGAAAGAGTTTTGCATCCTGGCAAATGATCACAACGATAAGAAATCTTACGCGCTGAATATAACCCCAGAGCTCTTTTAAATACTGTGAGCATGGGTGAGCTTCATTTAAAAGGGGCACGGACTGTTTCCTACCCTGGCTTTACCTCCAGGGCCTAGATCCCTATTGTTGTTTTATTTCTAATATCGGTGACATCTGCTTAAAAATGCATAACCGCTGACACCCGAGATAGCCCTAATTTTGCATTGTAAACTCAATGACAAACAGTGCTGTTTTGCCAGCTGTTCCTGCAAGCCTACTACACCAACTTAAAAGCTTGTATTATTAAGTAGCAGTGAAATCCAACTGGGATATTACCACCTTTAATTGCCCACTGCCAACCTGTTCAACTAGGTAAACCCCAGTTGCTTCTTTGAGCTCTCTTTCTCCAAAGTAGATAACGATTTTTGGAATTCCATTTCACACCAAAAATTTACATGACAAACCATTAGGAGTTGCTCGATTATAATTAAGAGCCATAATTAAGAATTCTTTGGACAGCTACATGCAAAAGAATGAAACTAGACCATTTTCTCATACCATACTCAAAAATAAATTCAAAATGGATTAATGACCTAAATGTGAGACCTGAAACCATATAACTTCTAGAAGAAACCAGGCAAGTAATCTCTTTGACATCAACCTTAGCAACATTTTCCTAGATATGTCCCCTAGGCAAGGGAAACAAAAGCAGAAATAAGCTATTTGGATTACACCAGAATAAAAAGCTTTTGCACAGCAAAGGAAACCATCAACAAAACACTAAGGCAACCTACTGAATGGGAAAAGATATTTGCAAATGGTAAGATGTAAAGATATTTGCAAATGGTAAGATGTTAATATCCAAAATATATCAAGCACTGATACAACTAAACACTAAAAAAATGGGCATTCCATAAAAACATTTAAAAATGGGCAGAGTGTCTAAACAGTCATTTTATCAAAGAAGATATAGAGATGACCAGCAACACATGCAGAAATGATCAACATCACCCATCATCAGGGAAATGCAAATCAAAACCACAGTGAGCAATCACCTTACACCTATCAGAATGGCTAGAATCAAAAAGATAAGAAACAACGAGTGTTGGCGAGGATGTGGAAGAAAGGGAAGCCTGGTGTACTGTTGGTGGGAATGTATATTGGTACATATACCAATATGTATATGTATATGTATATATACATATACCAATATGTATATGTATATGTATATGTGGAAGGCTCTATGGAGGTTCCTCAAACAATTAAAAATAGAACTACCATATGATCTAGTAATTCCACTATTGGGTATTTACCTAAAGAAAATGACAACACTCATTCAGAAAGATACATGCCTCCCTATGTTTATTGCAACATTATTTATAATAGCCAAGATATGTAAACAGCCCAAGTGTCCACTGATAAGATGAATGGTTAAAGAAGAATGGACACACACACACACATGCATACACACAGTGGAATATTACTCATCCCTAAACAAGAATGAGATTTTGCCATTTGTGACAACATAGATGGACCTCGAGGACGTTATGCCAAGTGAAATAAGTCAGACAGAGAAAGGCAGACACTGTATAATTTCACTCACAGGTGGAATCTAAAAAACCAAACAATTGAACAAATACCAGACCCTTAAGTAGAGAGAATAAACTGGTGGTTGCCACAGCGGAGGGGGATGGGTGAAACAGATAAGAGGAGATTAAGTACAAACTTGGTTATAAAAAGTAAATAAGTCGGGGTGCCTGGGTTAGGTAAGCACTTGCATTTGGCTCAGGTCATGATCCCAGGGTCCTGGGATGGAGCCCTGCATCAGGCTCCCTGCTCAGCGGGGAGTCGCTCGTCCCTCTCTCCCCCTGCCCCTGCTCATGCTTTCTCTCTCTAATAAAATCTTCAAAAAAAAAAGAAAAAAGTAAATAAGTCACAGAGATGAAAAGTACAGTGTAGGGAATAGAGTTAGTAATATTGTAGAAAAAGAATTATTTTCTTTTATCTTCCAAAAAGCCATATTGTGATGACTTTTTTCACAGTGTATCTTTGTTCTACCTCAGCACCCGCTCAACTGCTCTTTGGGGCTCCTTGGACTATAGGCACATCTATACTTGTAATAGATAAGAAAGGATTGGAAATAAAAACAACAAAGGAGGAAGTGGAGGGAAGAAGAGAAGGAGGAAAAATTTATAGGCCAAGAGAGTACTTGATCTTCTTGTTGTATCTGGCAAGCTAATTCCTACACTGTTTACTTATAAGCATGGTACAGCTGGTATGTTTGTGGAGCAGGGAAGATAAACTCATCCCATTGCTTGAAAGAACTATTCCCTTTATTAATCCCATAAAACGGATGCCTTAGCAGTCAAAGAAACTTTAAAAAAAAAAATGCTGTGATCTAATACAATGTAGCCATGTGTCTAAGATGGGAAGGCTCTGATTTTGTGAATTTGGATCGAATTGAGAAAGTGATTTTCAAACTTTGATCAAAATGAAAGTTTTGAGGACTTTGGACGTTATGAGGAATCATATGGTAAGAGATGAAAGCAGGAAAAAGAGCAGGTAAGGGCTGCTTCCCAGACTGTTGCTCTGAGTGAGTCTTGCCTTACTGAGTGGTGGGCGGCGGGTTTTGCCCAGCAGACGGTAGAGCAGAGCAGGCAAAAGAGAGTGCCACAATAAATGAACCATTGTGAGTTCTTTCTTCTCCCAAGAGCAGTGACTTTTAAAAAAATATTGCCTGTGGCTTTTTATTGAAGTGTTTTAAAATACAGACTTAATGACATTTCACCCCTCAATGCTTTAACATGCATCTTTAAAAACATGCACATTTCAAGGGCACCTGGGTGGCTCAGTGGGTTAAAGCCTCTGCCTTTGGCTCAGGTCATGATCCCAGGGTCCTGGGATGGAGCCCTGCATAGGCCTCTCTGCTCAGCAGGGAACCTGCTTCCCTTCCTCTCTCTCTGCCTGCCTCTCTGCCTACTTGCGATCCCTGTCTGTCAAATAAATACATAAAAAATCTTTTAAAAAATGTGCACATTCCGTCTTGCCCACAATAACATTAGCATACCGAAAAAATGAATAATTCATGAGTATAACAAATACTCTGATCATATTCAAATTTCCCCAATTGATCCTCAATGACTTTTACTGATCCCTTATCCAAACCTGGATCTGCTTGTATTCATTGCATTGGTTTATTTTATTTCTTAAGGTTCTAATAATCCAAAGCAGGGAGACTCAGTTCAATTCATTTCTATAATTGGTGTCCAGCCCAAAGTAGGCTCTGAAGAGAGGACAATGTCATGGTTAGAAGTATGGGTTCATTTTGAAGGGGCGGGGGGTGGGGGGTGGGAGGTTGAGGAACCAGGTGGTGGGTATAGGGAGGGCACGTACTGCATGGAGCACTGGGTGTGATGCAAAAACAATGAACACTGTTATGCTGAAAATAAACAAATAAAAAAAAAAAAAGAAGTCTGGGTTCACAGCCTGGCTCCACCACATCCTATCTGTTCCTTTCGAGTCACTTAACCTCTGTCTGTGCCTCAGTTCCTCATCTGCAAAATGGGCATAAGTATAGCCCTTACCCCAGAGAGCTGCTGTAAGGATAAATGAATTAACATATGTAAATGTTTATAACAGTGCCCCATATGTGCCCAAGTGTTAATTCTTACTATTTGCTGATGAATACTTATCAACCTTAATTATGTACTCACTGTGTGCCGGACATTTTAGGCATCAAATTTCTGCTCTCATGGAGTTTACATTCTAGTTGGGGTCAGGCAGTCATTTGGGGGAAAAAAATGATTTGCAAAGTAAATATATAGTATGTTAGTTGGTAAGAGAAACGGGGAAGGAACCTAGGGGCGTCGGATGGTCGCCCTTGTAAGGTAACACTTGAGCAGAAGTCTGAGTCTTTGGCTGTTTGGAGGAAGAGCATTTCAGGTAGAGGAAACACAAAACGTAAAGACCCTATCTTAGAAGTACAAGTGATGCGGAAATTTGGGGGTTTGGAGCAAATGGTCAAGAGAGAATTCTCGAGACCTTTTTGGGGCAAAGAGGTGGTTTTATTTTTATTTATTTATTTATTTAAGTTTTTTTTTTTATTTGTTTATTTGACAGACAGAGATCACAAGTAGGCAGAGAGGCAGGCAGAGAGAGGAGGAAGCAGGCTCCCCGCAGAGCAGAGACCCCCGATGCGGGGCTCGATCCCAGGACCCTGAGATCATGACCCGAGCTGAAGGCAGAGGCTTCAACCCACTGAGCCACCCAGGTGCCCCAAGAGGTGGTTTTATTAAAGCTAGGGACAGCACCCGTGGACAGAAAGAGCTGCGCTGGGATTGTGAGGGGTGGCCAATATATATTTTCAAGTTGGGAGGGGGTTAGGGGTAGCATAAGTCTTAAAGAAATTTTGGAAGCAAGGTTTCCAGGACCTTGAGGGGCTAGCTGTTGTTAGGGAAAGGTCATTTATTACTACTGTCTAGTAAAACCTTAGTCATGACCCTTCAGATGTATATCCGTGGGCCATATGCTTGGAAGATGATTGCTAACATGGATCTTGGGTGGTAGAGATAAAAGAGGTTTCCAAAGGAAAGTTTACATGTTAAAGGAGGTTTACAGGATCCTGGAGGTCAGGATAATGTTAAGCTAAGATTGCCTTTTGCCCTTAGCAAAGTGTCCTAGAGGAAGGTCACTCTTTCTGTCTCAAGGACTTGTCAATGGGTTGTAGGCAGTAAGAAATTTTAATTTTTCTGGAGGGGACTATGCAGGGGAAGGGAAGTAGGAAAAGTGGGAAGAGGCCAGATGTTGTAGACCATTGTGAGGACTTCCGGATGCTCTCTGAATGAGGTGGAAAGCCACTGGGGTCTTTTCCTGCTATGAGGTAGAAGGGGAAGGGCAGCAGCGGGCGGCACCATTTAGGGACTTGTGTGGGCCATGATGATAATGAGATCCTAGCTCATCCTCCCAATGCCTGGGGGGAAGGAATTATCATCCCTGTTTCATAGATAAGGAAATAATCGAAGAAGGTGGGAGATGATTCTAATTTAAAACAAAGTGACTGCAGAACTGGGATTCAAACGCAGGTGTACTAAGACCAAAAACAAACAAACAAACAAACAAACAAAACAAAACAGCAGGATAACTCCTGATTTGGTTCACAGATGGCCCTAACTATCTCCAGAATTATCCTCAGCTATGTCCTTCCAAACTTTCCCAGAGAAACTTCTCAATCAATGCACCAGATTAAGGTGACCTTTTTCACTTTCTGATTTGTTGCAACAATGTTAATGTAGCAATTATGAAGCCACATGAGAATTATTTATGATACATTAGGATACCTGAACATATGCAATACTGTTTTACTGTAACTGGTTAGTATTCAATTGGTTTACACATACATTTTAAAGAGATTTATACCTTACAGTGCACAAAAGCTATAGCTAATGGGACAGAAGATTAAGCATGGTCTTTGGGGCTCTTTCTATCAAAAATAGGCATCAAAAATGGGCCCTTAGGACTGTATCTTCTAAGAATATCTTTTTCTATGGGAAGATTCAATTAGCTACATATTTATGACTTATGGCACCTTCTCCAAAAACTTGTTACTAATTATAATTGTGAAGACTCCCCAAATTTTATTATATGGTATCCCATGGTTCAGTGACATTTCAAAGGTTGCATTCCAAATTTCTCATGCCTTGCTCCGTGGCTTACCAGGAAATACTAACTTCTGGGCACACAGAAGACCCATCATTCCCTGGCCACCAACTCATGAGGGTAGTTTGTGGCAAAGGGAGGGAAGCCAGAGAATTAGCAATTGACCCATGTGCCATAAAAACCGGACAGAATGTCACCTTCGGCACACACTACTGCTGTCGTCTGATGACTGTGTCACTGTGGCATACAGTAATGAGAACACACACACACACAAATGCCCTTCATCACTGGTAAGCTATTTCCTCCAGTATTTTAATTTTAATGGTTCTGTGTGCTGGGTGGTAGACACATATATCTCTGTTCTAGAGGAAGCTCGGAGTCTGGAGTCAGAGTGCAATCTGAGAGGTTTAGAAAAATGCTCTGGTAGGGTTTGTGGTGTGGTGTATGCCGAATGCCTGGGCTTTGTTATAACCAGTAAGTACATCATCTTTCCAATCTGTTTCGAGTACAGTTGTCTCTGACCTCTGTGTCCTAGTCTGCCAGCTCACACAGCGTGTTCTCGCAAGAATTCTTCAAGACTTTAAGGACCTGCACTGACCGCTCATTATTTCACTATCACTTTCATTTCACTAATTTCACTAATCACTTTCGCCTGATTGTCCTTTTCCTCTTTAGCTAGGTTAGGTTGAGGGCTTCTGACAGCAATGTTTACGAAAGAAATTGTTTCTTGAATGGACTCAAAAATATGGAAGGAAATCCATGTAACCAACATCCGGATTGAAGAGTTACCATAATTTTACAATCCTTCTTTTGTCTCTTCCCTCCACATTTTTTGGTGCAGTCTTTTGAAGCAAATCCCAGACATCGCATCATTTTACCCATAAGCACTTCAGATAAGGACTTAAAAAAAAACCATAACTATTATCACATCTAACACATTTAACAATGCATTAGTACTATAGAATTCCCAGGCGCTGTTCCGTTTCCCCCAATTGTCTTAAAGTTGTTGTTCTAATGTTTGAATTAGGATGTAGACAAGGTCCACATAGGGTATTTGCATCTCATTTTATCTACGACATTTCCTCCTCATTTAAAAAAAAAGCCACTTACTGACTAAAGAAACCAGGTCACTGGTCAGCTAGGTTTCTCTTCACTGTTTGAATTTGGCTGATCGCAATCTCATGGTGTCATTTTATGTTTGCCTCTGTCCCTAGTATTTCTTGTAGACTGGTGGTTTTATCTAGAAGCTTGACCAGATTCAGGTAACATCTTTTGGGGAGGAATAGGTCAGAGGTGGTGCTCTGTACATCCCCTTATCGGATATCAGGAGGCCATTTCTTTTTCTCCTCTAAAGGTGTTAAGATTGATCAGTGGGTCTGAGTATTACTGGCTCAATCTATCCTTTATAAAATTCCCCTAGTGGTATTAGAGACCACTGAGGTTTGCCTAAATACATTATTTCTTTAGGGATTGCAAAGCAGTGTTTTTATAATCCCACCCTTTCTTCTGCATTTATTTGCTTCTACGAAGAACTGTCCGTTACTGACTCTGCAGTGCATCTGAAATATAGATTTTTCAGGAAAAGCAGGATAAATGCTTGATTCTTTTCCTTTATCTACTTTCAAATTAATGTATCAATTTTGTCAAGTAGGTTTCCTCGCGAGAAGGGGAAACATTAAGAACCCACGGGTTTTTATATATTTGAAGTGTTTCAATCCATTACGGTCATTGTGTTTTGGCCAGTAAGCACCTCCATACTGCTTTGTCATGGCGAGATACTTACCGGACGTTAGTCATTTCTCTCACGAACAGCCCTGTGAAGGCAGGTATTATTATCCAGCTTTGCAAATGAGAAGTCTAGATCACGTGGCTTGAACCACGATTTGAAGTCTATTGTTCTTTCCATTAAATATAATAATGGTTGAAAGAATCAGAGCATTCAAGGTGACTGGATTCTTCCATTTTTTTTTTCTTCTGGTTTTAAGATTAAACAGCAGAGGTCTTTAACCAGTGGGAATAGGATATTAAGCAATATACACTTTAGAAGACATTACTTGGGGCAAACACTGTTGAGAATCATGTTATGCTGATAATACCGTAACTTAGTAAATAGCCCGTCTCAACTTCGTTTGTGCAGCATTTCAATTTTGATTACTCTGTGTGGGATCTACAGCTCAGATGTAGGTCATTTTATGGTCTGCCCATGTCTGGGGAGCTGGTATGACACGCTGCCTAGTGTTTTTAATTCAGAACTTCTTCGAAAAGAAACCTTAGCCTCTTATGTTTAAACCCTCGTTTTAATAGCATAAGCTATTTCCTTCTTAGATAGCTTTGTGGGCATAGTAATAAAATAAATACCACAGAATCACTGATGAGATGAAAATTGAGCTCCCTGCTTCTGTGCGGCCATGTAGGTAAAACAGTAATTGGCTCTGATAATAACTTTTGTTCTTACAAGCCAAAGTCTAAATGAGAGTCACATTTGATATATCCGCTTGTAATTACTACCAAAAGGAGAGAATTCCAAGTTTGGTTGGTTTAGTGACTCAAGATAGATTAAATAAATGGCTGCCTTTTCTTGATCAATTCAAGAAAAATTTCTGAAATTATTTTTAATATTCATCTTGCTGTTGGTAGAAATTACCTTCTGGGGCTCACTCTTCTGCTTAATGGAATGATTAATTTCATTTTTCTTTTTTAAACGGACAACCGTTTTTCTTGAAAAGATCT
This sequence comes from Meles meles, assembly GCF_922984935.1. Lineage (NCBI taxonomy): Eukaryota > Metazoa > Chordata > Mammalia > Carnivora > Mustelidae > Meles > Meles meles. The sequence goes on from NC_060071.1 coordinate 51,190,511, forward strand.
TATTACTGGGTCTGATAATGCAGCTTAGGCTTTTAAGTATTTTCCTAAACAGTTCTATAGGTGGTCTATGAGACAAATTAAAATTAGGAGTATAATTGGTAGTGATTTACACCAAAGCTGTTTGATACATTAATATTATTCAAAGGTAGTCTCTTTTATATGTTTTTAAAAGGGAAACTTAATCCTGTGTTATTATTATTTTGGTATATACATGTTTTTGGTGCCAAAATAGTAAATATTAGCACATTAATCATTTTAAAGGACCTCTCCTATTGCTTTTAGAAGCCAACTAATACATAACTGAAATTACAACCTGTCATTCCTTTGGGATTTCTATTTACATTTGGATTCCCGTTCGTAAAGTTCTATGCCCAGTGCCACAGAAATGTAACAATGAGCAGAGAACTGGATTTTGATGCCACTTTTAACAATGATTCTGTACTTGATAATGTCCTCCCTATACCCGTACCATAGCCACACGAAGTTGATGGAGCATAATAAAACTAAGAAAACTGCTATGGTCCACCGAGCCAATGATCCCAGAATTAAAAAGTTTTAACAACGCTTAGACATGATAGATGAAGCTAATCATCAGTTGTATCCAGGGCTCACATTTAAAAAGCACTCTAATTACAGAAACCACACCCAGTCAATATAATACATATTAGCAATTTCCTAATCCTTGGTAGGGTGGAAATTATTCTGAAAGTTTAATTAAGAAGGAAAAAATTATGTTCAGGTATTAGTTTCCATAAAAGAGGCACTCAGTTTCCACACAAAAGTCCCGGAGTGGTGCTGTGAGTGTGGGTTCTCCGCAGAAGGAAAGCCATTTATAATTAGACACGACGTTGCTTTTGCAACCCCATGTACCTCCAGGAGAGGGAAATAGATAGGCTTTCTTTGCAACCCATCCTGCATGGGTTAAATCAAGTGGACAGCTGAGTGCCATTATTTAGAGATTTGGCTTAAAAACTGCTATTAAAAACACACACACAAACAAAAGGGAGGTTTGGGGCCTGTGTTAGGAAATAAATTATCTGGACAGCACACATCCCACAGATATCTTTGTAGGCTTCCCTTTCACTTTGACCTTAGGCACAGCCCCATTTATGAACGCTTATCATCAAAGAAATAGCTGAATCATGAACTAATCTTGCCGGTGTCTATGAGCATTTTAACTGTTGCACCACATCACCCCCAGAACTAAGACACTCAGTTGAAAGGAAAAAAAATTTTTTAATTGCTCACAACACCTCCTTTCTAAAAAGTCACAAAGGCTTTGTATTTTAGGATTCCATTTATATGAAATGCCCAGAATGTGCACATCTAAGAGACAGAAACTAGACTAGCAGTTGCTAAAGGCTGGAAGGAGGAGCAAATGGGGTGTGATTGTTAATGGGTGTGAGGTTTCTTTTGGGGGTGATGAAAATGTTCTTTTTAAAGATTTTATTTATTTGACAGAGAGAGACACAGCGAGAGAGGGTAACACAAGCAGGGGGAGTGGGAGAGGGAGAAGCAGCCTTCCTGCTGAGCAGGGAGCCCGACTGGGGGCTCGATCCCAGGACCCGAGGGATCCCAGGACCCCAGGGATCCCAGGACCTCAGCCGAAGGCAGACGCTTAACGACTGAGCCACCCAGACACCCCAATGAAAATGTTCTGAAATTAGGGATGATGGTTGCACAACTTTGTGAATATGCCAAAAACCACTGACTTACATACTTTTAAAGGTGTGAATTTTATGGAATGTGAGTTATATCACAATAAAAAGTCACAAGACCTCAGAAACGGTTGTAGTGTCATATTCCTTAAGTGTCAGCTTACCTTTTAGCCTGAAATCATAGAACGCCAAAGCGGCGGAGGGTGTGTGTGTGTGTGTGTGTGTGTGTGTGTGGGTGGGTGGGTGGGTGGCAGGGGGAGTGGTGGGTTGGGGTGGGAGGGGTGGAGTTTAGAGGGTGGGGGTGAAGTGAGTAGTTCTTCAAGAGACCCTCAACTCTAATTGCTGTGTTTGGCAAGTAAAGAAACTTACTTTCAAAGAAGGAAAGTGACTTACCCAAGGTAACATGTGGGCAGTCCAGGGGAGGGCAAGTTTGGAACCCAGCTGGGTCTCTCCCTTTTCCCACCACCACTGTGCTGTCTTCTCTGGAGGTTTACGGTTAGGCATCTCAGCAGTAACTAATTTGAATTCTTTAAAATGAGAAACACGTGGTTCAAATGACATGGTTTTACATTTTTTTTTCTAATGACAGCACACATCTTTCCTAGAGACAGCAAAATCTCTGTGAAGGAGTAAATAAACATGTGGTGAATTCACCACGTCCGCAGTGAGATTCACCTGTAAATGTCCCGCGAGGAAAATGGCCACATTAACAGACCAAGGGAGCCCTCTACCTGTGTGTTTGTAGTATAGATTTCATTGGCAAAATCCTTGACCTGGAAAGCTAAAAATAAATCGAGACCAGGTATTCTGGTCCTTTGTCTACCTTGGTTGGCTTCTCATATTATTTGGGAGGAAATGAGTGGTGTCCAAGGATATGTTTTTATGAACAATAGGATACATGGAGGAAAATCTACACAAAGTTCTTTTTCTATGAATAAAAGAGACCAATTAGCAGCCTAAATAAAACCAAATATATATATGTACATATATATAATTTTTGCCATAAGAACTATATTATTATATTATATATTTTCAAAGAACTTCACACTTCTTTGAGGATATAAAATGTTAGTAAGCATTTTTGTTCATTCAGCATGAAAGTTTCATTGTTTCTTTGTTTCAGCGGAAGATAGGGTTGAATGTAAAAATCATGCAGGATCCCGAGAACGTCCACCACAGAACTGCTGTAAACGCGAACTATGGAATCAGTTTGCCATATATTAATCAGAGAAAAGCATGTGTAAGTAATGACTTGTTTTAATGAGTTCTTAATTTTTTTAAAGAATCAAAAGCCATATATTTTATAAGCTACAATGTAGATTTTAAGTAAAGATTTTGATCCTTAGGATTTTGGGGAGATGAAATGGAGTGGCTTTCATTCCATTTATAATTACAAATGATTAAAAACATGTTAACCTATTTTTTTAAAAGATCTCTTTGTAGCTCGTTTAAATTTCTATTTTATCTGATGTTCCTAAATAATCCAGTATCAAAATTTTAACAAGGATGAAATAATTCAACAACCAAAAGAATGAGGAGAGAAATTTTAAATATTTTATTTCTTAGATAGTGGGGTAACTGCTAGAAAAAGCAAAAGAAAACAGCGGCACTGTAATCAGCTTCAATGCATATGACCATCCGGTACACAAAATTTAAGAATATTATTCTAAACCTGAAGCAAGCATGGAATCATTCTTTATGTCAGCAAAATGATGGGAGGGAAGAACGATCAAATGGAGACGGGCATTAAAGTGATCTCGGAGTCCGTGCCTGTATTTGCCAGTGACTGGCTGCTAAGTGTCTGAAAGCAAGGACTGTACTGTTTTGTGGGGTTTTCTTAGGAGATCTAACAGGAGTGCTTCATTTTAATTGAGAAATTATTTGCCTTGCGATTATTTCTAATACTGAAAACAACCACTGAGGTGACACCTATACATTGGTAAATACATTTTTAACCTTAGGCTTCTCTCAAAAACTCTTAAATGTATGGTTTGGGGAGATCAAAACTAAAAAAAAACAAGATGAATTTCAGAATTAAATTGCAAAACTCTTTCTAGCCAGAATAGTCTCTCGGATTAATCTTCTAAATTTCCCACGCAGACATTTTCATCTGCCTACTTCATTCGTGTAACCCTGAAATATATTTTTTACTTTCTTTCTATGTGCTTTATGTTATTCTAACAGGTTTGGCTTAAGTGCACTTTATCACAGAAATACGTCTGTAGCCTAAGAAATAACCAGAAAGTTAGATATTTTTATTCCTGCTGAAACTTTATTTAAAATGTCACTATGAATAATGTGAAAGGGTTTTTATCTGCTTCCCATGAGCCCAAAGCCCTTGAAATAAAAATATTATTTCTCTGGCTGCACAGACAGAAGCAGATTTCTCTTTTGTTGTTGTTGGTTTCCCGCTTCAATCTAGAATTAATATTGGCTTAGCCGGTGGAGTGCTGGGGCTTTGTAGCCCCAGGTAACCGCTGCATTTTCCGCAAACTTTTCCTGATGAGTATCAAAGCTTAAAAAGGCACGCCTCTAGATTCAGGGACGATTATGCTTGGCTTTAATGAATGGGAGTGAAGATTCAGACATAAATAGGTATTTGAATTTATATCCAAAATCTGGAGCAGAACCTTAGCCATTTGTTATAGTCTTTTTTCTAATTCCCAAGAGGATGAGTGCTTTGGTTATTGTGCTCATGTACTTCGAACACAGAGGGTTTAGGAAAGCACTTGGCCTTGCATGATGCATAGATAATATACACCCATTTATTGTATTAAAGATCCTTTTTCCCATTAAACTTGACTCCATGAAAATCTACACCAGAGCCCTTTAAAATGTATGGACATTAGGTACATTTCGCTCAAGCTATTAGCATTTCAATCAAAAGAGTTGACCCCATCAGTTCACCATATACATACGACGGCAGTCACTGAAAGTCAGTATTTTTCATTTTGGATTTGTAAAATGGAATCACTGTGCCAAAAGTCCCATTCGAGAAATATTTGGGTGTTGGTTTTAAACAATCACGTAGAGATTTTGGAAACAGATACAGTTGTGATTTACTACTTATAAAAATGTTTCTGAAATCACTTCTCCAAACTGAAGCAATGTGTCTAGCGCTGTGATGTATAGTTAATTAGAAAAGCAGCATCAAGGCTAATCGCTTTTTAGAACTACTCTAAACACTCAAAGGGGATTATGATTTGGCTGCCGAGGGCCATGTGTTTCCTTCCTTCTTACGAAACTTGAACAGCTTGTCAAAAGCCTGTAAATAATCTTCGACATTTTTGACAGAGCAAATTTGAATATGTAACTGATTTACATGGTTAGTTCCTAGAAACTGATATTTTCTCCATTTTATGAAGAGGTATGTTCTTCCTAATCATAAGGGGTCAGTGTAGAGGTTTTACAATGTTGAAAGCACATATACCCCAGACACACACACACACACACACACACAAACACACCCCCATATGCCTTCAGAATGTATATCCTATAACTATATGTAAAATCAATTTACAAAAAAGTACTAAAAGTGAAACTCACTGCTGATTTTTTCCAATATCTTAAGTCTGAAAAATTATACAACAACAACGACGACAACAACAACTCTTTAACAGGTTTTAGAGTAGAGCCTCACAAGTACGGGGACACAAGAAGAAATCTCTGATACATCAGCTTCACACTTTCTCACTGCCGACTACTTCCAGTTAGACTTTCTGATGCAACGCATTCGAAGATCTACAGAAAATTTGACTTTGATTTATTTCGTTTAAATAAAAAGGGTTTCTTACGAGGCTTGAAACATGTATCTGTTAGCATGAATTTTAAAAGAACAATTATGAATGCATAACAAAATAGCCAAACAAAACATTGCTTTGAATCGCTGCACAAATAACTCTGATTATAACTGTTATGACCTAGAAAAGAATCATAAAACCATTTTTCTTGTTGGCAACCTAGGAGTTGCTGTAGAATTATACCAGTCCTTTGGTCCCACTTTCCAAATAAATAAATATATAATGCAATGTAAACTTAGAATCTTTTATTTATTCATGAGGTTGAATTTAATACTATTATGATTTCTCGATTTTATGAGTCATACGTTATGCGGTGTTTTTCACTAACTTAGTTGGGTTGCAACCACACTTCACAAATCATAGCTTCATTCTTTACTGTTTCACTTCGGGTGTACACAGTCATCTCTCTGGTGAAAGTACATTCGTTTCTGGGATGATAAAGTAATGAAAAGTAAGGCAATTGTGTTCCTGTCAAATGATTAGAAGCAGCCCCAGAAGAAAGGGGGAGGGTCAGAGCGGGGGAGGGGGTGGGGAGAAAGAAGGACGATTTCAAAACATGATTGTGTTTTAAGCCCCATGCATATGGCCACAATTACAGTCACAACGTAATTTCGCGATGGGAGCAGAATTAGATTTAAACAAATTGATGTTACACTGCAGTAATTCAGAATGAGCTTGTTGCATTTATAAACCATAACAAGAAGCAGAGTGAATTAATAAACCCTTCTTGTCACTAAAAATAAAAAAGGGAATAATTGCTGAGATGGAGTTAACAGATGACTATAGTCAGCATCCTTTCAGCCTAGATATGGGAAAGTGAAGGTCACCCCCATCTCGGATGACAAAGAGGGAACATTTTGTTGGTAAACAAATTAATCTCTTGAAAGGTCGCCATTTGTTTTAAGTTTTTCTCCCGTTCTTGTCATCTGGAATCAGAGATTGACTGTCATTTCACTAGGCAGGGGTGCAGTGGAAGCAGACAAAGCTGGTTCTGTACGTATCAGCATTCCTTGACAAAACTCGGTGCCTGATTGCGATGCCATGGGCTGCTGGTTTACAGCTGTCTCCGGACAAGAACGGAGGCCCACCCCTGAATTCCAATAAGATGGGCCTGCCTATTCTGCCTGCTGCAAGTTGGCCCTCTGCCCACAAGTAAAATGTATTGTAGTTCAAGCCAGCAATTATCCCTTTTACTTCCTTCTGTGCTGCTTCTGTTCCTTTTTTCCAAAAACAGATGTGGGTATTCGCTCAAGTTCCGCATCTCCTCTTTCTCACACCTGCCGGGTCAGAATTTTGACAGAGGGAGAGTCTGAGGGAGCCAGCAGACACCAGTCGGACGGAATTTCTTGGAGAGCAGTTTAAAAAGAAAATGTGGGTTTTCCAGGAAACGTGGAGTCAGCATCTTGGCCCCCCGTTCCTTTTCCCAGGAGCATTTGGTAAATTAAATTAGTGGAACAAAAGGAAAATTGCTCTAAAGACATTCAGAAATGCCATATTTATGACACACAGTCATTACCCAAGCACGGTGACAGCGTGCACAGACAGCATCTCCACTTCTGTCGCTAAAGAGAGCTCTCTCGTCGGGTCGCTCGGAAAGAGTTTTCCGGAAATCAAGGACTTCTCGTGCTCCTCCTGATTCCTCAAATGTACGCCACTGATACGGCAGTGGTGGTGCCCATGGACAGGGTGGCGTATCGCCTTTCCAGGTGGCTGCTCTTTAGAACGTCAGTTCTGCCTGGGTTTTGAGTCCTGGAAAAGCTGGAGAAAGTGATGAGATGATTGTCATTGGCTGCCGTGGGGCTCTCTCACAAAAGCCCAGTAGGACTCCGGGAGCCAGAAGAGGCTATGAGAGGCTGTGCCCTCAACTGATAACAGATGCAAAACAATCCAGCGATAGGGAGTTCCTGAACTTCTTGAGAACGTGTTGCCTGAGTTTCTGTGCTGGGATGCCGCATGCCTTCCCAGACTTTCCAACCCTATGCTGAACTCCCAGCACTCGCCCGTTCTCAGCGTAGGGATTCTGGGTCAGACTAGACTGCCCAGTGTGACTCCTGCCGGATGAGGGACCTCCCAGAAACAGCCTACATTGTTTCATGTATAAAATGTCCATAATAAGAGTATCTCACAAGATCGTATTGGGATTTAGGGGCGTCTGGGTGGCTCAGTGGGTTAAAGCCTCTGCCTTCAGCTCAGGTCATGATCCCAGAGTCCTGGAATCGAGGCCTGCATCTGGCTCTCTGCTCAGCGGGGAGCCTGCTCCCCCCCCCCACCCCCGTCTGCCTCTCTGCCTACTTGTGATCTCTATCTGATAAATAAATAAAATCTTAAAAAAAAAAAAAAAGATTGTTTGGGATTTAGAGGAGAGAATTCAAGGCACTTAGCAAAGGTCCTGGTACAAATAAGGGCTCTGAAAATATTAGTTGTGACTAGTGGCGATTTTCCCGATTGTACTGTGCCATGTTTTATATTGTCATTTAAAACTTAAGTTACTCTAGGGGTTGAGGGAGAGAGCCAAAATGTTGCTGAAATACCTTCCAAGGGTTCTGTTTAATATTTCCTATGATGATGCCTTCTTTCCCACACTAATATGAGGGCAGGGATCTTGCTGCCTGTTCCGTTTGCCTGTTTTTCAGAACCTTCCCTGCCCCAAGCAGTGTTTTGCACGTAACAGGTACACAGGAGAGGACTGGTCTGTCTCCTCCTGCGTCCAGTGTCCGATTGAAACTCAGTGACCTGATGCTGAGTCCAAAAGTGAAGAAACGATGTGGCTGGCCGCGGTCACCCTGGTTGTATAGGGCATCCTCCCACTAGGCCATCTGAGCGAGTTTTCCTAGTGAAACAGCCTCGCTCCTCGATTCCTGCCACAGTCTTGCCACCGATTAGTTGTTTCCAAGACCAGGTGACTCCACCTCGCTTATTTGCATCTTCCCGGGTTATAAAATGGGAGGCTGGGCTGGAGGCGGTCTGGTAAGGTGGGAAGCATGTGGAGTTGAGTGAGTCAGTTTGGGTCCTATCTGCCGTCTTCCAGTTACGCAACCCCGGGCAAGAAAATGCAATCTCAAGTCCTCAGTTTCCTCTTCTGCAGAGTCAGGATAGTGGTGCCCGTTAGGCAAAGGTGTTCTGGGAACCACAGATAACATAACGTTGCTGGCACACCATAGGTGCCTAAGAAGGCTCCTGGCTTTGGGGAAAATGAGTTAATATTAGAAATCTCATACTTCCTCCGCCTTCTTCACATCCGTGCTCCTGGGGAAGGATCTGATTTGGCTCCTTTCACACTGGTATAAATGAAGAATAAGGCTTAATGCTCTTGTTTTCAAACTGTTATGGAGAACTCTGGTGAGTTTCAGGGAGACTGCAAACATTTAGTTCATATTTAATTTTTTGATAAATATTTGAACCATTTGCAAGTGTAGTAAAGAAAACACAGGCAAATTTAGGTTTCAGTACCCAGTACATACTAGATACCATCAATGGGTTAGTTTGTGCAGTCAGGTTAATTCTGTGCATGCGTGGGCGACACACACAAGCACATCTGAATTCCATAGAAAGGTGGTTTTTTTTTTTTTCATTAGATAGGGTGTATCTTTGTACCAGTCATATTTTGAAATTCAGATCTGCTCATATACACTCCCATAATAATCACACAAATAAGCGAAGGTTAAGTCAGCAGATACGCGTCAAGGTCTTAAAGCAGTGCCTGGCCCCTACTAAGCATTTCACAGGTGTCAGCGCTACAACACATGTGGGCCACCGTGCATGCAGGTCTGGGCGCGTTCTCTGGAGGTCCCATTGGGCAGCATAACAGTCAATGTTACAATTACAATAATACATGTTACCTGGTGAGAATACAGCATTATAGATCGTCTCATTGCTCATTTTAGGTTTGGGTTGGTTCTCACCTGGTTAGAGATGAGCTGTACGATCCTCATCTGGCATTGCGGGGCCGCCGTGTGACTTTGCTTACAGCTGTACCTGAGACATCAGCAGTAAAGCATCCTCTTAAAATTTGGACTCAAAACGCAAAATGAAATTAGATTGCTTTGCAGTTGAGTGACTATCTGAAAGAGAAGGGTGCCGAGGTACTGGAGAAGACATTTCAATGGGGCATGATGGAACGTCTTAAAATGTTACAGGACACATTTGAAAAATACTTCCAGTCATTCGACCCCTCTAAGAAGAAGGGCCCTTGTCAAACTGTGCCAGACGCTGAGCTAAGTGCTTTATGTACACTCTCATATTTAACCCTTATAAAATAGCTGCTATTTTTATAACCGTTTACACATGAGGAAACCGAGACTAAGATTACTCTATTCGCCTAAGGTTATGAAGTAGGTAAGGGGAGTTAGGATTCAAAATATCTATGAAATCTACTGGAAAAATCTCCCTAAATTAAGTACTCACCAACTAATCCTTAATCACTAAGGAATACGAGCAGTTTTTAGATATCATTAGCGATTCCATTTTGAAACAGAAAATTCCTACTATCCTTTAAAGCTTCTGGACCATTTTAATTGAGGGAACTCCGGAGATTATAAACACCGTAGCAAATTGTTAGCTCTTTGAAATTCCTTACCCACCGACATCAGAATGCTCTCCATCTTGTGCATGTAAGGAAAAAAAATACAGAAATAAATTGTATGCTGAGATGGATGCAAGATGGTGGTTATTATCTGTAACTCTTGATTTCATAATTTGCCTTCATTAAGACAACCTCGTTGTTTCCAGTGTTGATTTACATATAATATATATGCTTATTTGTGTATATAGTTCAACATGTAGAATTACATTAAAGTCTTATAAAACTTGCATTTATTTACATATCGGCATTCTATTCAAGGTTGCATTTGAAAAAAAAAATAGCTTCTACTCCTGAAAATAAATTTGAAAATCTTTTGGCATGGAGTATTACTTCTCCCGTGGGTTTTTGTTTTTTAACAAGAGGAAATCCTCTATTTAATTAAACCAAAGGAGTTAGACTCTATTAAGGGATTTCAAGCATGAGTGGACAGGGAGAAGGGGGATTTGGGGATGCAGGAAGAGAGACTTTCACTGCCCTGGAATCATCATCCCAGGTCAGCAGCCACCTGCTAACCAGCTAGCCTTGCTCCCTGATGTGATCTGATGACTTTGCACTTTGTGATTTGGGTTTTGGGCTTGAGTTTTGGTAACTAGGAGGCTATGTTTCTAACCTCATAATTGCACTTTGAGGAGCCAAAAATTCTGTAGATGGTGGAGCCCGAGTCAGTTCTATGACAGTGTTAGGGCATCAGGGGTCCATGGCTAGAACTGTATTTCAGTATACCTAGTTGCCAATGTATACCATTTCGTGCATTATGAAAATATTATTCTAAGAGTAGGTGTCTCCAGACTCCCAAAGAGGTCCATGACCCACCCCCAAAATTAGAACTCCCTGTAAGATTTCCTTCACTTTGCCACAAATATCCAGTGTGGGGCAAAGTGTGTATCAGAACAGAGAAGTATCCTAAAAACTCTGTATTCTTTATGGATAAAAAACTCACTTAGTGGATGGTACAGGAAACCTACCATGGATATATTTAGACCGCCACTGCAGATTTTCATAAGAATTGCATCTTCATGAGTGAAAATATAAACCTCCTGCTTTCCTCTAACCACTGTGGCTTTTCCTTCGCAAAGAGGAAAATGGAACTGCTACATGAGAGGTAATATTTGCATTATTATAGTAGCATTCTATTTAGAATGAAGCAAAGGAAAGATACTATAGCAAGTGGCAGAATAACATTAGCCACAAGAGAAATGGGCCTAATAGAATTGTTTTTATCATGGCCCAGGTTAATTATCCACTGAGAGGTACTTGAGATGAATAAATACAATTGCTGTGTTCTCCAATATTCTAACCCATTGTACCTTAAACTGTACTTGAATTCAAGTATACATTCCTAGCCTTTTAAAACCTCATTGGTAGAACAGAAGTAAATACCCACAGATTAGAATAATTCACCCTATACTTCCTTTAAAAGCATCTGCTCAGAATCAAAATGTGTAATATAAGCCCAGAAGATATTTATTTGGAGGAGATCCTTCTCATTAGGCCATAATGTTGGGACAATATGCCACCAACACATCCAATTTATATAGTCTTTGATTTCCATCTCTATCTGCAATGATAGCCTGGATAAATCTGTTTATGGCTGGCAACCATGAGGTCTGGAAGTAGCCGTGATTTCTTCAATGGAAAGAACCATAGCCCAAGAGGAGACTTGGAGGATGTGGGTATGAATAGGGTCCCGCCACTGCTGTCATACCCTCGTGGTCATGGGAACATCATTCAGTCTCTAAGGACTGAGATGTCCCATCTGTATCCTGATAAGACAAATTGGCTTGTTCACAGCCATCGTCAGGGCTACAGCTCTGATTCTGGGACTCCCAGATTAATGCTGCATTGGTGCCTTGGGGAACTGCCAGCCTCTGGCACAGAGTAATGATAACTACAACTGTTTCCGGGGCAGAGGTAGGGAGCGCGAGACAAGATAGGCCTTGGAGGAGCTGGCGGGCATGGCTGAGAGAAGAAGGGAAGCTCTTCTGGAAGCACCAGAAGCTATACAAGCTATGCAAGCAAAGATAGAGGTGGAGAAGAAGGAGTAACAGAAGGTGGCTTGGAGCTTTGCCTAACCAACCTGAGTTTTTATAAAGGGAAGAGAGCAAAAGATGTGGCTGGATGGGTAAGGCCAACTGATGGTTGGCCTTGAATGGGCTACTAAAATCTAATTGTGTGATCTCAGCCTAGATCCTAAAAAGAAGGGCTGAAGGCAGTTTCTGAAATTAGATCACTTCTCCAGATGCTCTCACCGAATGGCAGCTTTAGAATTCTCCAGAACGATCCCTTTCCCTTGATGTCCTCATTGGTTATTAAACTATTTCCTCTTTCTGTGGCAATAAAGATTTCTCGAATAGCATTATCTAGCGGTATCTCTTGAACTTGTTCAATGTTCCTCAAACAGCCTATTTAGACTTCTGTAGGAAGCCCTGACCATTTCCATGCAGCTCTGTCCTTGTCATACAAATGGCCACCCAGAGCTGCCAGTCTAGCTGGATGGTTGGGCTTTCTGTCCAGATGCTGAATAGTCCCCACTGCTCCCGAGGACTCTACTGGAACCCCGTCCTTAATCCGCACGTCTCACCTCTTCCCTCCAGCGTTTGTTCAAAACAGGATCTAGGGCAAGATTGGTGGAGGCAGGAGAGCCAGGTAGAGCACAGGGTGAATGGCTCCTCGCAAATGCTGTCTGCCCTCCCCCCAACTCCACCCTGCACCCCTTCTCCACACTCTCCCTTCCTTATTGCTAGTTACCAGCCTCAGCACTGGACAGTGTGAGGCACCCCCAATCTCACCCACTTCCTAACTCGCTGTGGTCCCAACTGCTTATGCAAAGAAATAGCCCAGGGGACTATTTGCATCCATGTGTTTTCTAAAATATGGGTGTGTTTCCTGATTTCTCTAAGCTAATCAGGAAAAAAAAAGGGGGGGGGAATGGTATTCAGGGGCTAGGCTTTTGTCTTCCCTTTTTTTTTTTTTTTTTTTGCTCTTTTGCAAGAAGTAAAAACCTTAAGAACAGGTCCAAAGTGCTCTTATCCTTAGAACAGGAGTCACAAAAGTAAGTCTGCTGGGGCTGGCAGGTGACCTCCAGTCTATACCTGCATGGCAGGTCGACAGTTTGCGGCTTAGAGAGCCCAGGAGTGCTGCTGGTTTGGTGCAACCCAGGGTATGACCCTCAACTTCACAGTGAGAGATCTCATTCTGTCCGACCTGGATCCATCTCTTGGACGCAGATGAACTCATAAGAGACCGACATATAAACTGGAATGGCATCGTACTTATTCGAAGGAAAGCTGTCATGGGTGGACAAGCCTGAATGTTTGAGTCAGCCTGATCTGGTGAGCGCATTGTTTCCTTTTTAAAAAGCGACACGGAAGGCCCCGTTAGAAGGCTGCTCGGTGAACACGGAAACTGACTGAGGATAATTAGTTGGACGAGCCTCACGGTGAGCAGCACCACACATCCATAGTCTGATGCATCCATCTGTGAAGCTACTCCTGCCAAAGGGATATGAATACCTCCCTGCAGAGTGTTTTATGGACACTGAGAAATTCTGACTCTCCGATTCAAGTTTTTATAATAAATAGCTAGGATCTGCTTGAACTTGACTCTGTGAATTATGTTGCACTGCCCTGAGCTGCTTATATCCGTGCCCACACCAGTCAGTGGAGTGAGTGATAGGACTCCCATCTTACTGGTAAACTGAGGCATAGAGAAATTCCGTTTCTTGCTTCAGTCGTGCGATTAGTGAGTGGGACCGCCAAGATTCAAATCCAGGTCTTTCCGGTATTACAGCCTATGTTCTTAACCACTGCCTGCCTTTTTACTAATTTCCTACTATAAAAGGGAATTCTACCTCCAGTTGGCCCCCAGTTTGGTAACACTAGTTACATGACCTTCCTATCCGGGGCCTGGGTTTTTCAAAGCAATTTAGGCACAGATATTACCTGCCTGCCTCTCTGCCACTGATCATGACTCATCTTGTTAGCCTAAGGCTCGGAGTTGGGCATAGGAGTGGGGGGACACATCTCATTGCCACTACTCTTTCTTCCTATCTGAATCACTGTAATACCCAGAGCAGGAGAGGGACCCCGGCTGGAAGAAATCGGAGTCATGAGAGGCATCAGGAGGAGAAAGAGAAAGACAAGAGAGGTGGGAAGGAACCAATAATGCAAGGGATCCTTGGGGATTTCTGGGTGACATACCCTGCTTCCCTGTCTCCCAGGGAGAGCCCAGGTGTGCTACTTAGTGCTGGACACTTTCTCAAGCCACTGAGGCCACTTAGAGCAAAGGAATTCTCTTTTCCGCATGCCAGGCTGGTGAGCGAGACCCAGATGTGGCCAGTGGTTAGGTTCAGTTGTACTAATATCACATGTGACCTAACCACTTTGTTTAGTGCGTTCTAAAGAAAATTCTCTTCTGAGTTTCAAAATACTGTTTTCCATGTCTAACCCCCCAAAAGGGGCTGATCCCCGTAGAACGTTATCAGGAGACATTGTAAAGTGAAAACTGGCATTGATGCAAGAGAGGGAGCTGACCGTCAAGAAAACATTATCCCAACCTCCTCCTCTTGACCCACTTAAAGACTAGATACTTAATACTGGATTCATTTAATATATCCCCCCACACACACAATTTAGGGGGGAAGAGGATTCTTTCTGCCAAGAATTTTTAAAACTGTAACCCTCTCATTGTGGAATTCTCATCTTATCTAAAACATTGAAATCCCAAGGGAAGATGCTGTCATTTTCCCATAGTCGTGGGTTTATTATTCCATTTACCCACAGCTTCAAGTGTAGGACCTAAACCTCCATAGAGGGGAAGATCATTCCCCCACAAGTTCCCACTTTCTAATCTTGAACACTTTCAGGACACGTCACTGTGCTTTAGCTCTGGGCTGCATTTTAAGCTGAAATGTATTACCTGCCCAGGACACTGCATTTTAAGTAATAGCCAGCATTTCTGAGTGCTTCTCCATGCGGGGCATGATGGAAGTACAATATACACAGATTAGCTCACGTAATCTTCACAGTAACCCTATGAGTTAAATACGATTACCACTTCCATTTTATATTTGGGGAAACAGAGGCAAAGTGGCTGAATAACTTGCCCAATGTCACATAGCTGTAAGTCCAAGGGTCATAATTCAAACTCAGCCAGTCTGTCTATGGTACCCCCAGGTAGCATTGAAGATGATGAATTTGACCTACGCCTGAGGAGTAGATCTGAGACCCAGCCCCAAACTGCTCCCTTGATGACAAAGGAATTTGCTGGAGAAATTTCTCTGCCTTAGTCTGGGAATAGAAGTAAAAGGTCAGACTACTTAGTAAGAGGCTATATTAACTCAGGGATTAGAACAAGAAGAGGAGCTGGTACTCTCCTGCCCATACCCAGGCTTATTAAGATAGAATAATACTGTGTAAGTTTAAGTTAAGTGTAAGTTTAAGGAGTCCAGTGTGATGGTTTGATACACGTATATACTTTACTCTGAAACGGTATCGTCCATCACCTCACATAATTACCTCTTCTCTGTATGTGTTGTGAGATCTACTCTAAGGGCGCCTGCGTGGCTCAGTTGGTTGAGCATCTGCCTTCGGCTCAGGTCATGATCCCGGGGTCCTGGGATTAGCGCCTGGAGTCAGGCTCCCCATTCGTCAGGGAGTCTGCTTCTCCCTCTCCTTTTGTCCCTCCCCGCCCCCATCTCAATCATACTGTCTCTCTCAAATAAATAAAATGTTAAAAAAAAAACAACAAAACTACTCTCTAGATCTGGTACTTTTAAAGATGGAAACTTACTTCAATTAAACTGTAAAATCCTTTGAGGACAGGGAACATATCACCAACAGCAAACATGGTGCCACGTCTCATAAGAACCTAACATAAACATATTGTTGCTTGTTGCAAATGTGGTTAATGACTTTGAATAACAACTTGGTAAAGACCTGTATCATTGAGTTAGGCTGTGTCAAGTTAATTTAAATAATGAAATACCATGTACCTCATTTGGCTACATTTGTAGAGCACTCCTCTTTTTTGGCCATAAAAAATAACTCCCTAGATCTCCTCGGGGAGAATTTATTTTCCCTTCCCTACATCACTGCACGCTTTTAAAGCTTGACACGCTATGCCTTGAATTTACTGAGCCACATCAAAGAACAGTTGAATAAATAAAAAGATGTATCCTATTCCCGAAAAGGAAAAATGATTATAATAAGAATACCAGTTGTTTCCAAATTAATATTTATATCTAATGTAATTTCAATCAAGATTCTTATGGGTTTTATTTGGTCTATGTGGAATATTAATTCTCTTCAACTTGCCAGTGTTCATCATCTTGAAAAATAAATGGGCAAAAGCTTCAGGGATTTTTTTTTTTCTAAAGAAGATTAATGAAAGTAAATTTTCCAGACAACTTGCTAAAACATATGATAACATTAACATAATTATAATAGTATCCTATGGGTAGAAAAATTGACAGATCAATGGGATTAAAAAAAATGAGCACGGCTATTGACCTTAGTGTAAAAAATAATTTTGAATGTAAGGAAAGTGACACTGTAGGTCAGGGGGAAAGGGAGGGCTGGTGAGATGTGTGGTGCCAAGTCGCTGGAATAAGATTTGAGAAGAGAGCATTCAGTCAAATCCTAAAACCAAAGAAAACTACTGATGGATTAAAGTGAAATGTTAAAGAAGAAAAAAATAATAAGAAAGCTGTAAAAGGAGAACTAGTTTTCAAGTTAGCCAAAGGAAGATTTTTTTTAAACACCATAGCTTCACACAATATTAACAGTCCGCATTATAAGAAAAATCCATGTTTTCATTGGACCCTAGTCCTGTATCAGTCACTAACTTCTATGTGATCTGGGGGCAAATCACTTATATTCTTTGGACCTTAGTTTGTTCACTGGTAAATTTAGGGCACTGGATTACACCCGTCCGTCCCTAAGATTTCTCCCAGTTCTGACAACCTACCATTCTGATTCTGAGCAAAATCAATTTCCTTTGGTTCCCTTCCTTTCCGTCTTCTGACCACCGCCAAGATGTAAAAAACAGAAAAGCAGATCAGGTGAAACTGTTTTCTCTTCTTATTGTGGAAACAAAATTCACAGAAGGTACTGATGTTTTCTCTTTGCAGTTATGCATTTCTCAAAGCATCTATTGAGTGCTTATTGTACACCTGACCTTGTCCTAGTGACTCTTACGTGTTACCACTTTTAATACTTAGAGTGTGTCAGAGAGATCATCACTTCCATTTTACGGATAAGAAGCCCAGGGCAGGGACACCTGGGTGGCTCAGTGGGTTAAGCCGCTGCCTTCAGCTCAGGTCATGATCTCAGGGTCCTGGGATCAAGTCCCGCATGGCTTCCTTGCTCGGTAGGGAGCCTGCTTCTCTCTCCACCTCTGCCTGCCTCTCTGCCTGCCTGTGTGCTCTCTCTCTCTCTCCTTCTCTCTGACAAATAAATAAAAAAAAAAAAAAAAAAAAAAGAAGCCCAGGGCAGGGGCACCTGGGTGGCTCAGTGAATTAGGCCTCTGCCTTCGGCTCAGGTCATGATCCCGGGGTCCTGGGATCGAGCCCTGCATAGGGCTCTCTGCTCCACGGGGAGCCTGCTCCCTCCTCTCTCTCTACCTGCCTCTCTGCCTACTTGTGAGCTCTGTCTGTCAAATAAATAAATAAAATCTTTTAAAAAAATAATAAAAAAACCCAGGGCATAGAGGGCATAATGACCAAGCTTTTTAATTAATATGTGGTTTACTCAGAATTTGGGCCTATATTTACTTTTGACAGTCTGTTTCAGTGTCTAGGAAAATTATCCCAAAAGAAATGATGAAAAGGATAGGGTCTTACACATACACACACTTCCAAGATGACTAAATACTATTCCCTACAAATCAATTTCTCTACTAATGAATAACGAATTTTTTAAACGGGCTGAATTTGTATATGGGGTTAATGCCATCCTTGATTTAAGCCAAAATACTTGAATCGGATGCACTCCTAGCATGCTCTCAGGTTTGCCTGGCCGTCTCTCCGGCAGAGTTTACTGATACAGCATAGAAATTATGGCAAAGCCCAGCAGAGTCGTTGAAGTGAAAGTCTCAATACTGCTCAGGAAGGGATGCCAAATTAAATAAAGAGAGCCCCCAGGAGTTCTGCAGCTGCATGCCAACCCAGCTGCTGGTATGAGGTAAATGAGGACCAAACTCCCTCTCACTTGTGACTCTTGCCGGTATTTAAACAACAACGCCTAGAGACTGGCACAGTATTCTAGACTAAGGCGATAAATCGCCAGTGCAAAAATAATTATAAGACGTGATAAGCCCATCCACAAAGTCTTTCTTTGGTTTTCACTGAAAGGGCCACCACTTAAACTCAC
Source organism: Meles meles (assembly GCF_922984935.1). Lineage (NCBI taxonomy): Eukaryota > Metazoa > Chordata > Mammalia > Carnivora > Mustelidae > Meles > Meles meles. The sequence goes on from NC_060071.1 coordinate 51,208,920, forward strand.
TTCCTCTCATGGGTCCCCAGGGAAGGCTGAGACCACCAATTCAATCTAAGTTCAGTTTGAAATACACAGCCCTAAGTTTACAGAAGAAGAACGGCAGAGAACCTAGAGGTCCTCCAGTTGCAGTCTTTTCATATCTTGTGGCAATGTTTGAGTGGTGGTGTGGTATAATATTCACCAATATGCAAAAGTCACAAGGGTGGGCAACTCAAGTAATTCTTTTTTCTTGTATGAGATGTAACAGACGTGTAGATGAAATCCCAGTGCTTTATTGTTCTCTTGTAATCGCTTTTCCAGAAGGTTTAAATTTCTACTGGAATGTCACAGAGCAATGCTATTAAATTTACAGAGGAAAAATAGCAATAAGAAGTAATTAGACTTCTATTTGAATCCATCGAAAAAGCCCTGAATCCAGTGTGTTTCAAGCTCCTTCGAAGAAACGTTTTATGTAAAACCAAGTTATCCCTTATCTTTTCACTTTGCAGAATGGTCTCCAGTAATGAAGCACAGTGATTACAGTTGTTAGCTATATACTAACCCTCTGGTCAGTTTTTCCCCAAAATGTATTCCAAAGAATACTGGTTCCTTGGAATGTGAATAGGTGTTCCATGAAAGGAGAGTTTTGTGGTCCCATAAAAACAGGAAACATAAGGTTGAAGGGAGTCAGGCTGACCTTAACACTGTTAAGTCACCTGGAGTCACGGCCTGGCTGGAGTGCACCATGAATCTTCAGGAGGAGGGTGTCCGTGCAGTGAGCAGTGTTGCCCAAACCTCTTCTGACCCTTTTTCACAGAATAGCTCATAGAACTGTACTCAGAGGAAGGTACTTTGGGAAGTTTTGCTTAAGTGCCGCATTTTAACTATTTTCACTGGAAAAGTGTTAGGACAATACTACATATTTTCCTACTTTGTCTGATATTAATATAGCCACTCCTTCTTCCTTTTGCTTTCTGTTTATGTGATATATCAACCTTTTGTCATTCTCACTTAAATTAAAATTCACCTTGGGGTACCTGGGTGGCTCAATTGGCTAAGCATCCAACTCTTGATTTTGGCTCAGGTCATGATCTCAGGGTCATGAGATTGAGCCCCATGTTGGGCTCTGCTCTGGGCATGGAGCCTATTTAAGATTCTCTCTCACCCTCTCCCTCTGTCCCTTCCCACTGCACATGTGTGTGCTGTCTCGCTAAAAATTAAATTAAATTAAAATTCACCTCTTATTGATAGCATATAGTTTTATCTTGTGATTGAAATCCAGTATGATAATCTCTGCTTTTTAATTAGAGTGTTTAGTCCATTTTCATTTAATACAATTATTGACATGCTTTGATGTAGAACAATTATTTTTCTACTTGTTTTCTATTTCTACCATCTCTTTTTTGTTCCTTTGTTGTCTGCCTAACTTAGGGTTATATGATTAAAAAATTTTTTTAATAGTCTGTTATATTGACTTTTGAACTACACCTTTTTGTTATTTTTATTTTTTAGTGGTTGCTCTTGGATTTACAATATGCATCCTCAACTTATCAGAGTTTCCTCAGAGTTAATATTGTACCAGTTCACGTACAACATAAGGAACTTGCAACTAGGGGTGTCTGGGTGGATCAGTTGGTTAAATGTCTGCCTTCAGCTCCGGTCATGATTCTGGAGTCCCAGGATCCAGTCCTGCATCAGGCTTCCTGCTCAGCATGGGAGTCTGCTTCTCCCTCTGCCCTTCACCCCACTGCTTGTGTCCTCCCTCTCTTTCTCTCTGTCAGATAAATAAATTAAATCCCAGGGAAAAAAGAAAAGGAACTTGCAACTATAGAATTCCATTTGTGCTATTGTCCCAATCTTTTGCGGTAATGTCATGTGATTTAAATATATTGTAAACTGCACAGCATGTTATAATTTTTTGCCTTAAATAGCCAGTTATCTTTCAGAGAAATTAAGAGAAGAAAAACACATAGTATTTTATATTTACAACAGACATCTAAGTTTCCATCTTGTGTCATTTTCTGTCCTCCTAAAAAACTTCTTTTAAGCATTTCTTGCCTGCTTAAGGCAAAGCAACACATGCCTACTGGTGACTCATTGTTTTCTTTTGCCCCCCTCCCAAAAGTCTTTATATTGCTTTTACATAGAATTGTGGGTTGTCAGGGCTTTTTAAAAAATTCAATGCTTTAAAGTTCCATTGTTTCTAATAAGTCAGTCATCATTTGAATCATTGATTCTCTCTCTATAATGGATCTTTCTTCTTTCTTTTTTTTCCCCTGACTGATTTCAAGTTTTTCTCTTTGTCTTTAGCTTCCAGGGGGTTGATTATGTTGAGTCCATGTGTTTATCCTCCTTGAGGTTCATTGAGCTTCTCGGATCATCTGTAAATTTATGTTTTCCAGAAAACTTGGAGACATTTGGCCATTATTTCGTTAAATATTTTCCTCATTTCTCTCTCTCCTCTCTTCCTGGGACTTCAATCACATACAAATTTTACAATGTGATATTGTCCCATGGGTTACTGAATATCTATTTTTTTTCTTAAGGTTTTATTTATTTATTTGAGAGAGAGAGAATGAGAGAGAGAGAGAATGTGAGAGGGGAGAGGTCAGAGGGAGAAGCAGACTCCCTGCTGAGCAAGGAGCCAGATGTAGGACTCAATCCCAGGACTCCAGGATCGTGACCGGAGCCGAAGGCAGCTGCTTAACCAACTGCCCAAGATCTATCCTTAAAATTTTTTTTTTCTTTCTGTTCTTTGGGTTAGATAATATCTGTTGATTTTTCTTCTTCAAGTTCACCCCCTTTCCTTCTGCCCATTCCAATCTGCTGTCAACCTATCTGACAAATTTTCATTTCGCATACTCCACTCTTCAGTTCTAGAATTTCCATTTGGTTCTTTTTCTATAGTTTTCATTTCTCTACCAAGAATTTCCATCTGTTAATTCTTTATGATAATATTTCCTTTAATGTCCTTAAAGTATGTATAATAACAGCTTTAAACTCTTTATCTGCTAATTCTGCCCTTTGAATCATCTTGACATCCTGTTTCTTTTTTTTTTAACTACTTTATTAAAGTATGATTGACACACAAAAAGCTGTGCATATTTAATGTGTACAACTTGGTGAATTTGAAGATTACATGTACACCTGTGAAACCATCACCACCATCTTTACCATAAAACATCATCTCTAAGATCTGTTACAATTGACAACTGTTTCTCCTGTGTAAACATTTTGCCATTTCTTTGTAGATAGAGTGAATTTTTTATTGTTATGAACATTATAAATGATGTGTTATGGAGACTCTGAATTCTGCACCTTGCTCTCTAATGTGCTGATGACTGTTCAAATAGGCAATTAATTTGTTAGACTCAAATTCCAAACTCTCTCCTTGGTGAGTAGCAGCTGAAATCTCTGCTCAGTTTTTTTCAAATTGTTAACTGGTGCATCTTTGCTGGGCTCCTTAGAATCTCTTCCATTTAAGTGTAGCTTAGGGGGGATCTCTTCCATTCAGGTGTAGCTTAGGGGTCTGCCAAGGATTTGTATTGCCTTTATTTGTAAATTTTGGATCTCTGCCTTGCAACTTCCATTTTTTCTGGGATTTCCCCCTCATTTTCAGCCTTTTTAGAGCCTATAGTCCATTCTCTGACTTTTCTAGCCAGTAAGACTGTGACTTCCTTCTGCATCTCATGGACTGAGAAGTAGTTCCAGGCCAGAAGTCACACACACACAAACCTCAGCTGTTGTGGTTCCCTTTTTGCAAGATCAACTTTCTTATAGCTTCTGTGTTATCTTCAGGAGGGTTAGTCAGTTATAAGCTACTCCACCATTACCAAAAGCATAACTAGGCCATTATTGAGTCTTGCTTGGCATTGTATTACCTTTATTAAAAAGAAAAACATTTGCTATTTATATATCTTTGTTAATTGCTCCTTCCCAATATGTTATAAGTGGTTATATATATATGCATATATATATATTTTTTAATGTTCTTTTGCTCTATTCCTTCCTTAAATGAGATAAGACAGGACAGATGAACTCTGAATTATGAAATGCCTTGAGGATACTATACAAATACTTATAATATATGTTGTAAATATAATAAGAGAAGTACAAAAAAGCTATAGGAACTGGGAGGAGGAAGAAATCAGAAGTGATTTCCTAAAGGAGGATACCTTTAAGCTAGTTGTTAAAAGGTGACAGGAATTTAGTAGCCGGAGCTAAGTGGGAACATTCTAGAAGGAACATTAGAAGCATTGCAGAAAAGTGGGAGGCTGGACACTCAAGTCTTATTGGGTACAGCTGTAAGTATAATTTATAACTCAAAATCAATACTTAAAATTTCATGGCATAAACATACAGCCACACACAATATGAGTGACTCTCACACCAATGTTAAAGGTAAGAAGCCAGATACAAAAGAATACATACTGTAATAATCCTTTTATGTAAATTTTAGAACAGAAAAATAATAGCTGGGTGTGAATTCAGAATAGTGGTTACTGTTGGGCTATCAGAATGACTGACAGGGAGCTTGAGAGAGGCCTTGGGGGTGCTTGCAATGTTCTACTTATTGTTTTGGATGCTGGTTTCCCAGTGTCTGCTTTGTGAAAGTGTATCAACTGATGACCTTATGATTTGTGCCTTTTCAAAAATGAATTTTATACTTTGATAAAATGTTTATGTAAAAAAAAAGTCCCAATTTCTGATACGAAAAAGTTTATATTGTGCATCTCTATATATTAATTCAGTAATTCCTCACAATGGCCTCACGAAAGATCAGTAATTCTGAGTTTAATGCAAAATTGGATTATATAAATTTGAAATACCATGACATAAGATAATAATAATAAATTATTGCTGCATACACAGAGTTTGAGATAATTCAAATCCCCCTAACTTTAAAAAAAATAAAATAAATTTCACTTTTTTCAAAGCTGGTGCAGTCTGAGTGAATTTAAGATGTATTTATGCTGGCGTTTCCACAGAGAAACACCATCTAAGTAAATAAAAATGCCCTGTACTATTAGGATATAAATTCCACAAATGTAATAAATAACAGTAGATTAAACACAGCAGTGGTTTCTCTCATGTCACATAGTTTATGACTGACATGGCTGCTCTGCAATGTCAGGCACCCCCACATTTTCTATCTGTGATCTAAGATGGCTAAGAGGGCTGCCAGGCTCCCACCATCATGTCTGTATTCCAACCAGTAAAGTCACTATGATTGCTATACTACTGGCCAGATTCCTGTCTCCAAGACATATCAAGCTGCAAAGGGAGGCTGGGAAGTGTAGTTTCTGCAGCACATTGGAAACCATGCAGAAGTTTCTGTCATAGCTGCCATTCCTTGTCAGACTGTCCAATTCTGTGAGTTCAGAATTATGAAATGCCTCTAGGAACAAACCCTTTACATAAAATTCAGCTGCCCTGCAGCTAAGAATATCCGTATTTTACAGAAGACACAACTGAGACTCAGAGAAATTAAATGACTTTCCCCAACACATTGCTAATTAAATGACAGAGCTAGGATTGAAATCCAGGGCTCCAAGTCCGTGACCTTTGCTCTTGTGCCACAGAAACCTCCCAAAGGAATTTTTCTTCTAGCTCCAAGTATGCTGGTAATCCTTAGTCTGAGAGAAAGTGAAGTTTCTATCTATTTGAAATGATGCTGAGAAAGGGGACAGAGTGATACGGTTTTACCATGAGGACAGGAGTAGGGCTGGTGACCTGAGCTGTGTCTGGCTTGAAAGGTTCAAGAACTCAGGAAGCAAGAAAATGTAGTAAGAAGCACTGTGCCATGAAGCAGTGATGTGCCCTTTTAGTTCTGCCTCTATTAGGCAGATCGGATGTGTGTCCTAGCTATTTTCCCTTCCCGATCATCAGTATGCCATCCATCCTATGGGGAGGAGGACTGGGGCAGGATTGGATGTGCAGGGCTGTAGAATCTGGCCATGCAGTTTTAAATTCACCAAGCAGAAGATTCTGGAGCACAGTAGAAGGATGTGACATACCTCCAAACCTCACTCCTCCTTGCCCCTCAGAAATATTGCTGGTGAATTATCAAAATATTGAGATTCTCAGAAATGCTACAAAATCTGGAGAGAAGACAATCAAGCAGGCGTCCTTATCTTTTTTCTCTTTTGACAAGGGGACTCGGAAGAAAGAGGTGAAATTGGAAAGCAAATAATATGTCTAATTCTTCCAGAGAAAAGTGACATTTTCAGGATTCTTTTGAAATGACCCAAAGCCCTTGGGACTAGAGGGAGGGAGGGAGGACTAAGTAGAGCAAATGCTGGTATAGGATGTTCATCAAAATCTTAGGAGAGGGAGAACAGCCTACATATTTTAACAAAGACCGCATGTGTCTAAAACAGAGGCTCCCCCGACCCAAGCCCTCAGATAACAGAAAGGCTGAGAACACTCAGAATACCCAGTTCTCACACGTTGCTGGGAAGGAAAACACACAGGTAGCAGACAACAGGGAAGGAGATGCTACATCAGAGCAAGCAGAGAGTTGGGGCAAAGCTGCCCAAGAACATACAAGGGGGAAAGAAATGGTATGGCCACTATACTGATTTATTATATAAAGGCCAGTATTTCATCCAGAGCTAACAAAAGTGAGGGAGGGGAGAGAGGGACTACCATGGGCTGCAAAAGACAAAGCCTAACCCAGAAAAAAATCTAACTCAAGGAACAGAAGAAATTTTCTCACAATTTCTTCATATTATAGCACAGCTTGATAGGAACATAAATTAAGTTAAAACTAGAGCTCAGCCAGGAGATGATAAAATAGCAGAATGAGATTTAAAAAAAAGGGGGGGGGGTTGCAGACACAAGGAAACAAATTGAATACCAAAATACTTTATGGAACTAATAAATAAACTATAAATAGGAAGAATAGAGCAGACACTGCTGAACACTGAAATATGGGCATGGAGAAAACACTGTAAACACAGCAAATGCAAAGGAAAAAGACAAAGGAAATTAATTAGAAGCTAATAGATAATGCATAGTAGTTTGTTATAGGCTAAGCTGCTGTAACAAAGAAATCCGAAAATATAATGCCATAAATAGATCAGTTTATTTCTCACTCACAAAACAGTCCACAGGTAAGAAGTCTAAGCTGGGCAGGACAGATAGCTCTGCTCCATGACAGCTAGCATAACTGAGAGAGGGTTCCTTCTGTCTGGATGCTGTCTCATCTCGTTCCTGTGGTTACAGACATTTTCATTCCAGTGGCTGAAGCTGAATCCTCTCTACACCCATGTTTCAGCCCACAGAAAGAAAAAAGATAGTCCAGGGCAGGCCTTCTAAGGAGATGGACCAGAGGTTATGCTTATCACTGTTGCTTATGTCTTACTGGTCTGAATTTGGTCACATGTCCACATTTAGCCACCAGGGACAATGGGAAACATAGTCTGGACTGGACAGCCATATGCTCAGCTAAAAGCATTCTATTCTAAAATGAACAGGAGAGAATGAACAGTTAGGTACTACAACATGAAAGATAAAGATGGGCCAACCCTTAATGACACTTGGTATCTCTAAAATGGAGAACCCAGCAAATGAAAGAGAAGATGTATCCAAAAATATCATGGAAGAAAATTTTCCAGAACTGAAGAAAGAATGAAATCTACCAGTGGAAAGAAAGCACTGAATCCCAGGAAATTTTGATTTAGAGTATTACATCAAGGTATTTTCTAGTTAAACACGTGGACAAAACGTGTCAAAACACGTGGACACGTGTCAAAAACAAGGAATGTTTCAGACATCCAGGCAGAAAGAAAAATCTCCGACAAGGGGTGAGGAATCAGGCTGCATCCGATTTCACAATAGTCGTTGTAGAAGACAATGGGTCAGTGTCTGCAAAAAAAATTTTTTTAAGATTTTTTTTATTTATTTCTTTGACAGACAGAGATTACAAGTAGGCAAAGAGGCAGGCAGAGAGAGAGGAGGAAGCAGGCTCTCCGCAGAGCAGAGAGCCCGATGTGGGGCCCGATCCCAGGACCCTGGGACCATGACCTGAGCTGAAGGCAGAGGCTTTAACCCACTGAGCCACTCAGGTGCCCCTGTCTGCAAAATTTGGAGAAAAGAAAGGGTGACCCCAGGTATCATTCAAGTATAAATATTCATGAACACTTGTTAGAACGGACTGCTTTTTAACCAAAGGCAGGCAACTAAGAAATCAATTAAAATAGGGCAGCCTGTGTGGCCCAGTCAGTTGAGCTGACTCTTGATTTCAGCTCAGTCATGATCTCAGGGTCATGAGATTGAGCCCTGCATCTGGCTCCACCCTCAGCATGGAGTCTGCTCAGGATCCTCTCTTCTCTCCCTGTGCGCCTCCCCCGTTCTTGTTATCACTGTCTCTCCCTCTCTCAAAAATAAATAAATAGATGAACTGTAAAAGACTCTTAACTGTAGGAAACAAACTGAGGGTTGCTGGAGGGAAGGTGGACGGAGGGATGGGATAACTAGGTGATGGGCATTAAGGGGGGGCCCTTGATGTAATGAGCACTGGGTGTTGCCTGCAACTGATGAGTCACTAAATTCTACCCCTGAAACTAACAATACACTATATGTTAATTGATTGTAAATAAAATTTTAAAAATAAATAAATAAATATCTAAAGAAAAAAGTCAATCAAAATGAGGAACTCAAGCGTAGAGGAGCCATGACAGGGGCTCCCTTTACACGTAGGGTGAAACTAAACAATCCTAGCGATTATGGTTTCAAAACAGAATGTGGATATTATAAATCTGGACAATGTAAAAATAATAATATAATAAAAAATTGGGAGGTGAGGGAGGGGCATATGGGTAGCAAGAGTTCTAATGTTCTCATCTTTTGAAGATGGGGTATATTATTCAAATTTAAAGTGCAATTTTTAAAAAAACCTAAATGTTTTTCATAATCACCTTTATTTAACTGCAGGGTAGGAGTCCACAAATGACTGCCTGAGGGCAGACCACCTGTTTTTGTACATAAAGTTTCACTAGAACATAGAGCCACCATTTGTTTACATATTGTCTATGCTACTTTCCAGCTATAACAACGGACCAGAACAGCCTAAAACATTTACTGTCTGGCCCTTTAAAAAGAAATTGGCAACCCATGCAGAGGAATCTTTTTAAACTCCTAGGAATCTTGTGGTAAAAAATATTGACTTGAGGTTTAATAATTTGTTGAGTTTAATTCAGCCTTTCCCCCTCCTATTAAATTCATGTCAAAAATTAAGTTTAATAATGTAATATAAATCCTATTTTTATAAAATGATATATTAATCATTCCAAAGATGTCAGGATAATGGATCACCTAATGATATTTGGCATGGTTTCTTAAACTTTCATCTTTGTGTTTTTCTGCATTAATTGGAATCTTTATAATGAGCATATATCATTTTTTACCAGAATCATAAAATAGAATGGTTTTTCTATTTGAAAACACTAGAAGCAAATATACCAAGATATTAACAATGATTAATTCTGGCTGGCAGGAATGTGATTGCTGTTTTCTTTTTTAAGCTTTTCTATATATATTTTTTTTAACTTTGAAAAACAATTAAGCTGTTATAGAAGGTTTAGGCATAAAGCGACAGAGTTTTAGAACTAGCCATGACACACCGGCTACAAAGAACATTGTTCTCTTTCTATGGTAGTCCATATCATGTTATACAAGCTACAGAGGCTGGTTCCAGCCCCCAGATATAAAGCATGACATAAAGGACAAGCCAGAAGCAGATGATATTCAACTTCTGTTAGGCAATCGGCACTTTCATAAAGCTGGTTTCTTCCATTTGCACCAACCTACCGTTCCCCCGGTTTTGTCCCCCACCCTGCGCTCCTGGCACACACACCACACCCCAGCCACCTGAGACCCTCACCGTCCCTGAAATCTTCATGCATCTGTATTCTGTCCTGCTTTGTCGCCACCATTCTCTCTAATTGCATCTTCTTCTCCGCGTGATCTGTAATTCAGTGCTTCTTTTAAGACACAATTTTCACTTACTGCAGTCCATCCCAACCTTGGCTGCACATCAGAATCACCCGGGGAGCATGATGCCCCAGTGCCAGCCCAGCTATGCGGATTTATTGACCCAGAGTTGGGGCCCAGACAGCAGTATTTTTTTTTAAGATTTTTTATTTATTTGACAGAGAGAAATCACAAGAGAGGCAGGCAGAGAGAGAGGAAGGGAAGCAGGCTAGTGCTCCATGCAATACGTGCCCTCTCTATTACCCACCACCTGGTTCCTCAACCTCCCACTCCCCGCCCCTTCAAAACCTTCAGGTTGTTTTTCAGAGTCCATAGTCTCTCATGGTTCATCTCCCCTTCCAACTTCCCTCAACTTCCTTCTCCTCTCCATCTCCCCATGTCCTCCGTGTTCTTTGTTATGCTCCACAAATAAGTGAAACCATATGATACTTGACTCTCTCTGCTTGACTTATTTCACTCAGCATAATCTCTTCCAATCCCGTCCATGTTGCTACAAAAGTTGGGTATTCATCCTTTCTGATGGAGGCATAATACTCCATTGTGTATATGGACCACATCTTCCTTATCCATTCGTCCGTTGAAGGGCATCTTGGTTCTTTCCACAGTTTGGCGACCGTGGCCATTGCTGCAATAAACATTGGGGTACAGATGGCCCTTCTTTTCACTACATCTGTATCTTTGGGGTAAATACCCAGCAGTGCAATTGCAGGGTCATACGGAAGCTCTATACTTAATTTCTAGAAGAATCTCCACACTGTTCTCCAGAGTGGCTGCACCAACTTGCATTCCCACCAACAGTGGAAGAGGGTTCCCCTTTCTCCACATCCTCTCCAACACACGTTGTTTCCTGTCTTGCTAATTTTGGCCATTCTAACTGGTGTCAGGTGGTATCTCAATGTGGTTTTAATTTGAATCTCCCTGATGGCTAGTGATGATGAGCATTTTTTTCATGTGTCTGATAGCCATTTGTATGTCTTCATTGGAGAAGTGTCTGTTCATATCTTCTGCCCCTTTTTTGATATGATTATCTGTTTTGTGTGTGTTGAGTTTGAGGAGTCCTTTATAGATCCTGGATATCAACCTTTTGTCTGTACTGTCATTTGCAAATATCTTCTCCCATTCCGTGGGTTGCCTTTTTGTTTTGTTGACTGTTTCCTTTGCTGTGCAGAAGCTTTTGATCTTGATGAAGTCCCAAAAGTTCATTTTCGCTTTTGTTTCCTTTGCCTTTGGAGACATGTCTTGAAAGAAGTTGCTGTGGCTGATATCGAAGAGGTTACTGCCTATGTTCTCCTCTAGGATTCTGATGGATTCCTGTCTCACGTTGAGGTCTTTTATCCATTTCGAGTTTATCTTTGTGTACGGTGTAAGAGAATGGTCGAGTTTCATTCTGCTACATATACCTGTCCAGTTTTCCCAGCACCATTTATTGAAGAGACTGTCTTTTTTCCATTGTATTTTTTTTCCTGTTTTGTCGAAGATTATTTGACCATAGAGTTGAGGGTCCATAACTGGGCTCTCTACTCTGTTCCACTGATCTATGTGCCTGTTTTTATGCCAGTACCACGCTGTCCCTGACAGATTCTAACATAGAGCTTGGGGCGGGGAGTCACCGTGAAGCCTTCTTCACTGCCAGCATGCAGGGTCAGTAACTCCCTCTTCCGCACTCGCATTTCCCTGAGCGTGCCCATTCCTCCTGAAACTTAGCACCCATTACACTGAAGTTAGCGTTCTATAGTATGTGCTCAGTAAGGACTGGAGGTTGCGCATGCGTTCTCCCTCCAAGCCAGCACATGCGCAGGAGGTCGTCCTCACAGGGGGAGCCGGATGGCGGGGGTGTTCATTTCTTTCTGTAATCTGGAGAGGATGTCAGCCCCCAGGTGTAACCCTCTTCTCCATGCCCCTACACACACACGCACACACGCATATGCGCACGCGCACACACCACATCTGCCTTCACATGGTCGAGATAGATGCCATTGCATCACCTGCCTTCCAACCTCTCCCTTGTGTCACACTTCGCATTGTGGTTTATGTCAGATCCTGCTGCTTGGGCTGTCAAGAGCAGGCTGTCAGCTGCACTTTGTCAAAGGCTTTCAGAAAATCCAGATAAATGATGCTCTGTGTTCACAAACTGCCAAACCTGTACTTTACCTCTTCACGGTGCTTGACAATTTTATTTAGGTGGAATCTTTTTCTCTTCCTCCGATTTACTTTTCCCTCCCTGACCCTGATATCAATCAGACAAGTGGAGACCCTTCCCTTTTTGCTACTGAAAATCAGCTATGCGCAGGCCATGGCAGCGGTACAGTACCGTGGGTGACTGGGACATCCCGGAGGCCACTTGGGTCTGGGGGTGAGGTGGGGCGAGGAGAGCTGAGGATGAGAAAGAGACCAAGGTGGATTGTCAAGATGGAATTTCCATAATGACACGACATGCCCTTGAACTCCTAGCTGTCATTAAGGCAAGGCCTGTGGAGGGGCACCTGGGTGGCTCAGTTAAGCATCTGCCTTTGGTTCAGGTCATGATCCCAGGGTACTAGGATGGAGTCCCTATGTGGGGCTCCCTGCTCAGTCGGGAGTCTGCTTCTCATTCTCCCTCTGCCCCTCCCCATGCTTGTGCTCTGCTTTTCCTTCTCTATCTCAAATAAATAAAATCTTAAAAAAAAAAAAAGGCAATGCCCATGACACTCCCCTTTCCTCTTCCAATTCACCTGGAAGGCAGGAAATTGCACTGTTTACTCCTTCCTGTTAAAAAAAAAAACAAAAAAAACAAAAAAAACAAAACAAACAAAAAACCTACTTAGGGTCATTTAAAATTGTCCTCACCAAACATTTGGTGTTCACGGAATGGTAGCTGTTTACAGTTTCCCTTAAGCCCCACATCCTTTGTTCAGACATTTTTTAGCCAGTAGATACTTATTCGGGGAGATGATTTTTCTCCCTGCCCCCGGCCCCCACAACTCTAGATGAATTTCCCTTTCTTTTCCCATTACCTTGAGGAGCAATAAGATATGGTACAACTGAGTCCAATGGCAAATTTCACTAATGTAAAATCAGATTAATCTTAAAATTGAATAGTATTTCTAGCATACTTTGTGACCTTCAACAAATCTACGAACATTTCGGTCTTAGTTCTTTATTAGCTAAAGATGAAATTGTTACCTAGTTCCTTTAGAAGTTATGCAGATTAATTAATGTTTGGAAAATGATTTGAACATTTAAATCAGTCTATAAATACCAAACAGCTGCTGCTTCCCTGCTGGGAGGGCCCAGGTAATTCATAACCTCTTCTAATAAAGGTAAAAATAGTGTACTTGAGCTATACAATTAAATGTGATTTATATGTAATACATATTAGTCTTTAAAAGCTAGAACCATTTAGTGGGAACAATTCATATTTCATAACTATAATAAAGGCATTTAATGACTTTAGAAAAGGTAATCATCTACTGTAACTGATCCAGATATCAAGCCTTTAACTCTCTCTGAGATTTTCCAGAGTCTACTCCAAGTTCATTTTTAACCTATTAATGTTGATTGATGCACTTATTTTTTTTAACCTTTTGTTTATGTGTTTGTTTTAGAGGGAGGGGGAGAATCTTAAGCAGGGCTCCATCTCACAACCCTGAGATCATGAACTGAGCCAAAATCAATAGTCAGACAATTAACCAACTGAGCCACCCAGGGACCCCTGATATATCTATCTTGAAATTCTCCCAGTTTTCTCTTTTTTTTTTTTTTAAACTCTCACAACCCTAATATGATTCCTGGGAAATTTGCCTGTACAAAACTTTGCTGTATTCAAAACCTCTTTGGTCAAGATTTAGCACTTTTATACCATAGTCATTAAAATTGAACAAAATCTCAATAGTTCCTTTATTAACTACTATAGTGACTTTGCATAGTGGAAATCACAACGTGTTAATTGCATTTAATTAACTACTTTAGATTACACAAACTCCTGACAGTAGACAATAGCACAGGGTGCTCATGAGCAATAAAATTGGAGCTGCTATTGCTACTTTATTAAAACTTAATGAAACTATTCATAATCTTATTTATTGTTTACAAGAAGAAAACTGTGTTCCTTTTGAAAGCAAAACTGCCTGCTGAAAACAGATTTTTGATTGTCTAGGTGAACGTTCAGAAGGTAATAAAAGGGTCTACCATACCCAACCTCACAGTTCTACCAGCCTCTCATCGCACTAATCCCTACTTCACGCCCATCCCTGTCCTCCAAGCAGATGCCAGGAAAGGTTAGTGATTCATTGACCATTTTATGTGCTGAGGAGTCTATGGGAAAGACCATTGAGATGGGATGTGGGATAGGGGGCGTGGGTTTGAATTCGGGTTCAGCCACTAATTCTCCTAGGTGACCTCAGACAAGTTGGGGTCTTCACTCTGGTCTGATTTTGCTCCTCTCTAAATCAGGAGGTTGGACTAGACAACAACTAGAGTCCCTTCCTCCTCTAAAACCCATTGTCCTACTGATTTAATATTGATTGAGATGTAGGTGTTATTACGTGTTAAAATTATTATTGTATTTATGTGATATTATTAGAAATTTTCAAGCTTCTGGGCATACAGTTTCTGATGCTATTCTGGTAGCACTTAAAAAATTTATTTCAATATACCATTATGCAAAAATATGAAGCCAGAATTAATGTAAATGGCATTTAAACCATCATGTCTCAGTCTAAACTCTAGTGTTTGTGAAACCGGTGGATTTCTAGTTTTTAAACAAAAGGTCGTATCATCCTCATCTCAGTATCCCTAGTGTCCAGAACCATATTGGTTGAATGGATAAGCAAATGAAAGAGTAAGTAAATGAATGACTAAGGCCTGAGTATTGTAAGTACCTTCTCTACTTTTCTCTGCTACTTCATTTAATTGGCTGAAGTGTTGAAAAATGCCTAAGTGGATCCCCTTTTGCATGTCAAATACAACTAAGTGAAATGGTCTTTAATTATTCCCATCTCACTTTCCATCTGTTGTCTGGAATAATTTGGACCTAAAGTTGTTTCCCAAAGGTTCTCTTGGTCTTTGGAGATAGAAAGTTCTCCATCTGGTCTGGTCTGGTCTGTCTACTGACCTACTGCTTGAGGAAGAACAGCAGAACTCAGGAGAACCCAGCAACATTATAGTCCCTTAATGTGTGAAGCTCACAACTGTAACTCTTCCTTTTCTAGTTATAAACCATTATTGTCCAGAGATCTTTGTGACAGATGATTTTACTTAGTTTACATATTTACTCCTTGGGAAGACGGAATGACTCCAGCAGAGTTCTTGCTTTAGTACCATCTTCTACTCTTCCTGGATCAAATTAGGGTGAATGAAATAGTGAATGAATCAGTGAATCAGTGTCCACTTTGGTAACAGACCTAATGAAAAAAATTGCTGCAAAACAAAGGTGAATCTAGAGCCATGACAACTTGAGAGGAAAAAAAATCACATTTTCATCCCTCAACAGTCCACCAGAGAACACATGGTCTGCCATAATATTTGTACTTAATCAGTCAGTCAGGCAACATATATTTATTGAGTACTCACCATATGTCTGGTACCGTGCAAGGTAAAAGAAGCATCAGGAAAGCTCAAACCTCAGAAGTGTGGACACAGCGTCTAGATTTTTACATGTTCCCAATAACAGCCCTTAGCTGTTATCTCAGGTTCACACAAGTTCAGCCAGAGCTAAAGGATTAACAACACCCAGAAGAGAGAGTTGTTTTGGAAAATGCAGGATGAACTTCCTTTTTCTCAAATTATCTTATTACATCCAAAAAAGAAAGCAAGCTTTGCTTTGCCTTGCCTTGCCTTGCCTTGCCTTGCCTTGCCTTTTCAGTGGTTAAGAATATATGTCTCACAGTACACAAACCAAACTTTCAGGCTGTGTGTGACCTCAGGCAAGTTGCTCTCTGGTCTTGTTTAATCAACTCCAAACTCTATAAACAAGTACAAACAAGGCAGGCTTGACCTGGACCTTCCCTCCATTCTCTGCTAACTGCTTTCTCTACCCTTTGGCACGTGTCCTTCCCCCTGCTCCTCACCAGGCCAAGCACATTTTCTTGTGGGTCTTCACAAGTGCCTCTATCTCTGCCTGGAAAAGTCACTTCCTTAAGCAACTCTCTTTTCCTTCATAGATGATCATGATTTTTAATACATTTATTGTGAGTTTATTTAATGTCTTCAGCCCTCCTACAGGCTCCATGAGTTCTCTCTGGCTCACCACTGCATCCCCAGCCTCCAGAAAGCTCCTCCCACATAATAGGCACTTAACAAATACCAGTTGAATGAATGAACGTCTAATCCCTAATCCATTCCACTGGAAAGTAAGAGTGTTATGAAAGTTTAATGAGACCATGGGATTGATTAAGGGATGACTTCCCAAAACAGGTAAAATCATGGGTCTCATACAAATATAAAATGAACATATGTGAAATATTTTATTTATTTAACTCGTCGATTAAAAGAGAGAGCTCTAGGTGTACCTGGTGGCTCAGTTGTTTAAGGGTCCAACTTGATTTCAGCTCAGGTCATGATCTCATGCATCTTGAAATCAAGACTTGGGTCAGGCTCCATGCTCAATGGGGAGTCTGCTTGGACTCTTTCCCTCTGTTCCTCCCCTGACTTGTGCTCATTCTTCCTCTGAAATAAGTAAATCTTAAGAAAAAAAAAAAGAGAGAGAGAGAGAGAAAGGGAGAGAGAGATCTATAGGATGTCACAACTGGTTTAAAGGAGAATGCAAAGGACACACATTTGTAGCTCAGGAATTTTAAAATAAATTAGCAAATAGATACAAAATTGAGCTTTCTGTGGGAAGGAGGTGTGTTCCTTCACCAGATAGAATTTATTTTCAAGTCTATAGATAAGAATTATTTGCATTAGTATCATTTTTCTTTTTTAATCTCTACAGAGTTGTGAAATAGCTCAAAGACTAAGTCCAGGTAATTCCCAAAGGCTTCAGCATTCCATTCAAAACGTGTCCAGTAATCTCTTTTGCTTATTCCAAAACTTAAACAAAAATATTCTTACAGTCTTCCACCATTTTCATTAAAATGATCTCCAAAAAAATTTTTTTTCCTCCCAAAATAAGGCTGGTCTCATTAGGTTTGTCCTGATTATTTACACAGGTGGGCAAGAATAATCTGTCTTAAGTTTGGTCTGCTGGAAATTTTCCTAAGGAATCCGATTGAACTTTTAAAATCCTCTATTATTATCTTAAGACTAGGAAATCAAGCCCAAGAAACTGTGCTCACCACATTTCAACTACGGGACCTATAAATTTGGGTAATTTCTTTTTTTCAAGAAGAGTTCCAAATATCCTAATGTTCTTGTGCCTGGACATGACCTTCCTACCACCTGCAAGAATGGAAACCCTATAAACCTGTACCAGTCCAGGTTTTTTTGAAGGCTTTGTAAACATTGGCTCCATAAAGTCAACCTTAGTTCTTTAAAAGTGATTTGTCATTCATGATTAATAAGTATCATTCTGAAATATGAAATTCCAGACAAGGTCTTGGTTGCATAAGTGATTTTTCCAATTATATCTTAGTAAAAGGAGAGCAGATTCTTACTGAAACTATGCAAGTAACTATATTGCCATGAAAAGTAAAGAGCCTCAGAGAGAGTTTCTGAATTTGGGAGACGAGGTTGAGCCATTTAAAGATTTAGAAGTTTGATTTCCAGGGCGTCTGGGTGGCTCAGTGGGTTAAAGCCTCTGCCTTCGGCTCAGGTCATGATCCCAGGGTCCTGGGATTGAGCCCCACATTGGGCTCTCTGCTCGGCAGGGAGCCTGCTTCCCTCTCTCTCTCTGCCTGCCTCTCTGCCTACTTGTGATCTCTCTGTCAAATAAATAAAATAAAATATTAAAAATAAAAAAAGAAGTTTGATTTCCTGATTTCCTAGAAATCTTAAGAATATTCAATTTACATAAGCACTTAGTTCTCTCTGTAAGTGGATCTGAACAGAGCTTCTTTAATTTGAGACTCTACAATCTAATTTATTAATACCATCTGGAGAGAGCAAAACATTCTATACTCACAATGAGAGATAAAGGCCTTTCTGAATGACAGATACATAGACTTACAGATACAGACATAGCTTAGAGTGTCAACTCTACAATTTAAGCTACAGATGAAAAATGAATACAGAAAAACATCTTCTGGTCCAGATACCACCTTCTTTGTGGGCATGACATTCCTACCTGATTTGAGCTCAAAATACACAAGTGGACAAGCAAAAGACTAACAAACTTTTTTCTCTATTGCCCCCTCACTCAACAAGGAAAGAGATCTCTATAAGACATTAATCCGTTTATGGAGATCACCAAATTCCCAGTCACTGTGTCTACCAATAAGGAATAACTTAGACATACACGAACCAAAAAGAAAAATAAAACAAAAACAAAAATTTAATAGGCAGTAATACTGAAATTAGAAAAAGAGTCAATAAATTTCTATTGCCAGTTTGAATTTGCTAACAAAATATATGCCTGGACCTGGTTCCCTGTGTGGTGCACTGTTTCTTCCAATTTCAGGTGAATCTTCTGCTCATCTTGGCGAGATCTCCAAAATTATTAAAGGACATATATATATTTTAAAGTAAAATCATGATTCTTGTACAACTATAAAATGAACACATCAAAGATTTTATTGAACTCATTGATTAAATGAGGGTATCAGTAGGATGTTACAATTAGTTCCAAGGAGAATCCAAATAGACATTTCTACAAATCAAGAGTAGTGAAATAAATTTGCAAATGGACACACCACTGGCTTTTGGGGGATGACGGAATCGTCATCCCTCTGTGTGACAGTTTATTCGCATGCATATAAAACAAAAAGTATTTGCACTGATTTCAGTTTTCTATAAATTAATCTTAATCTCTAGAGAATTGTAAAAAAGACTCATCAAAAACAAAGGTGATTACAGGGGTCAGATAACCTCCAGAGGTTCCAGCATTTCAACGAAAAGATACCCAGCCTCTTTTGCTTATCCCAAAGTCTTAACTTTTTCCTTCCAGTGGTAAATGTACACGCATGTGTTTATCTAAAATTAAGTCAATTGCTCCAACCAGTACTAAAGCAAAAGTTAAAATCATACCTATATTCTTTGGGATTCTCTCTGAGTTCAGTAATGAAAATATAGGGAATTAGAAGGAGGTCTGTTTTTCACATCTGCAAGTCAGGCATAGGTCTTGGAGACGGGATTTAATATTTAAGGGTGAAAAATTGTCGTGAGGACAAAGAATTACTCTTAATATTTTAAGGTAGTTAAATCCAGTGTTAGAAAAATTAAAGCCCGAAGTCCTCATTTCAAATGGAGCTTAAAGAGTTGTACTCTGGATGAGCAGTTCTTAAATTTTAGAAGTACACATGATTGACCTGGAGTGTTTACTAAAAAATGTAGATTACTGGGCCCCAATAGTACCGATTCTCAAACTTCAGGGCACATAAATTATGTCCTGGAGGCTTCAATAATGCACATTCCCAGGCCCTGACCTCAGAAGTTTAGACAGGCTCAGGAGATGGCCCAGGAGTTTCATTTTAATAAGAAATTCTCCACCCAAAATGATCCTGAGGTAAGCAAACTGAAGATTTCTCTTTGGAATCATTGTTTTACAAGTGAAGTCTTCTCCAGCTCCCCAATCCCTCAGTGTTCCTTTCTCTGAATTCCTGTAATACTAGACTTCAATATCCTTAATAACAACATAACGTCGTCATCGAGGTCCTCAGGCAAACAGAAACCATATTTGCTCCCCTTAGAATCTGTGCCAACTTCTTCAGCTTAGTCCAGTTTGGTACACGGCTTGCAGACGAGGATTTCCTTGAGACCCAGAGTGCCTTACTGTCCCTCCTATTACATGAGAGCAACAAGAGGCTGAAGCCCTATCACAAGTGAGTTTCACATCCTCCCTGGCTTTCTGGCTTCCACACAATAGATCCACCTTAATGAAAGCATTACACCTGCCAGAAGGCTTTGCTCAATTCTTCCTTGATTGACTAATTTGTTTAATAGTCTCGTGTCCTTCAAAAGCCCTGCTCCCAGCCGTGCTGACACAGTACGAATTCAATACTATCCATGTTGCACAGTTACACTAAATTCATCTATTTGGGCAATCACATCTTCCGGTGACATGAAAAATGTCTAAAAATAACTGTCTCTTTGTTGCTGTTTTGTTTTGTTTTTAGAGAGAGATTGAGAGAGCAGAATGTGAGGGACAGAGGGAGAGGGAGAGAGAGAATCTTCAGCAGGCTTCACGCCCAGCATGGAGCCCAACATGGGGCTCAATCTCATGACACTGAAATCATGACCTGAGCTGAAATCAAGAGTCAGCTGCTTGACTGACTGAGCCACCCAGGTGCCCCTAAAAATAACTTTCTTTTATAAAATATGACTCATTGTAACAATAGGGGAATAGTTACAAGCACATAGATTTTCTTTCTTTCAGAACCAAACCTCTCCTTGGTTATGAAG
Organism: Meles meles; assembly: GCF_922984935.1. Lineage (NCBI taxonomy): Eukaryota > Metazoa > Chordata > Mammalia > Carnivora > Mustelidae > Meles > Meles meles. The sequence goes on from NC_060071.1 coordinate 51,229,365, forward strand.
ACTGTGTACTTGATTTCTCCAAATTTTAAAAAGAATAACAATATTTTCGATCGCTGGAAATGTTATGTATAAAGAAGTTTTAGATCGCACTGAAATTACATTTCTACCTTAAAATGAATTTTTTAAAAGATATTATTTATTTATTTATCGGAGAGAGCACAGCAGGGGGAGCAGCAGGCAGAGGCAGAGAGAGAAGGAGGCTCCCCACTGAGCAAGGAGCCCCATGTGGGGCTCTATCCTAGAACCCTGGGACCATGACCCCAAGCCAAAGGCAGATGCTTAACCAACTCAGCCCCCAGGCATCCTGAAATTATCTTAATACCGTTTATTTCACAATACCACTTCGGGAAATGCCATTTTATCTTGGGTTAGAATGTTAAGCTTAAAGGAACGTGTACTATAGTGTTTTCTTCATGCAAAGGATTAAGGCACTAGATGTGCTTTCACAAATAAGATGAGTAGAGTAAGTTACACTTGTGAAATTCATAGAGCTCAGACTTTGTCGAAATGCTTGGAGTTAAAATCATATTCTTTTAACCTTCCTTTTCAGGGATTTTAAGTATGATTGAACGAGGACTGATTCCACCGACAGCAAGGATTACCTTTCAGAATCCACCCATTGTACCAAGAGCAGCTCCTCTGCATAATTTTGATGAAGCACATAAGATCCCAACTGCCGGTAAGACAGTCTTGCCTGAATGCTTAGCTGGGGATACACAGGAATTACCTCCCACCAAAATCTAGTCTTCCAGTACCCAACTTGTATCTGCAATCATAGGACAGGATAACAGCTGTAACAGTTCTGAGTTTAACTTGACTGAATAAAGTAACTTTAGTCTCCTCATTGAATACCGACACACAGCCTGTTGGGTTAGAAGGTTGGTATTTTCAAGGGGCTCACAGCTTGGTTGGGAAAACAAGACAGACAGAACAAAGATAAATAACAATACAAAGAAGCATAGCATAAAAACCCAATGGATGTTAAAGTCTAGTGCTACAGGTGTTCAAAGGGACAGTTGTGGAGGGGGCAGATAATAGACTTCAAAGAAGAGCCTAGATGAAATCAGGTGTTCAAGAAAAGTGCCAACATGGGACTCTACTACTTGTGGAAACTCGGGCAAGCCATTTACTTTGTCTGGGCTCCAGCTTCCCCAGTTATAAAATAAAGGGTTTGGGGCTAAATGAATTCATCTGTTCAACAAATATTTGGTGAGTGCTTGCTTTATCAAAGGTAGCATTTAAGGGCTGGGGATCCAACAGAGAATAGAGTAACTCAGACAACATTTCTGCCCCCATGGTGCTTACATTCCAGTGGGAGAAACAGATAATAAGCAGGTGAGTAAATGAGAATTTGAGCTAGTGGTAAGTGCTAGAGATAAAACAACATGAATGAGAGAATGATAAGGAAGTGGTCACTTTGCTTGTGAAGGAAGGGTTGGGGCATGCCTCTCAGAAGATGCATAAGGCTTGAGTTGAGGTACAAATGATTAGAAGAAGCCAGTCATGAAAAGATGTAGGGAAAAGCATTCCAGATATAGGCCAGCACAGATACAAGGACCTAAAGACTAAAGAGGGAATGAGCAAGGATGGTATAGCTGGAGAGCCAAAAGCCAGGGAAAGAAGGGAGGATATGAGGCTGGAAAATAGAGAGGAATGACTTGACATAGGCTGGAGCAGAGACTACGAGTTGTTCTCAGTATTCATTCTTCCCTACTTCCACAGTAATGGAGCCATGAGTGGGCACATGTCAGCTTAGCTAAAGACAACATTTCCCAGGCTTCCGTTCAGCTAGTTGTGCCCTGTGACCAGGTTCTGGACAAAGAGGAAGAAAGCAGAAGTAGGAAGAGAAACTTCTGGGCTGAACCTGTAGGAGGAAAGGAGCATGGTCTCCCCCTTTCCTTTCCTCTCTCTGGTTAGCTGTGAGGCAGATGTGATAGGGAAGCACTTGAGAGCTACAGGTGGAACTCCATGTTCCATCTCCCAAGTCTGGCAGAGCTGCCCAACCAACCTGGGACTGTCTTCCTTTCAACTCTCGTGTGAGAGAGAAATAAACTCTTAATTGTTTAAAACACTCTATGTATTTTAGGATCTTTCCCTGTAAACATATTTTACTACAGCAGAACTAGCATGGACTAGCCAACCATGACGGGGAGTTGGATTTAACTAAGTATAACAAGAGCCCACTCAAAGATTGAAACAAGAGGTTGAAATAGTACCAATTCCTCACAAGTTTTTCCAGAAAATAGAAAAGAGAAAACACTCCTCAGGCTATCTTAGGAAGCCAGCATTCACCCTGATATCACAACTAAAGACATTAGAAGACAAGAAAACCACAGTCTGTTTTCCTTCATGAAAACAGATATAAAAATCCTCCACAAAATATTAACAAATTGAATTCCATAATATAAAAAAAAAGAATAATATATCATGACCAGGTAGGGTTTATCCTAAGAATGCTAGACTGTTTTGACACTTTAAAAAAAATCAATCAATGTAAATCATCATATCAATAGACTAAAGAAGAAGAACCATATTGCCATCTCCATCTTAATACATAAAAATAAAATAAAATGCAACATCCATTCAACAATAATACATTTTTAAAAAGAACCCAAGCAAACTAAAAATAAAAGGGAACTTTCTAAGCCTGATATGGGGCGTCTACCGCTAAAATCATACTTAATAGTGAAAGATCAACTGCTTTCTCTATAATTATGATCAGGAACAAAGCAAGGACATTCACTCTTACCACACCTATTCAATATTGTATGGAAAGTCCTAGCCAATACAATGAGGTAAGAAAAAGAACAAAAAATAAAGAAATTAAACTGTCTCTCTTTAGGAACAGAATGATTACTACATAGAAAATTTGCAAGATCTAAGAAGAAGATGATAGAATAAATAAGAAAGGTTAGCATGGCTTCAGGATACCAAATTAACATATAAAATATAACTGAATTTCTATACACTAGAAATGAACAGTTGGAAATTGAATTTTAAAAAACAATGCCAGGGTGTCTGGCTGGGTCAATCAATAAAGCATGTGAATTTTGATCTCAGGGTCATGAGTTTGAGCCCCACGTGTAGTGTATACTTAAAACAACAACAACAACAAAAACAATGCCATTAAAATAATACCAAATAATTAAATACTTAGGCAGAAAACTAAAAAAAAAAAAAGTGCAAGATCTGTATATTAAAACTCCAAAATGCTAACTAAAAAAACTTCAAACAAGACCTAAATAAATGGAAAGGTAAGCCATGGTCATGGATTCAAAGACTCAGTATTGTTATGTGAACCATCCCAAAGTTGTCTATATACTCAATGCACTCCAAATCAAGATCAATAGAATATTTTTGTAGAAATTGACAGGCCAATTCTAAAATTTGTATGGAAAAGCAAAGATGGTACAATAGCCAAAAGAATTTTGAAAAAGAAAAGTAACTTTGGAGGACTCATGTTATCTGAGTTAGTATAAAGTTGTAGTTATCAGAACAGTGTGGTATTAGCAAAATGATAAATACAGAGATCCATAAAGCAGAATAGAGAGTTCAGGAGTAGATCTACACATTCAACAAGGACACAAAGGCAATTTAATGGAGAAAGAATAGTCTTTTCAACAAATGGAACAACTGAAGATAGATGTATAGAGAACTTTGACCCATCCCTTGCACTATGTATAAAAATTTACTCAATGGGGCGCCTGGGTGGCTCAGTGGGTTAAGCCGCTGCCTTCGGCTCAGGTCATGATCTCAGGGTCCTGGGATCGAGTCCCGCATCGGGCTCTCTGCTTGTCGGTGAGCCTGCTTCCCTCTCTCTCTGCCCGCCTCTCTGTCTACTTGTGATCTCTCTGTGTCAAATAAATAAATAAAATCTAAAAAAAAAAAAAAAATTTTAAAAATTTACTCAAAATGGATCATAGAACCAAATGTAAAGTCTAAAACTAAGAAATTTTACAAGAAAACAAAGGGGGAAAATTTTTGTTTCCTTGGGTTGGGCAAAGATTTTTTAAATACCATAAATCCATAAAAGTAAATAATGGGTTCATTGGACTTCATCAAAATTTAAAACTTCTACTCTTTTAAAGACTGTATTAAGCAAATGAAAAGAAAAGCTTCAGATTGAGAAGTCATATTTCAAAACACATACTTGATAAAAATTTTTGTCCAGAATATATAAAAATCTCTCAAAACTCAATAAGAAAATAAGCAATCCAATAACCTAATAGACAAAGGATTAAAACAGAAATTTTACCAAAGAAGATATATGGGTGGTAGATACATAAGTGAAAGCATGCTTAACATCATTAGCTACTAAGGGAGTATATATTAAAACAAATCTTAATATATTTAAGGTAATTGAAAAATGCTTGAGACACCTTGGTGTCTCAGTACCGGTTAGGCATATGCCTTCAGCTCGGGTCATGAGCCTAGGATCCTGGGATTGAGCCCCACATCAGGCTCCTTGCTCATAACTGAAATCATACCATGCTTATTTTCTAATCACAATGGTATGAAACTAGAAATCAATTACATTAAAAAAGAAAAATCCTATGATCATCTCCATATGTGAGAAAATTTAAAAATCATGTAATATAACTCAACATTAATAATGGGGGGCGGGACCTCTGAGCAGAGTAGAAGTGTAAGAGGATTTTATGACCTTGATTATTGCCTTCAGCCAAATCCCCAGAGCCAATATTCTTAGTAGGCAAACTTTAGGAGCATTCTATCTTGCCATTAAAAGCAGAGACAGTTCAAGAATGACCACTACTGCCACCATCATTGAACACGTCCCCGAGGCCCTAGCACACACAATAAGACAAAGAATGGAATGGAGACAAGGAGGGAGAAAGGGGCATCGGCCAGGAATGTATGGGACTGCAAATATTAGAAAACCTAACTACCAATGATTTAACTAATGAGAGGAGTTCATTTGTCTCACCTGTAAGAAATCAGGAAGTAGGAAGCGTAGGGCTGGTGGTACTCAATGGAAAAATCGAAACAGCTCTCTTTCTGTTTTATCTTCTTTGGATGTTTGAGCTCAACCTCATGCTTGCCACCTCCTGGTTCTGTGATGGCTCCTACAGATCTGGGCCTTAACGTACACATTCGAGGTGGAAAGAGGGGAAAACAGTGGTTACCAGTTTCTTCCCAGAAGCCCCTGAATGGACTTCCCCTTATATCTCACTGGTCATATGGCTACTGTTAGGTCTAAGAAAGGCTGAGAAATTGAATGTCTAGGGCTGGAGTTAGGTTTAGGGTTAAGATTAGGATTTGGGACATACTTACACTGAATTCTTACACAATAAGTTATGCTCATTACAATTCATTCATAAAAATTCTTTGTTGGATATTAAATATATTTACTAATTGGGCCATACTTATGCTAAAACACTATTTGTTGTTTATCTAAAATTAAAATGTAACTGTATGCCCTCTAAAAATTTTGTTTGCTAAATCTGGTGCCCTTTGGAGCTGGGCATATTGAAAAAAGAATATGTTTTAAAATTAGCAAGAAAGAAACGGTATTGGGCATGTACATAACAGGAACTGACATAGAAGCATAGAGGGTTGTCCAGAAAGATGAGATTTTTTTTCCCCCTGATATTATTAACTCTGGCAAAGTTTATCATACAGATCTTTCCAGAAGGAAAATTGAATAGCAAAATATAGGCAGTACCTTATAATACAATTCTGTTGGAGATGTACATCCTTCAAATTCATGTGTCCCAAAAAACTTAAGGCAACATGCAGTTATAATTCAGTGACAGAATTTCTGCAGGTAATTAATAAAAACTTTTTAAAAATTTTAGATATACCATTAACTGTGGATTACCCATATGAAATTACAAATCTTTTAGATCTTTATCTACCAAATTTCATTAAAATTTTACTAAAATCCTTTCAAAATTCATTAAAATTTTACTAAAATCCTTTCAAAAACTTGTCAGCTGCTGTTTTGTTTCAACGTGAGAACTTAACCATAAATCTTACTCATCTGCAGGAACCTGATAGTTTAACCAACAGTACACTGAGCCTGCAGACACCAGGAATAACAGGGCTTTACGGGTGAATCTGTGGATTTCAAGTAGCCCAAGTGCCGGGTGTGGAGTGGTCTTCAGATGTGGGAGGACATAGCCCAAGTGAACAACAGTGTAGGAGAGCATAGAGGTCAAGGCAAAACTTATAGGCTTAAAATGGAGTCTTCAGGGGCACCTGGGTGGCTCTGTGGGTTAAGCCTCTGCATTCAGCTCGGGTCATGGTCCCAGGGTCCTAGGATTGAGCCCTGCCTCAGGCTCTCTGCTCAGCGAGGAGCCTGCTTCCCCCTCTCTCTCTGCCTGCCTCTCTGCCTACTTGTGATCTCTGTCAAATAAATAAATAAAATCTTAAGAAAAAAAAAAAGGAGTCTTCACACAGTCTAGGCAACTGCCAGGCTCCAGGAAAGGATGAGCCAAGAAAACCAAAAAACCAGGTCAAACCAGCTTGATCAGAGGCAACCAACAAATGCCTTTTGTGGAGATAAATTTTATTATTAGATTCTGGAATTCCTACTACTTTTTAAGAGATGGCCGAAGAGATTGCTTGCGGCCAACCTGTGAAATGTGAACGGGGTCCAAACTGTGCACCGGTGTGCTGTATTTGATCGGTGTCTGTCCATTCTTTCTCAGATGAAATGGACAGAAAAGGGGTTGGACTAAGGGAGTTGAAAGAAGCCTCACTCCTTTGACTCAATTTACTGTTTAAATAAACTATTTTTGTTTTCTTTCTTGGAAAGAGTAGTATATGGATGTCTCACCCCTGAGAATGTCAGACTTGAGCTATTTGTAAAGGGCAGCTGGATTTGCTGCCAGGTGACAGGAGAGATGTGATTTCTCTCCCAAGCATTGTCTAGCAGGGAGGCCAACACCTATGGACCAGATGTGTTCTCTAAACATTGTTGCTTTGAGATTTAATTAATTTCAAAAATGATATTTACTGTGTTTTTTCACTTGTATTATATCTCCCAAACCATTTAAATTCTTCAGAATCCTCTTTTTTACTGACCACACAATAGAATAGTCTACCATGTGCAGTTATATTAACTTCCTTATTAAATGAACTTGGGAATATGGCTATTTGAAGAGATCTTATAGGAAAAATTTTGTAAGGATTTTATTTATTTTACTTGAGAGAGGGACAGAGAGACAGAGCACAAGCAGGGAGAGGGTCAGAGGGAGAGGGATAAGCAGACTCCCCGCAGAGCATGGAGCCAAACATTGGGCTGGATCCCAGGACCCCAAGGTCATGACCTGAGCCAAAGGCAGACGCTTCACCAGTTGAGCCACCAAGGCACTGCACAAAATGTTTTTATATGACAAATATTACTCTTCAATGGGCTTGCTTTTAAGATGTGGCTTTTTGTCTGGGGAGGGTGCACAACATGAGTTGACCTTATATTCTGAAGGAACAGTTTCCATCCCATGCTTTTGGCTTTCCTTTTGAAATCAGTGATCACACATGTTTCACTGAATTGATACAGGCAAGACAATAGTGAACAGTGACAGAGCCATTTGACTTTCAAGTGGCAGACCCAAGAGCTTCCACCCAGTGACCTAGCCTTTTTCTGGAAGCGGTAACAATGCACCACCTCCATCCACAGCCCCTTTGGCTACACTTCCGAAACCACAGCCGATTCCCGCGGAAGCAAAGAAGTTCTCTTCCAAGAAACAAAGATCAAAGGTATTCACGCTTCTTTTTTTTTTTTCCCCTTAAGATTATTTATTTATTTATTTATTTGAGAGAGAGAGCTCATGAGCGGAGGCAGGGGCAGAGGGAGAAGCAGACTCACCCCTGAGCAGAGAACCCAATGGACCCTGAGATCATGATCTGAGCCCGAGGCAGACGCTTAACCCACTGAGCCACCCAGGCACCCCTCATGCGTTTAACTAACAGAAGAAAATTGTTAAATACAATTCTCAGTGAGATGTTTAGTAATACGCACATATTACAGAGTTGTAACTTTCGTATAGAAATAAATACTATTTTGGCTGCTGGGAAGTATTTGATTTTTAAAGGGGGATTGCTGTTTGTACAGCAGTGTACGGCATGGCAAACTTTATCATGACAGTATCCACGGGGGTCTTAAAAAATTCAATCATGTCACATTGTGACTAAATGACTGGGCCAACCTTTACCACTAACTGGGTCCAGAGTCCCGAATATGATAGCTATTGCTTTATATCCAAATTCATGTTGCACAGGGTACGTTCTTATGAGGTTTTACTCTACTTCATTGTCTTTAAGCGTAGGATAAAAAGCAAGCTCTCTAGTTTTGCAAAGATATTCTAATGAGGAAAGGGAAGAAATTCTGTCTTCTCTAACATGAGGACCTCACGGTACAACATTATTAATCCTCCTGGAGATTGTCCAGGTTTAAAGGTGCTGGACTTTTGAAGCTTGCTTTCTTACGTTTATAAGCCACAGAGTTGGGATCGTTGAAACTTTTCACCAGAAAAAGGAGACAGCTGGCAGGGTCTTTTTCTGAGCTTACCCTATGTGGTCATATTTATAGCTGCTCCCATTAAAAAGATTTTAAAAAGCAAGGAAGAAAGAGAAATGGAAGAGTGGCAGAGAAGAAATGAATTCTACTGTCTCTATGTAGTAGACTGTTACCTGCTCTTCCCAGACCTTCTTAACACCCAAATTGTCCTCAAGATGCTTTCCCTGCATTTGCAGCCCTGGTGGGCTGTGTCCCCTTAAGAGATTTCCAAGCTGTTTATGTAGCAGCATGTCATGTGACACCCCAGTTGCCATGGCAAATATTTGTGTTTCATGAAAAATGTGGGTAAAAAAAAAAAAACAAAAACTGATGTAAATGGCCAAACCCCTAGACAGACAGGCCTTCAGGCTAGTGTTTGGCCTGCACCACGATTGTTTCAAATTCAGCTGTTTAACAGGCTGTGCGAAGGCCACGGGCTAATGTGCATAATGGGAACAGGCGGGGGCACCTGTTTTGATTCTCACCATGTTTGAGCTCTCAAGTCCCACGGTGTTATAGACAACAGATCTACAGGTAATACAAACATCACTAGGTACTCTGCGGCAATCGATCTGAATCCGAAAAAAAAAGTTTTGTTTTAATAAAGACACTTTCGGAGGGCTAATTAGCCCTGCCTTTAATATCCTCTCTGCTGACTTCACAAAGCTTTCCCCTAGTGCTGGGGCAGTCATATTTAAAGACTCTTTTCTGTGGCCTCGAATCGGTAGGTTTCTGAATCGACTGTTCAGTGGTAAATGTAATTATTCATATGCTCTGTGAAAAGCGTCCTAGCATGGAAGTGAAAAGGCTCACCGAAACCCTGATGGAGCCAGAACAGACCTTGGGTCAGCGTCCACCATTGGACGGCGCGGTGCCACACGGAGAAGCCCTTTCTTGGAAATACTCCTTTCAGTGTCCCCTAGAAGCGGGACTTGGCATCTGACTACAGTTGTTGTTGTAAATATTTACTTTGTCAAACTCTCTCTTCAAATCAAACAGGGCTCTTGGCAAGCAAGGCAGCATCGTCTGGGGTGGGAAAGGTCTTTCTAATTATTAGCTCCTGCCTGCATAGAAAGAGGGAACAGGCTGGCCCAGCGGGGGAAGCTGGGGGAAGGAGGTGGGGGGAGGCTCTGTGCTTCTATTTGTTTTGTAAAATTGCCCATGAGAGTCATTTTGATTTAAACTGTGTCTCATTCTTCATTGTAGGGGAAAGGCAAAAGGTCAAGAGGACATCATGATAAGAAGGTCTGTAATTTGTGTGACTAGTTGAAATTTGGGGTTTGTCACCTGATGTCCCTTCCTTTTGCTGCAGGGCAAAAGTATGGGAGGCTGGTGACAGCTGGAGACTGAAGCAAAAGTTCTTTTGCTCTTCTTTTATAAAAGAAATTAGATCATGCCTTCAGAAAAAAAAAGGTTCATTTAAAGTGAAAAACCTTCCCCACCCCCCTTCAGTTAGGACTGAATTACTTCCCAGGCTTCAACCCAGAAATGTGATTTAACATCCTCAAAATCTGGCTGAATCACAACGGTCTTCAACCTCAATCGAGGATCCTCATCTTTTGAAAGTCCACTTGAAAAGAAATAAAATGCGAAAAAAATTCACTTGGCCCTCAGCATGTGCATATGTGTGTGTGTGTGTATGTGTGCATTCATACACACATACACACACACACACACACACACACTGCATATATGAGGTCACTGGTAAGGGTATGGGACTTAGAATGAAGCTGCCTAAAACCAATAAGGTAACAAAAACTTTGGGGGAATAACATCGTTCCCACAGACAAGTACGTGCCAGTAAAGAACATTCCACTGGGTCATGCGTGAGTCATAAATGTTCTGTACTTGAACCAGTGAAGAGCTGGATTCTTCTCTTACTAACAGAAGAATTTTGAGCAAGCCACTGAAATTCTTGGTGCCTCAGTTCCTCCTCTGATAAATGGGGATAATAGCTCTTTTCTCAGAGGTTTGCTATATTAGCGCTGTTAATGTGTGTGGAAATACTCTGGAATTATAAAGCGCTTGTTTTCAGAATTCACTGGCCTATTTTTAAGAACATCTTCTAGGCCTCTGTTCCTTTGGGGATCTTATCAGAAAGAATTTCACACGGAGCTTAACCACCCCTGTTTAAGGAAGAAGAGCCCACCTTTTGGGTTTCCTTGGACTTCTGCAAGGGTGGGACTAGACAGAGCTGTACTTACAGCAATGACTGCATACAGACCTTCTGAACCGAGACAGATTGCTCCCGTGTAAACGAACCAATGCACTCAGAACCTTCCTCCTGCTTCCCTTGACTTCCTGCTGGGGGAAAATTGTGAGCTTGCTTCTACACTTCAAAAAGGATGTGATTTAAGAACACTAGAGGCGTGATGTATCTGAAGATTGAGAACAGCGAAAGTTGATTGAGGATGTTCTTAGAACGTGACAGTAAGCACCTTCCACACCCCCCGAATGCTCACAGCAGCCCTAGAACCTCCGTCTTGTCATTGTCCCCAGGCCCATGCAGTTGGTCAAAGGGTGCAGGGGATCCAGATGACAGAATGAATCTCCAGAGTCCCCACTCCTACACACAAGGTTATGAACTCTTTCACATGAGCTGGTTTTCCAAATGTTACCACCACTAGGGTGATAACTACTATTGACTACCACACCCACTGACACTACTACTAACTACTAGCACCTTGCGCGTATCACGTGCTTACTCTGTGCCCTCCAGGGTTCCTATGCTTTACGTGGATTAGCTCACCTCATTTGACAACATCTCTGTGCAGCAGGTACTATTATTGTTCCCATTTTCCTGGAAGGACCCAAATATGAAGAAGTTAAGGTCATCTACCTAGACAGAGCCAGCATACAGAACAGGGCCATGCAGCAGCCAGAGCCCCAAAGCATTAGACAGTTTTTAAACTTCCAATCATTTTTGGTGGAAATCTTTCTAAGAGATCCCATCTCTCTGCCTCCCTGATGTAACTAACATCTTCTCTCCCCAGTATCACATAGGCAGAGAGCCCGTTTCCGGTCATTTTTCATTTGTTTCCTTCACACTCGGGACACTGCTTGTCAACTCTGCTGTCCTGTCTGCTTTCGCCGGCTCTGACTTTCAGAGACTTTTCTGTCTTCTAGCTCATTAACCAAATAACCAAGACTCAAGAAGTGGAAGGATAAAGTGGAGACAGTCAGGCCCTGCGCAAGGATCCAAGGAATAAGATAATACACAGTGGTAGACTTTGTAGTTATTTCAGAAATCTAAGGCCAGTCTTTTCAGGGCTCTAGTTCACATGTGGTTAAGGTTGCTAAAATTGCCTCTCTCAGCAAATATATCTTTTTATTATCTCAAGGCAGTCATGTTAACTGTGTTAAGATCCACTTAATTTCAATTAATATTTTGATAATAAAAAATCTTTTTTATGGGTAAAACAAGCAAACAAATATATTTATTGGACATAAGGGTCCAGGTTAATTCATGAGCATGTTTGCTTCTGGAAATGGAGGAGGGAGAAGAAAGGGCTAAAAAGAAATAGGAAGACAATTTCAATTGTACCTTATGTACTTTTTAAAAAATTTTCAACACATATATAAATAATTTAAATATATCTAAATCTTATAAATAATTATATATAAAATATACTATATTTTGAAATGTAAAATATATTTTACATTTATATATACTTAATGTAAATATATCTTTATATGAATGTAAATATATATTTATATATTATATATTATATATAATTATATATTATATATGTAAATATATATTTATATTTACATTCATATATATTTACATTACAATAATATAAATATATTTTTTGTCTTCTTTGCTTCGGAGATATATATATCTCTCATATATACATCATAAATATTTTATATTATCTAATGTTATCTACTTCATCTTCATGTAGATTCCTCTGGTTTAAACTACTGGACTTTTGTAGCTTGCTTTCTTACATTTATGAGCCACAGATATATATAATATACATATACATATAATATGTAATATATATGTGTGTATATATAAATATACTTGTGTATATATGTATGTACATATGTATATATGTATATATACGTATATATATAAATACACACACACACACCCATATATATATAGCAAAGAAGACAAAAGATTAACATGTGCCCATGGTAGTTTTTTATATTATTTTTCTGTACTTCTCTGTATTTTCAAAACTATTTCCCAAATTGGAGAAGAAACAAATAAAAGAAAATCCTATTTCCAAAGACATACCTCTCCATAAAATCTCCTTGGCTACAGAAAGAACAGGTTTGGGTGACAACCTTTAACGTCAATTTTGGAGTCTTGCTTTTCTTAGTCATTGTTACATTGTTACTTTCTTTATTATTTCCTCAGTGTATTACTCTTGGTCCTTATGTTAAAAAATCATGACTATTTTATAGGAGAGGCAGCTGAACTATTTTAAAGAAGCAACATGTGTGAAGCAACATGTCCGGCCTCATTTCCTCCCGTCCGCAGAAGGAGGGGAGTAAACCAGCTCGGTTTTTAACAAAACGTCCATAGCCCCTACAACGCTCACCCTAAGACCCCCAGGAAAAGGAAAAAAGCAGAAGTTCCCAGGAGGTGGGGCTCTAGACCCCTCACACCCACCGCAGCTGTGTTAACTGTGCCCTCTTTACCATCAGATTATATCGTTTCCGAACAAAGTGTTCCAGGTTTGAAAATATATACTTTGAAAACCACCAGGTGGTATCTAGCAACAGTTTTAGCTTTAATGTGACCTACCTACTGAAGGAAATAAGCCCACTTCTTTGTTTCTGTTTAATTGAAGTGTAATTAACCTACAGTGTTAGGTTAGTTTCAGGTCTTCAATAGGCCGATTCAGCAATGCTCTAAGTACTCAGTGCTCATCCCAAGTGTACCCTTACTCCCCTTCACCTAGTTCACCCAACCCCCACACACCTACACCTCCCCTCTGGCAACCATAAGTTTGTTCTCTGTATTCAAGAATCTGGCTTTTTGTGTCTCTTTTTTTCTTTGTTTGTTCATTTGTTTTCTTAAACTCTACATCTGAGTGAAATCATATGGTTTTGATCTTTCTCTGACTGACTTATTTCACTTAGCATGATACCTTCTAGATCTGCACACATTGTTGCAAATGGCAAGATCTCGTTCTTTTTTTACGGCCCAGTAATATTCCATTGTGTGTGTGTGTGTGTGTGTATGTATATGTACATATATATGTATATGTGTGTGTGTGTGTGTGTGTGTATACACACAAACTGCATCTTCTTTATCCATTCATCTGTGAATGGACACTTGGGCTGTTTCCATATCTTGACTATTGTAAATAATGTTGCTATAAACATGGGGGGGGCTTGTATCTTTTCAAATTGTGGTTTTGTTCTCTTTGAGTAAATACCCAGTAGTGGAATTACTGGATCATGTGGTAATTATATTTTTAAAATTTTTGAAGAAATTCCATACTGTTTACCACTGTGGCTGCACCAGTTTGCATTCCCACCATCAGTGCAAGAGGGTTCCTTTTTCTCCACATCTTCTCTAACAATTGTTATTTCTTTTCTTTTTAACTTTAGCCATTCTGGCAGGTGTAAGGTGATAGGTCATTGCAGGTTTTATGCATTTCCTTGCATATTTATGCATTTCCTTGATGATTAGTGATGTTGAGCATTGTTTCATGTGTCTGTTGACCATCTGTATGACTTCTAGAAGAAAACATAGGCAGAATTTGACACCAGCCATAGAAACATTTTTCTAGAAACGTTTCCTCTGGCAAGGGAAACAAAACCAAATTAAACTATTGAGACTACGCAAAAATAAAAAAATTTTGCACAGCGAGGAAAACCATCAACCAAACAAAAAGGCAGTCTATTGATATGGGAGAAGATATTTACGAATAATCTATCCGATAAGGGGTTAGTTAGTATGTGAAATATATGAAGAACTTCTGTAATTCAACATGAAAAAAAACAATTAATCCAATTTTAAAAAGGGCAGAGGACATGAATAGATATTTTCCCATATCAGCCTACTTCTTGAAGAGCGGAGAGTGCCTCCCTGGTGGTCTTTGTGCCCCGCACAACACAGTCTCCTTTTTTGTATTGTCCTAAAGGGTCACAGAGAGGGCAGGTGATACTTTGGCAAGAATTGGAGTTCTCCAGCCTGAAGATACAAGATGAGATTCAGAAGGAATTCTAGGACTGTTCTTTCCTCTTTTAGACTCACTTTGGCTCACAAAACCTCATTTAATTTACCTTCTTAATGGAAGAAAAGAAAAAAAAAATCCAAAACCAGAAACCTGGGGCCTCATTTAAAACCATTTCCGTTTTCTCGAATTCATTAGCAGCTGCCACCCTCCCCTATGCATTTTTGACATGAAACTTTCAAAGTGAATGAAAATTACACAGTTTAATGTGTAAAACAAGTTTTTTTTCTTGTAAGAGGTAATTGAGAAAAAAAAAACTCATAAAATTGTCTTTATCTGTCTTCATAGCACCTAAGTATACACTTCTTATTACTTGGGACTAACAATTTTACTTAGTAAAATTAAAGTGAAACTTAGAAAAAAGCTTAAGTTACCAGTAAGCCACAAAATGACCTTAATTTTTTTTTTTTTTTTACTTTATCTCTTTCATTCATTAAACCATGGTTTGGATCATGGTCTGATCCTTCATAGAAAATTTGGAAGGTTCAGAAGGGAGAAAAAATGCCTAAATACACACACACACAAAATCCCATAATACCATATCCCTTTGGCATTATTTAAACTTTGGCATGGCCCTCTGTTGATATCATCCAGTGACCCATCTCTTTTCTCCTAACAATTTATCATAAGCCTATATATATATATATATATATATGACTTAAAAGTCTTTATAGAACATTTCATAGAACATAATAATATGTCTTGAAGATATATCATAATTTTCTTAGTTATTATCCTATGGTTTGATATTAAGTTATAAATGTCAGATTATTAATAACTATTCTAATTGTTAATCAATAATTAAATAAAACTGCCATGAACATCTTCCATATTTGTACATAAATCTTTGTATTTAAGCTACTTCTTAGCAGTAGAATTCCCTAATCAAGGGTATGGACATTTTCAGTAGTCTGTCAGTGTTTCAAAACTCGAGCTATGAGTTTGCAAAAATAACTTTATGATCGTAGAAGAGTTTTGTGCTAAAAACCGAGCCCAAGTAGCTATCAGTTTCGTTCATACATTCATTCAACTAATCCTCACTGACCTTTAACCATGTGCCAGGCAGTGTATTAGACCTTGGGGATGTAGCAGTGAACAAAACAAACCAAGTCTTTGCCCTCTTGGGACTTATATTCTAGTGAGAAAGGCAGATATTTAATATAATGGCCAAGCAGTGATAAGTGCTACGAATGAAAATAAAGCAGCATCCATATGCAGGTTTAAAGGACGTGACAAGGCGGGGTGTTGTAAGAATTTTGCAAGTATCCCTTAGCCATGTGGGATCAACAGACTTGTTAAACACATATTTTCCTCAGGAAAAGCGCAAGGTCAAGCTTTACTTTGGTGATAACAGAGGTCCTTTTGAAGGCTCACTCTTCTTGCTTTACCACATGGGGAAAAATGATGATGTGCCTTTTCTCAGAAATCTAGGAATCCAGGCTGTTTTCACTCCCCACCTGCCAGGATCCCTGTATGGATCCCAGGCAGGTTCCGCCCATCAGTCCTAATTGTTCCAAGCGGTTGCCCTTCCCTATGTCGCATTCTTTCTTTCTGAAAATATTAAAAAGGGAGCAGAAAAGATTAAATCAATGCAGCAATAAAATGAAATAAGTCTCGGGGCGCCTGGGTGGCTCAGTGGGTTAAAGCCTCTGCCTTCGGCTCAGGTCATGATCTCAGGGTCCTGGGATTGAGCCCCGCATCGGGCTCTCTGCTCAGCAGGAAGCCTGCTTCCTCCTCTCTACCTGCCTCTCTGCCTACTTGTGATCTCTCTCTGTGTGTGAAATAAATTTAAAAATCTTTAAAAAATTTAAAAAAATGAAATAAGTCTCTAGAAAAAGAAATATCACATTTAGCTGAAAACATATTTCATCTCTCTTAAAAATCTTCCTGATTTGTTCTGTTTGATCTTCAACCAGAATTTGATCCAATGAGTGTTTTTGTTCCAAAGGAATACATCAAGGGGTAGGAATTTTTTTTTCCCCTCCTCAGAAAGTGTTTCAGAATTGAGGAAGACTCATTGGGATAAAAATACCTTTCAAAGCAATTGCAGAAATTAGCCCTAGAAAATTGCTGTCGAACTGAGTGGCCTTTACACACAATTCTCTTCCTTTATATATGTCTCTGCTCGGTGAGTTCTCTATCTTTGCCTTTTATCCTATTTATAAAGCTTAGGGACTCTCTCACTTTTGATTGACTCTTATGGCTTAAATGCAGTGTCTAGGTCCTATGCACTGAGAATTGTTTTGTTGATCTGTAGACCCTGACTACTGCAATATCGCTCTCTGGGGTTCTCTCCCCATGACCACCTTCATATGTAGTTGGTATAAACAGCTATTCCTTTACTATGGTGTGTAAGTTTCTAGAAAAGCTTCCTATTTAAAAAAGAGGAGAGGAGGGGGAAATCCCCAGTTCTTTTTCATGGTACACGAGGTGATGCTATTGGAGAGGTTTGCCTTCGATGTGCTGGCTCTGCTAACTCCAGGAGTTTATTGAATAACACATAGCATTTTGTAAGGGGTGACACTTTGTCAGAGAGACATTGGGTGTCAAAATCAGAAGCTCCCTGAATGACCCCCTCCTGGAAACTAATACCCCACGAGACTTGTGAGAAGTGACTTCCCAAGGCCATGTAGTAAGGTGGTAACTGCCTAGATCCTAGGTCTTCTCACTTCAAATCCATCCCTTTCTCACCATGTCCTGGTTCACTACCATGTTCACAGGGGTTAGTTTAGCAGACTGCTTTCCAAATAAGAAGGAAACAGCAGGCCAGGGCCAGGAAGTGGTAAAAGGAAGGTCGAAGGAGGAGAGCACAGCTTGGTATGGGGCCATATGGGGAGTTCTGGACAGTTAGGGCTGTGGGCATGAATGGTATGGGAGAGGGGAAGGGCAACTAGCTGTGTGATCACGGGCAAATCACTTAACCTCTCCGAGTCTGTGTTTCCTAACTATGGTGATAACCACATGGACAGGAGGTAAGTCACTGTGAAAGGTTCTTTAGGCATGTCATGATGTTCACAGCAACTCTCCTCATTTTTAGAGATGAGAAACATTTAAGTGTAGAGGATACTGTCTTAGCTTGGACTGCCATAGCAAAATACCATAGGCTGTGGCTTTAACAGCAAACATTTACTTCTCACCGTTCTGGAGGCTGTGAGTGCAAGATCAGGATGCCAGCATGGTTGGGTTCTGGTGGGGCCTTCTTCCTGGTTTGCAAGCAGCTGCCTTCTCGCTGTATCTTCTCATGGTAGAGACATAATCTCTCTTGTGTCTCTTCTTCTAAGGGCACTAATCTCATCAGGAAGCCTTCCACCCTCGTGACCTAATTACTTCTCAAGGGCTCCATCTCCAAATTCCATCACATCGGGGACCGGGGCTTCAATGTATGAATGTTGTGGGGTCACAAAACATTCAACCCATAGCAGATGATAACTGGCCCAAGAGTATGTAGCAGACCGTGGTAGGGCTTGGACTTAAACCCCGGTTAGTCAGACCTCAGGGTCAAGGCTCATTTTCCTGAGTCCATAATAGCTTGTTCAGTAAAAAGGCAAGGCTGGGGCTCCTGGGTGGCTCAGTTGGTTGGCATCTGCCTTCTACTCCTGTCACGATCCCAGCGTCCTAGCATTGACCCCTGCATCAGGCTCCCTGCTCAGCAGAGAACCTGCGTTTCCCTCTCCCTCCGCCTGCCGCTCTGCTACTTGTGCTCTCTCCCTATCTCTCCCCATCAGATAAAAAATTTAAAATATTTTAAAAAAGAAAAACAGAAGGAAAAAAAAAAAGGCAAGGCCTGTGAACTCTAGACCCGTCATGCTCTAAAATTCAATATTATAATTCTGCTGAATCCCTAAATCCTGATTAGGTCAGCTACTCTCTCTGAATTTTGTTTATATGTTTCAAATAATGTTAGTCCTCTGAGGTAATGATGTCTGCTCTGTACAAAACTTAACACATTTCAGACTCTCGAAAAATATTAAAGAGCAGGCCAGACAAGTGGCATCTCTGGTTTTTCAGGGACTAATGCACATTCGATCTCTGAGGGTCAGTTCACTCCTACTCTAAATCTAAGTGCTCACTTAGAGCCAAAATGGCGGGAGGAATTTATTTGCGTTCACATAACATAATTGCCAAAGCTAATTACTAACGGATATGTATGCGTGTCCGAGAAAGGGAACATTAGACTATGCATTCAAAAGCAATTTAGTCTTGGGGTGCCTGGGTGGCTCAGTGGGTTAAAGCCCCTGCCTTTGGCTCAGGTCATGATCCCAGGGTCCTGGGATCAAGCCCCACATCAGGCTCTCTACTCCGCAGGGAGCCTGCTTTCTCCTCTCTCTCTGCCTGCCTCTCTGCCTACTCGTGATCTGTCTGTCAAATGAATAAATAAGATCTTTAAAAAAAAAAAAAAAGGCAATTTAGTCTTTCTAGGTAAATCCTTCCCTAAAAGTGATATCCATGTTGGATTATCCCAAATACTTGATTATTTACCTCGAGGAGATCTTGGTAATCTTTTAGGGACGCTCAGCTATGCTATCCACATGTGTGAAAGGAACATTTCTCATAAAGACATTCCGCTTAGAAATATGCATCCCTTTTTCCTAGAGTTCTTCTTTGGGCAGTTATTTCTGAAGTTTGGGAGGTAATACCTGGCCTACTTCTTTTTCGCTTCACCCTTGTGACTTACCGACGTATGTAATCATCACCCTGCCTTCCTGTTTGTTTCGTTTTGTTTTAAATTTAGAATTTTTCTTAAATAATGGCTCCAGAAACTCTCAAAATTACCTAATTAATAGTAACACTTTGCAAATAATAAAGAGCCTTTCCCCAGCTAGTTGATTCCAGAAACTCTCAAAATTACCTAATTAATAGTAACACTTTGCAAATAATAAAGAGCCTTTCCCCAGCTAGTTGATTCGGTTAGTTAGAGCAGCGTGCTAATAATTAGGCCATGACCACGGGTTTGGGCTCTGGCGAAGGTGTGGCCAGGGTCTGGGGAAGGACTAGGAGAGAATGTGGAGGGCAGGACAGAGAGCCATCTCCGCTAGAAGGAAAACCAGTGTTGCTATTGGGTAACATCACGTTGGGCGGACAGCATACCTTAAAACAAAACAAAACAAAAAAACAAAGGGGGAAGGGAGGAGGAGAGGCAGGAAGGAAAGACTAGAAGGAAGGACGAGAAAGAAGGAAGGTAGAAGCAGGGAAAGATGGCAGGCAATTATTTAATTGTCGACAAGTTCATGGAGACAAATAGTAAAGGAAGAATAACAGAAGGAACCGGAATCTGACGCATGGCATGACCTTTAATCAGGGCTCTTCTTCCTAGCAGGCTGTGAAGCAGCTTTGTCTTTACCTGCCCAATGGATCCCACAATGCTGATGCACTGCTTTAATTTGGAAAGGCTTTCTCTTGAGACACATGTCTTTTCCAGCTCGAAGTATGAAGTGCTCCCAAGTGTGGCATTCTCTGTGACAGATGTACTACAGTGATGCTTGAGCTGACTCCAAACCCATAGCTTCCCCGTGCCTGAGTGGTCTAGTTGATGTCCAAGAGTGTGTTTCCTTTGAGAACAGGTCTTTACCGGAGTATCATCCAAGAAGGTAGGGAGGTATAATCCCTTTGTTCGGAAACGGCCACGGTTAAACCCTGGAAGCGCACTCCCGGGGCAGGGCTATTCTTTCCAAAGATCTGAAAGGCATTTGCTGCAGTACACGGATGCCCTAATCCTATGCCTTTGGAAGGCACTGCCTGAGAGAGACCTGAGAGCCCTCTCCTTTCGAAATCTTCTCCCAAGGTTGCTCCATTTTCATTGTTGGCCCCAGTAGGAGTCTGTGTAAAGATAAGGCATTCCAAAACGATTTTCACAGCTCCAAGGAAACCAGGTTCCCCAGCAGACCTCCCGTCTGGGGCTGCACTTCTTTTTTTTAAAGATTTTATTTATTTATTTGACAGACAGAGATCATAAGTAGGCAGAGAAGCAGGCAGAGAAAGAGGAGGAAGCAGGCTCCCTGCTGAGCAGAGAGCTCGATGTGGGGCTCCATCCCAGGACCCTGGGATCATGACCTGAGCCCAGGACCCTGGGATCATGACCTGAGCCCAGGACCCTGGGATCATGACCTGAGCCCAGGACCCTGGGATCATGACCTGAGCCCAAGGCAGAGGCTTTAACCCTCTGAGCCACCCAGGCGCCCCCTGGGGCTACACTTCTTAATGAAATCTCAGGGTCTTGTCAACAGGATCTTACACGTGACCAGCAGGACCAGCCAGAGGCAGACACGTCCATCTGTGATGACTGTACGTGTCTGTTCCTCACTCATGAAGTCTGGTCATTCTACTCAATTCTAATTCTCGATTTCTAATTCTCTGAATTCTAATGATGACGGGAAGCCACCACCAGACTCCATTCTGGAAAGAGGCAGAAATGTAGCCACAGGCCATTTCTGTTGGGACAAGAGCCGCTTATCTTCCACCAGCTGTGGCTCCTGATGTCTGCTACAGGAGGCATTACTTCTCCAACTCTTTTGCCCATCCAGAGGAAGGAACTCGTCTTCATCCACAGTTTGCATCCTCTCTTGCTGCCTCGAGAAGATCAGAAAGGGTGAGAGTCTTGGCAAGAAGGCTTTTTCCATCATTCCTATGCCTGTAACAACTCTGAAGAGTAGGAAAAAGCTCACTGCTGTTGAAAGTCAGCCTCTGAAATTCAGGAAATTCCCCCTCTTGGACTTAACACTTGCTTTTCCACATTTTTACTTGAGAAGACAGTCTAACTATTCCATAGCCTGGAGCCTGACAAAAGAAAAAGAATTAGAAGGTTTTCTTTTCTTTATCTAAAAAAAAATAATAAATTGTGATTACTTACTGTTCTTTCATTATAAATCATCTCTCAGCTTACTTTTCTTTTAGATAGCTTTCTGTCTTGAATTTGTTAATGAATGTCAGGTAATACTTGTTTAATAAAGACAAACCATGAACAATCGAACAGTAATACTCAATACAGTCCTGTGGCACAGTAGTTATTGATTAATTACTTGGGCCCTTTTCTTTGAGTTCTCTGAAAACTCTTCAAAATGCAGAGAGTAATATAATCCTACAATTTGATAAAGATGGGCTTATACATCTGTAAATGTTGACATATTGAAGACAATCTGTTCTTTAAATCCCTAAGCAAGAAGCAATCAGCACAGTAAGTTGATACCTGCCTTACAGAAGAGAAGGTGGGGGGTATGAAACATCTATGCTCTCCCGGTACCCCAGGCCATTAGGAATATTTAGACCATGGGGCAGAGTGTCTATTTTTCTAGTGCAACAAGTTTCAATGATGAAATGTAGTGATTTCACGTTGGACACAGACATAACACAATTTCCTTCTCTATTTTTTTTTAAAGATTTTATTTATTTATTTGACAGAGAGAGAGATCACAAGTAGGCAGAGAGGCAGGCAGAGAGAGAGGAGGAAGCAGGCTCCCTGCGGAGCAGAGAGCCCGATGCGGGGTTCCATCCCAGGACCCTGAGATCATGACCTGAGCCGAAGGCAGCGGCTTAATCCACTGAGCCACCCAGGCGCCCCTTTCCTTCTCTATTTTTAAAGGGATATGTGAGACCTATATTGTTGTTGTCATCCAAACCTCTTCTGATTTTATTTTTAAGTCACACTCATTCCATTCTTTTTCATGCAGAAAAGTACAAGGAAGAAAACTGCCCATCATCCCCTTCTTAGAGAACCTTCTTGACATTTAAAAATTAATGCAATGTTTATATGTCTTAAAATTTCAATCATAGAAGCAAAATGAAAAAGCCAATGCTGCTTTAGTTTTTTTCATTATGAGATTTCAAGAGAAACCTAGAGAGGCAAGAGTGATCACACATGATATAACGCTCCTTGTAAAAATCACTCTTGGATATTAACAGAAGGTGGCAGAAGAACTGGAAACTGATGGCCTCTTAGAACAGATAGGACAGCTTTGATGAGCATATCGGAAGTTACCACACAGACTGCAAAGAAAGATGTCACCATTTTTCAGGACTGGTGGATAACTTATAAATGAATGAGAAGGCAACGACATGTTTCCGTACATGCATGTGTAAAAAGTAGATCATAGAGATGATGGGGTCAGCTGCACATAGCAGAGTAAACTTTTATACGATCAGTGTCCTTGATCGATTTTATAATACTTTTATAGAAAAGATAATAGCTTTGAGTGACCTCTAAGCTATTCTTCTGGTGATGAGTTTCATGATATATACTAGCCAGACCCATCATTGGGAACAATTATGCCATGTATGTAAGTCAAAACTGGGATACATATTTTCCCAGCATCGGGTCATAAATGACAATGTGATAGTGCCTATCTTGACCACTCATTTAAAATAGATTGCAATCCTATTTCATCTCTCGTGACACTTTCCTTTCACAGATCATGAAAGTCACAACACCTTCGAGAACTGTGAAATCGCCATGGGATTATGACTTTTTTATTTATAATGGTGTCATAGACAAGGCAGCCCCAGACTTCTTAGCATTCAAGGAACATTTTAATTTATCTTGGGGAAGTATTTTTTCTCTCTTGGAACACATCGAGAAGTTTCTCAGGGACTATGCAATACCAGAAGTTAAAATAAAAGGGAACAATTTGGTAGCCTTCCTTCCAGAGTTTGAGCTGAAGAATAAACTTACCAGATACGACTTTCTCACACTGTTAGAGAACCCACTTCATATCCAGATGATGTTAAATCTTCCGGGGCAAAGATACAAGGGCCAAGATGGAAGGTCAGAGGCTGCCAACAAGATCCAAGCCACATGGAAATGTTTCAGAGCAAGAAAATTATTCCTCTTGTATCGCCAGCAGAAGTGGGCATCAGGTGTGATTTCCATTGCGTGGCTCTTACATTGCCACAAGACCCGAGTGAAGAAGATCCTGAAGGAATCACGTGAGAGACACCTGGAGAATTTCCGTATTCGAGCCAAGGTACACAAGGCTGCCAGCTGTTAAGGCAGACCTCTTTTTCTAAACATTTCTTGCTTGAGCGAATGCAATAAGTTGTCTCTTTATCTTCCCTTTCTCTCTCCAGCTACCCTCCTCGTCAACCTCTCTCGTCTTCCACTCTTCTCCACGTAGGATGCATAAACCCTACATGTGTTTGTACATCATATTTTAACCCTAATCAGGAATCTGGCTTTTGCACCTGTAAAATCTATTGCAATTTTTTCTATACGAAAAAAAAGTCCCTTCACTTTGTTGATGGCCGTTCTGTCGGAAAATCAATGTTTTAACTGCACTACCTTTTCTCCCTATATATACCTTCTGGCACTTTAATTTGCTTGGAAAAAAAAAATCCTCTCTTGTCTACATTGCTGTCACCACTTTGTCAGAAAGTATTTAAGTTTGCAGACAGCCTTTTAATTAGTGCTCACAATTTCATTTATGTTTGCTTTCTCTTTTTTTCATTCATATTCTGTTAATTAAGTGAGCTGCCTCTAATCTTCCCCTGCCAGTAGCATCATGTAGCCACCTAATTAAATTAATTGGGGAAGATGTTTTAAGTATGTAATTAAATCAATTAATATAATTTATGCCTGGCTTAACTGTACAGTGGAAAAACAGCTGAAGTTTGACTAGATGAATCCACTACAGCTTCCTGTCACTGATCAATGCTCTTCTTGATTTTTAGCATCTGGCAGCCAACTGGAATCGCATCAGGACCTCCAGGAGGACTATTATCCATATCCCATCATTAGGTATAACACTTTTGCCTGCAAATCTATCAGCAACCTCTATTACCCACCACATTATGGCTCCTTGATTGAGTTCAAGGAAGGCCCCTTGTTTTATTCAAATTGGTCTCGGCAGGAAAATGTTCTCGACATGATGAGAGTAATAACACAGGGCCCTCGCTCGAAACGGCGTTTAATTTGGGGATTAAGCAAATAAAGTCATTATGTGGGGGCTGCTATTCAGTGGAGAGGTGATTTGCTGTAATTCGCTTTCATCTGTATGAAATGAACTAAAAAGTTGTATTTTTTCCCCCTGAAATAACAGATAATGTTTTCGATCTTCTTTAATGATAGCAGAACACAGGCTAGCGTGTGTTGTTGCTGTTACGCCAATAAGCCAGGATATTGCTTGTACACTGTTTTTAATCAAATGTGCAGTCAAAATGATAAGCTACATTCTCTGAAATTATTTAGTTCTAATTACGAGCAGATGGGATGCTTTATTTGCACCTAGGGCGCCTGAGCAAAAGGAAATGCTGTGTGAACAAGAATAATTAAGAAGTTGAATAGTGTTTTTTGCGCTTAAATAATCTGCAGTTTCATGTTAATTAGCACTAATGTAATTATTTAATTACATTTATGAATTGGGGAACTTAAAAGCTGTTGTCTGCAACACAGTAGTAAAATAGGTATGCCAAAATGACATTGGGGATTTTGGAAGTCTGCACCGGAAGTTCCTTTGAAACATGAGCTGCTGTCAAAATATGTGGGGTTGTTGGCTTGCTTATTTGTTTCGTTTTGTTTTGCTTTTTAATCTACCTAGTGTGCTAAAAATTTCCTGGGTGAGACCAAATTTCCCAAGCTGACTTGGTAGTTTTGACAAACAGCAAAACTCATCAAATCTTCATATTACATACTGGCTCTTTGTTAAGGCTTCTAAAGGAGAGCAACGCATTAAGCGATCTATCGTAATAGAATTCTAGATCGTGTCCGTCCATGAGTGTACGTGTTTGTGTCCTCATGTATAGTATAGAACATAACACATTTAAACAGTAATATGAAAAATAAAATAAACCAACATTAAAATTACTATATATAATTATCTTTTACATTAGTAAAATAGTAGTAGTAATAAAGTAATGAGAACTTTCCTAGAATCTAGAGCGCTTACAGAAAAGCTAAGAAAACATGTCAGAGCTGCATAGAACTTTTTCGTTTGGGTATTTTTATAGCTCACAGAAGAAATTAGTTCCTTCTTAGGATGTAAGTGAGGTAAGACAGATCTGAATTTCATTCCAGCTTGGGCTTTTGTTTTGGTGGGACTAGTTTTACACACAAAATTAGTTCACACTCAGAAATTGCACTTGTAATTGATTACAACCAGAGAGGCTAATTGCAGACACAATTAACAGAGTCAGTCCCTTGGAATAAGGTGCAGGAGCCTTTTGCTTCTGCAACTAATCGTGGCCCTGACCTGGTATTACGTGGGAAATTTTGTTTTGTGTTCTCTATTTCATTCAAAGCTAGAAATAGAACAAGACCCCCCACTTTGCAATGTTGACAGCACCAAAGTATCACAGGCACAATTTCCACAAACTCCTTCCTTCCACCTGTCACCCTTTAAAACCCCAGTTCAGTCAGCCATGCAGAACCATCTGATAGAAAAGAGCCTTTGTCCCAAGAGGTAAAATTTTGAAAATAACAGTAATCTAAACTGGGTAATAAAAAATAATTTTAAGTGAAAATGTTTTAAGATTCCGAAAAAGTTTGCTGGATATAGATTAGGTAGAAAAAATAACCTGGTCAAAAACTAGAATTGTAGGGGCACCTGGGTGGCTCAGCCATTAAGCGTCTGGCTTTGGTTCAGGTCATGATCCCAGGGTCCTGGGACTGAGCCCCACATCGGGCTCCCAGATGGGAGGGGTGCATGTTTCTCCCTCTCCTATTCTCCCTGTTCGTGTTTCCTCTCTTGCTGTGTCTGTCTCCGTCAAATAAATAAATAAAAAGGGGGGGGGACTAGAATTGCATTATTTTAGATCTGATATTAAAACTAATTTTCTTCTAAAATACATATTCTTGGTTTAAATAAACACATAATAAATCTGAAAGTCTTCCCTATTATAGTAATTTTTGTTTATTAACAACGTAATAACCCATTTTAAAGAAAAATTGCTAATCATGTATCTTCCAAGAGATAAGACCAAGCATATATATTTTTCTCAACTGACCATTTTAAAAGCCCAATTACACATTTTCACAAGAGAACAATATGTGGGCTCTGATGAAATAGTATTTGTTTCTATAATCTATGCTCTAGGTTTTATACAAAGACCTGTGGCTATTCAATTAGGTTTAGGTTTAAATCACGTTAACCTGTCACCTCATACTTATTCCACAAACATAATTCTCAAACCGTAACTTTCTCTAAAAAAATGATTGTTATACCTTTCTTGTGTGCACCACTTTTTCTGTGAATTCTTAAAGATTTTAGGTAGACACAACGTGGCTACTTTGTCTCCTGCATTAGGGACTTACCTACACAATTCATGAAAACGAAAGTAGATAAAAGCAAAGCCCTTTTTTTTTCTCTAAACACATGCCCCCACCCCAATCTATTCAATATAGTAATTTTATTTTCAGAGTTAAGAGGGATTCACTAATCAAAATCAGTAGGTAGGCATGTAAGGTTCAGGAAGGCATTTAATGCAAATTACAGCCTTGTCCTCTTTTTCTCTTTCTACAGGAGATTTGCAATCAATTCTGGTGTAGAATTAGCCCTAGAAATAATTACATCTTGTCGCTAGCCAATTAGGGCTGCACTAACTTGTTTGAACCCTAAAAACGAAATATTAGTAGTGATAACTGTTCGCTCTCTTGCAGTTATGCGCATTTGGTTCTTTGTTTATGCAGTCTTGCACACACGAGAATAATTGCATTCTCCAAACTGACAATCACATTGTCACAGTAACATTTTCAGTAATGCCTTTGACCACAAAATATTTATCATGTATTTTCAAGTCTATGGCTTACAATATGAACATTAAGACAATTACCCACTGCAGAGTAACCTCTCTGAAAGGAGGAATGATACAACTTGATTGGCTGTTCCACATTTGGGGTAGTATTCCTAGATGTAACAAAGTTTTAGCTATTTTTAACAAACAGGAGAGGTGGGATGCTGTTAAGTGTCCAAAGGAACGGATCAGCCTTGCAATTTCATAAGATGATTAGAAAAAAAAAAAAAAAAAAAAAGCTCATCCTTTCCAGGGTATATAGGATAATCTCTTAATTGGATATTAGATATTTTTATCATTTTTATTAATGAAATAGAATAACATAACAAAATAATCTACTACAGCTCATAGCAGGAATAGAATACTAGGATGTATTTTAAGCAAAATCTATCCATCAAATAAGAAAGAACTGCAACAAAGAATCCTAATTCCTCTAGAAAAATCAGAAGTCTAAATAAAACCTAGGAACTAATTCTGTTTCTCTGGCCAAGATATTTCCTCCACTTTTTTTTTTTTTTTAAGATTTTATTTATTTGACAGACAGAAATCACAAGTCGGCAGAGAGGCAGGCAGAGAGAGAGGAGGAAGCAGGCTCCTGCCAAGCAGAGAGCCCGATGTGGGGCTCGATCCCAGGACCCTGAGATCATGACCTGAGCCGAAGGCAGAGGCTTTAACCCACTGAGCCACCCAGGCGCCCCTATTTCCTCCACTTTTAATTTAACCCCTGTGCTTCTTTATTACAGTGTGTCATTTGGTGCTGCACTTAAACTCAGTGGCATTTTAAAATATATTGACATTAAATGAGATGGGCCAAGTCTGGGACTCTGAGGCTGTGAAGGTATATGAAGCACTGCCAGCCAATTAAACCCCCAGCGATGAGTTTCCTCTCTCACTTCTCATCCTCTTTTAAAACAAAAATAAGGAATTATTGAGGTGGGATTTTCTCTTTTCTCCATGTAATCTTTTACCTTATTGCCAATTGATTTCAGGGCTAAAAAGAATCTATATAGTTCAGTTTCATTTTTTCCCCCTCTGTGCATTATTTCAGCAAATTATCCTTGGAGCAAACACCATTAATGGGTTCCAAGATACTCCCTTCCGTAAAGCTATGGATTCTGTTGCTGTGAGGGTTATGAAAAAACAACACTTTTCTGCTGCTCTGGACTGTCATGGAGGCCTTAAAGATAGGAAAACTTACTTTTGTGTACAACTGACCCTATCCCAAATGTTCATGAGACAGCAGCTCCTTAACCCCCCTCCCTTCTTTGGAAAGATAAGAACCAGATGTCACCTCCCTTTGTGAACAGGGGCAGGGTAGAGGACCACAGCCAAGAATGTTATCTCTGAAATCATATTCTTACTGTGCCTCCAAGCAGACTGACATCTTTCTACTTCCTCATTTTTGACTTGTCAACTCAAAGACACAATAGACTTTGTTCTCAGAGCTAAGAAATTGGGACTTCCAATCAATTCTTCATGGTCTTCGGCACGTATTTTGGCAAACAGCTACGGAATCCACAGTTCAGCTATGGCATTGCTACACTAGATCCTTGAGAGTGATGGATGGCCAAGATCTCCCAGATATATATCTCCGAAAATATATCCATCCTTTGAGATCAGAAACAAAGTGCACTTAAACTTTCCAATTCCTGTACAGCCTGAATTAAAATGAAAACACCCTGTATTTATCGATGTTATATTCATCCAAGTAATTCAAGTCAACACTCCTTCATTGGTTAGACCAGAGTTGGCCCCATGACCCTGTATTAAATTACACAGTTAGCCTTGAGCTATCTAGTGTTGCACCACGAAGTACAGAAGCAGCATTGAACACCAGCTCATGAGCTCTTCATGAAATGGATTAGTATTAGGATATGGTATAAAAAGAGTCTTGCATGTGCTAAGATAAAACTATACTTTGTCATCACCTTCGTTGTCATAAAAAATATTAAAATGTTTGTTCAGCAGTTCTCAGACTTACAAATGTAACAACTACAGAGAACCCTGATAAGCATTATTTCCATAGGTTATATCTATCAATATATGCTATATTAGAAACTAAAACTGAGAAACTTTAAAAAAATATTTAATTTACTTAAAAACAACAACAATGGGGCACCTGCATGGCTCAGTTGGTTAAGTGTCAGCCTTAAGCTCGGGTCATGATCCCAGAGTCCTGGGATCCAGTTCCCCCGTGGGCTCCCCGCTCATCAGGGAACCTGCTTCTCCCTCTCCTGTTCCCCCTGCTTATACTCTCTCTTTGTCAAATAAATAAAATAAAATCTAAAATAACACTAATAAATCTGCCAATGTAACATAAATAACATATTTTGCTAAAAAAAAATTTATCTTCCCAAACAAAAAAATTTAATGAAAAGAGTTGCATTGGTTTACAAGTTTGCAAATCTCTTAATAGAACATGGTTGGATTCTCATATCTATTTCTGTATTCAATCTGTTGCAATATGTTGTTTTGATTGAAACATATGAAGAAAACCTGGCCCTACACAGATAATATTTGGAAAAGGGAAGACTGTTTTATACATTTTATAGCCTTTTCAGACAATTGTGTATATTCTTCTTTGGTTTTATACCAAAACTCAACAGTGGATGGGAATTCTTATGTTAGCTACAATGTGGAATTTGCAATCCTATCAATAATTTCTTTTTGCACTTTATGAAAAAGTCAACTATCATCTTAATATTATTTTGAAAATAGTTTTGACCTTCCAGACTCCCTGAAAGGGTCTCAGGACCTTTCACAGTCTCTAGACCATGCTTTGAGAGTCACTGGCCTTAGCTGCATACAATGTTGGGCCGGCTGCTGATAGTTCCAACAAGAGTTCCAACAAGAGAAAAGCTCCAACAAAATTCTCTCTTCCCCCCCCTCTTTTTAAGATTTATTTATGAGAGAGAGAGAGTGTGTGTGAGTGGAGGGAGGGAGAAAATCCCAAGTAGACTCCCCGAGGAGTGAGTGTAGGGCCCAAAGCAGAGCTCCATCTTACAACCCTGAGATCACGACCTGAGCTGACACCAAGAGCTGGGCGCTTAACTGACTGCACCACCCAGGCACCCCAAGTCTTCACTCTTTCCAGAACCACACAGAATCCATTTGGCCAGTTTAGTTTGGGAATGTTTTCAACAGTCAACAAACACTTAAGCACCTCCTGTGTTTTCTACATCCACATCACAAAATTCCCTAATCCCCATCTGCAGATTCCCCACCCCCCCCAAACAATGCTCAGTTTTATTTTCATCAGACCGGCAGTGGGTATACTACCTACACACAGAAAGAACTCAGACAGGTGTCTCTCTTACTGCATCTTAATATTTTATCTCAGTAGCTTGTGCTTTCACAGTTGTACAAGTAATTAAAGCCTGGGTATAATCATAATGCCTCGATCACATTTATCTGATGACTGCAGTATGCTGACAGGCAATCAATTGTGACATAAGTCATATGCACCCTGAAAAATTTTTATGATTAGAGTACCAAAGTTGGCTAACATTAACTTTTTTATGAACTGGAGTAATTCAAGACCGCCTCTATAACAATGTCACTTGGCTCAGCTTGTATCCGTCCAGTATGCTTTTGTGAATGGAAGAGAAAGGGAAGGAGTGACTGACGGCTCCTGCTATTGTCACCCGGTGTCAGCCCCTTAGGAGTGTGTGATGCATGTGACTATCACACAGCACGTGTTTCAAAATGGGGAAAAGGTTGAGAACTACTGAGGCCTGGTTGACCATCTTAGACCAGGGTGATCAGAGAAATGACCAGTACTTGGTACCCAGAAGTCCATTGTTAACCTCTTCTCTGTCTTAGGTCCCCTGTAAGCAATAGGACTAGGGGACAAAAGGAACTAGAAATAAGCACAGGGTGATGAGCAGTCTGTTCCAGAATATGTGCTCTAACACAACAGCAGGGGCGTGTCACATGCCAGCCCCAAGGAGGCACAGTCGCTGAGCATGGCCTTGCTCGTGGGTTTCTGGGGTTTCTGGAAGGAAAGGCCAATCCCAGCAGAGCGAAACTGAGTTTCCTGGGGCCAAAGAGGCAATTAGCATCATCTGATACGAGTTTGCATGGGAGTGGAGGTAGGGCTGAGAGAGGAGACAAACGCACAGACGAAGGTGGAGGAATGATAACCAGTAACCACTGGTGAGTATCCTTGGCTTGGCAGAACACCAAAGGTAGTTGGATCACTTCACAGAGGAATCTCTCAAGCATCCTTCCTTTAATGTGAAGCAGAGATGATAACATTTTAAGAAACGACAGAACACTCTATCAAAGGAGAAATATTTTCACATGTGACGGGGATGGCCATAAGGAAAATGGTTGGGTCCCTCTCTCAAGTGATAAGGAAGAAAGAGTGCCCCATTATGCCAGTGCTGTTTTCTTCTAGGCTGAGGAGGACCTAGAAAAAGCCACAGGTCCCCTCACCATTTTTTAAATTCCCACAAATTCTCCAGATCAGAGAACCCATTGTATAAAAGTTGAAAGGAGAAGATGGAAGGTAGGCATTGTATCTATTTTCTATTGCCCTTTAACAAGTTCCCACAAGCTTAGTGGCTTAAACAACAAAAATGTATTACCTTAGAGCAATAATTCTGGAGTTCAGAAGTCTGAGAGGGGCTAAAATCAAGGGGTCAGCAGGATTGCACTCCTTTCCAGAAATTCCAGGGGAGAATCATTTCTTTACCCCTTCCAGGTTCTAGAAGCTGCCCACAAAGGCATGAATGAAGAGAGCCGTTGGCCCCCTTTCTCCATCTTTAAAGCCAGCAACAAGCATCTCTGTGTGCCGTTCTTCTATGGTCACACCTTCTCTAACTCTCTCCTCTCCTGCCTCCCTCTTCCACTTTTAAGGCCTAGTCATTAGACTGGGTCTAGCCAAATAATCCAAGGTAATCCCCCTATTTTAAGGTCAGCCTATTAGCAACCTTAATTCCATTTGCAACTTTATTTTCCCTTTGCCATGTAACCTAAGGTATTTGCAGGTTGCAGGGATGAGGACATGGGCATCTTTGGAGGACCATTATTCTGCCTGCTGCAACAACTGGAAATTAAAGTGAGAAAAGAAGCAGAGGCTCTTTGTCCCTTCTAGAATTCTCTGCTCACATTTATCGAGGCTTGCTTCTCTCTTCTTTGATGCAACCACATTTATGCAAGGGCTAACTACGTCCTATCCGAACTGTATAGTAATTTGTAGGTTTATGTGATCTTGGACAAGAGACAAGGCACTTACTCTGGTTTTTCTTACCTTCAGCGTGACAGGTTGAAGTAGAATGTGTCTCAAAGCTCCCCCCGTGTTTCTAGCTGACCTTTGAAGTACCTGTGTCTCTATAGATTATATTCCGAAGTATGATAGTGCATTTCCACTAGGCAGGTCTGCTGAGTCCCCCAAGGCCACAACATCCTTGCCGATAGCTTATGTTCAAGTCGCTATTGGATTTAATGTAGGTACGGCCAGCACTGATGAGCGTCTTTTCATCTGGGAGTCAACACATAACTTTTTGGGTGTACGAAACATCATGAATCTGACTTTAAAAAAAAATGGACTCCCAACGTCTGCTCTGCTGAGGCAACATTCACTGCGTTGTATCTTGTCCATGTAGAATGGTCTGTTGCTTGTCACAGGATTTGTTGTTGTTATGGGCTTTGGAAGCACACATACCCCATAACATTAAAATACCTTATGTTTGCACAGCACTTTAGAGTTTACAAAATGTCTTCGTATCTGTTACTTCGTGTGATCTTCTATAACAGTGTTCTGAGATGGCTAACATTCAGTTCTTTGAAATGGGTGTATTTGTAGGGTTAACCCAGTAACCATGTCATAATACCACATAGACATTTTATATGCATCCTTGATCAGTGGTAACAGAGGTACCAAGTAATTTGTTGGAAAACTGACCTCCAGCAATTGATTGAAACACAGACTTACTCAACATGCGGCCACAAAGTGATCAGACATCCTTTATATTTTAAATTGGACATCATCTTAATGAGACATCTCTCCCACCGCCTTTTATCTTTACTTTTGAAAGGAAATGCATCCGTGCAATGTTCTCTGGCATTTTTCTTAATCATACTTTATTCTTTAGGCATTTTTCCTGCCTTATAGTTTGGATATAGAAGTTATTCACAAGACATCTTCCTAAACATTTATCTGAATATAGATAGAATGAGACACACGCAAAATCCTAAGCGTGCCAGTTCTGTGATCACACGTCAAGATGGCATTGTTTGCAGCAGTCTACACTACCTTTCATATGTGGAACGTTTCCCCAAACTACTTTAGAAATTAATAATTTTTCAAAAATAACTCGAACAAGTTATTTGTCCTTTGGCCTCTGCAGTTCTTAAGTTCATCTGCATAAAGCAAAAGGGAGACTTTAAGATGAATTGTAAGCTCATTTAATTTCCAGACCACGTCTAGTTTTTAAACACTGACATCAAAGCAAAGAGCCAATTATCAGAGTGCATTTGATCTGAAGCCCTGTTGCATGAATTGCTATAGTTTTCCTTATGCTGAAAAGGAAATCTCTGTCACATCTCAGAGATGTAATATTGAAAATCACTTTATCTATAGCAGTTTAACTTGAAACATGTGTTTGGGCTCACTAACCACAAGGAGGCATTGAAGCATCTCTTCAAAATGTGAAAAGCAATTTTACTTTAAAAAAAAAAAAAAAGTTGTACCAACAGTTGCTGAATTTCACATAAGCAATTATACCTGCTTGTGAGTGTGCATGCCTTTTAAGTTCATGTTCTGATCCACTTTTTTTTTTTTTAACCCCTGACATACCAGCAGGAAGAGTTGCCGCTGTTGCTTCTTTTAGTTTTGGACAAGAGTAATCCAGAAGCGTTTTTCCTTCTGCTCTGTTTCCCGTGGACATGAAGACAAACCGCAGGACTTCTATCAGTACGGACAAAGTAGCTGCATTGACCTTTATTGCCTTTTAAAGGTTAAATTTCTTTTGACTGTGTGAGCAGAAGTGCATTTCTTTAGTATTCGGAATTACGTAAATACATATTCCTGACAGCAAGGGGTTTCTCTGAAATCTGTGTGTCAGTTTAGAATGATTCTGGGGACACATCTTCAAAATGCCACACAGGAAGCATAAGTTAAAAGAGCCAACACCGTTGTGTGTGTGTGTGTGTGTGTGTGTGTGTGTAACTCCGAGCATAATTTTCTTCAATGTTGTTTTGTTTTTTTTTGGTTTTTTTTTTAAATTTTTTTTTCTTCAATGTTGTTTTGAACCTTCGTGTTCTATGTCAGACATTGTCCCCATGTTTTTATAATCTTGGTTCCCAGTGATTTTGCTGGCATTGGAAAATACGAACTCTTCTTTTGCAGAATATGCTGCTTCGCAAATCTTCCAGAATAATGCTTAATCCCCTGAGAAGCAAGGACCTCTTTCTTAGGAGTTAGACTGTGTCTTCAAGATGCTTCAGAGAAAATGCTTTCCTAGAAGTGTGGACTGTGACCCCCGGAAATCCTAGTGTGCCATTTTGCCACGCTGACTTGCTCTTTCTGCGTTTTGACACCTTGTTTGCCTTTTAGGATATTCTCTGCCTGTGCGACAAAATATTGACGACTTCAACACACTGCAGAATACGCAGCTGGGGAGGCTGTGTGACATCTTAGGTACAGTAAATACTTACACACGGGTGACTCTTTGGAATGTTTTTCAGAGGCTATGGATAAAAATGATGAATTTTTGCTTATTTTTTTCCCCTGCAAGGAAGAAGTGTGGATTTCTAATCTACTGGCAGGGCAATTAAACGTTTCGTTTTAAAGAACAGATTTATAGTGGCATTGACTTGAATTTTTTAAAAAATGACATTTTTAACTAATTTATTTGGGTTATTTTTTTCCCAAATTCTAAGGATTTCTCTCCTATGGCCCCAAATCCTCTTCATTTCCTGACTCCAGCAGTGAGGGGAGCCAATATTTTATTATCTGTGTCAATATTGTTGATTATGTTATCTGGGGAATAAGTGGAAGGTGGTATCAGAAATGAAAGCATTGTTTTCATTATAAGACTAAGAGGGATGTGAAGATAGAATTTTTTTAAAGAAGCTCTTATTTAAATGTATATCATCTAATTATTAAAAAACAGAAAGTGCCTAGTAGAGGGAATTCTTAGAAATATAGACCTCAGGTGGGAGATACAGCCTCATAAAGGTCAGGCTCTGATACTGGCTTGGTCAGTTCTAAATCAGACACCAACCTGGGCCAGGTAAGAACACAGTAATGCCCTGGTTGGCGCTATTTAAGACTAAGGTTCAGGTTAGACTTCAACACAAGGTCTCAAAGGCTAAGCACTAATACTAAATCAGTTTAGAAGGATGGGCCAGAAATTCAGGGTAAACAAAAACTGGGTTTTTATTAGTTACCAAATAAGAAATTCTTTGTTTTGCCGAAATATCATCGCTATGGCCCTTATTTAAGCAAAACAAGGAAGAATTTTAAATTCTCAAATATGACCAACTCTGCTGGCTCCCTGGAATGACATACTTTTACATGATTCATATATATTTCAACATCATTATTATTTTATAAATGCCATTTGGTAACAAAAATACATCAGTACTAGAAATTTACAGTGTCCTGAAATAATAATAGTGTAATTGCTTTAATCTATTATGTAGGCACTAATATTGTTTTTCAGTGTTACAAAAAAATTTTTTTTAATGACTTGAGATTGATTTGTTAGTGCTGAGCTATTTCAACTAAAAACTGACTGGGTGGAAACCACTGAAGTGCAGCAGAGGGCAGACTTTGCTCTAATTTATTTGAATTAATTTTTTTCTTTAGCTTTTTATATACCCTTCTATATATAGCACAAACCATCACCAAAAAATTTCTTTACAAAAGAGTCTCATTATTAGAAAACACTTGAAAGGATGAAGCTTCTATTTTAAATAATTCAATAATTCAGTCCATGTCTTACCTGCAATGGAAAATTTTGCTAATACGAACATTGCTAAGGGACCATGAACCAAATGCCTTTTTTTGGTATGCTGTCTTCATCATAGAGCTATCCGATCCCAAAATCCCTTCAAGGGGAGTAATGGAAGTTTAGAAACGGTAGTTAGAAGGTAGAAAAAGTACTCGCTTGTGAACTTTTTAAGAATATGAAGAAACTAGCAAAATTAGTAATTTTATATAAGAATAAATGATCGTCTCTTTTTTTATTCCATTGATTCCTAATGAAGTGTGTTGACTTTTTGCTTATTCAGGGGAAACAACGAGAATCTGATTAGGTTGGTAAGACCTGTCATTTGGCCATTGGTGGTGAAGTCAGGGTGTCAGGTGGAGACCCCAATGGCTACTAGTATTTTCAATTCCTAGTTAAGCAAGACAGTGACCATTATTGACTATTGACCAGCACTCAAAGCAATCTTTGTCTTCATATTAATGGCTTTCCAAAATTACCTGTCAATTAATTTTGAACATTTGCCAATACACAAGCAAATACTGGACATCAGTGCTAGTGATATGTATTCCTTTGCCAGAAATGCACAGGGAGGGTGAGATTAGCAAAATGATTTGTTGTCATTTGTAACCTACAAATTGCTTCCCAAGAAAAATTCAGTTTTCTTTAGCTGTGGAGTCTTTATTTTCATTGTTTGGTTTTATGACTTTTTTTTTTTTTTTTTGATACTTAAAAAAAAATCCCAGTTTGGTTTTTAAAACCAAATAAAGGGCAGATCCAAAAGCCACACTGAGGTGAATTTAGGTTGGTTTTGTACAGATCTTCACCATTTAACTGGCTTTTTCGCACTTGAGCGTTTCTCTGAGGTAGAGAAAAATAACACTACCACTACAAAAACAGACATAATGATTCCTTCAGACAGAGAGCTGTGAGGTTCCCTCAGTTTGGTAAGACCCTAGTCTCCTATGGCAAACACAAGGTTTGGGATAAATAATATGGTCATTCAGCAACTGAATACAAGTTACTTACTGTCTCCTCAGTTAATTTATTTTGAGGTGTATGTGGCAAGTTGATTTCAAAATTAAATAGGAGCTGCTTAGATTTTTACCTTTATGGAGCACCTTCTCTGGGCTCAGCATGGGGCTAGTTCGGACGGAGAACACTGTTTCTCCAGGGGGAGGATTTCTCCCACAGCCCACTGATCTCACTGATTGTGTGAGATTTTCTACTTCCCAAATCTCTCCATCCTCCCAAACCCCTTCGGTCAACCACCAGGCCTATACTGAGGGGCTCCTGTGTACTCCTTACTGTACCAGGGCTTGGGGGAATATAGGACAGGGCATACGTCTTGTCTCTAAAGAGTTTGGAGACAGGAGATTAATAGATTTGAAACAGCGGGATGAAATGACGGAGGCTACTACATCATGTTAAATCTTGGGGGCGCTGATAAAAGGAGCCCAAGTGTGGAGGGCAGGATGTGGAATCACTGTTGGTTCCCCTAGTCAGGGTGGGCCATGCAGCAGATCCCTACATCTGCACTGTTTAATGAGTACCTACTACGTGCCAGACGTTGAACATCTATAAAAGCCAGCTGCTTTATAGATGTTCTTTCCTTTAATACTCTTCAAAACTCTACGGCCCAGGTGATTTTCTTCTCCATTTTAGAGATGAAGAACCGATGCTTCAAAAGGTTAAATACTGTGCCCATCGTTCCCAGGTAACAGAGCTGGAATTTAATCAGTCTGTATTCTAGATACTCTTGTCCGACTGAACAGAGGAGTCTTCAAATCCCCTCTCAGCCCTACCTGACCAAGGAAACATTTTACAGCGCTCCCTCCCCTGAACTTCCCTAAGGACCTGTTCCACGTGCTTTCCCGGGTTCGCTACTCTCTGCCTTGTTTGATGGCTGCTTGTGCACATGAAATGGTCGTGCCTCATGGACAGCATCCCGGCTGCTTTGAGTCCTCATTTCTCTCCGTGTCTAGCCAAGTGCTTTGCCCCTACTGATCAACCTGTTATTTTATGAATGAATGAATGACTCCACTGGCTGCTGATTCCCTGTCCCGAGTCCTTAAAATGTTAAAACCCGGCAGCCTGGAGTGGGTAATCTCACTATCCCATTTGGGTGGGATATTTAATTAGGATTCCTTTCTATGTACATAATAAGGAGTGCATCTCAAGAAGAAAAACAGTTAAATTAAGACAGCGTTTCCTTTAAACCAAGAATCACTAGATGTCCTATTTAAGTAATATACTCCTCTTTGGGAATGGAGCAGGGAAAAGGTTGGTTTCCTGAAATAATCATTGCTATGGTCATAATCAGACCATTTATTTGGACAGGATGTTCCCTGAATTGGCCCTGCCAAGTCCAGGCAGAATAAGAAATTG
This sequence comes from Meles meles, assembly GCF_922984935.1. Taxonomy (NCBI): domain Eukaryota; kingdom Metazoa; phylum Chordata; class Mammalia; order Carnivora; family Mustelidae; genus Meles; species Meles meles. The sequence goes on from NC_060071.1 coordinate 51,268,127, forward strand.
CAACTTCATCAGCTTTCTAAAGTTAATAGCTCTGTTTTATAATTTACTGAAGTTAATGGGATAAATTTTTAAAGCACTATGCAATTCCCATTGATGTTAATGGTAGTTCTGGGGCTAAATCCCTATGTATTATTTGAAACACACTTCCACAGTACCTCACAGCCCTCCTTCTGAAGGAATCATTGTGTCTATTTTTTTTTTTTTTTTTGGTGGTGATGTTATTTATCTTTTCTTTAGAGAAATGCTAAAATGCAAAAAAGCCAGTTAAATGATGAAGATCTGAACAAAACCAATCTAAATTAACTTCAGTGTGGCTTTGGATATGGTCTTTATTTTAAACGGTCCAACATCAATCCAATGCCAGAGTTCAGAATGTCATTTACCTTTATACCAGTAATTAACATTGTGCCTGTTGTTTTTAGATGCCAATGTGAGCGTCATCTACATCTGCTCCCATCAGATGAACGACGAGTTACTGCTGTATTACGATAAACTCCTGAGTCTACAGGCAGCTGTCAAATCGGGGAACCTTGAGGACAGAAGTGACCTGCAGGACAGGTTCAAAATTATCACCCCCGAAGCTATAAACATCTTCCCTGTGAGTTTGTCTTCTAATTACTACGGCTTCAGGGATGCAGTAAAATTAAATTGGAAATTTTATAACTTGCAACGCTCTGGTACACATCAGTGAAATATTATTGCAAGTTTAACAGCTTTACTGATTAGACGACTAGTTGGACTGTAGGAAATAAATATCCCAGTTTAACTCCCAGACTTAGTTGAGCTACTCTTGCCCAGTTTCTCTACAGCTGAAGCTTAATTGCAGTGGCTGGGTGGTGCCATCAAGTAGATGAATTTATAACCTCTCTAGTTCCTTTTCTGTAATTTTGTGTGGAGGACACCAAGACAGAGAAAGGCTGGGCCTACCCATGGTCACCAAGCTTGTTAGAGACAGAACGTCGACCAGGGTCCCTGTTTTCTGATTTGCTATTTTGTTACTCCCTAGACTTGTTTCCTCAAGGGAATTTGGACTTATACACCATATCACAGGGTTCATAATGAATGAGGTTCAGATTTTTTTTTTTAACTTGTACTGATTTTTAATGAATGGGATGAATTCTAAAGGGAACTCCATCCCCGCACAAGAGCTTTGGGGGAAATGCATGGAGTCACAAGGGCAGTGTTCCAGAACAAGGCAGTGCGAGAGATAGCGTGAAATGAATTTCTCTATGTTTTAACAAGAATTTAAACTTTCCATTTTAAACAACCAACATTTTAATACCTAATGGACCATACAATTTTGAGGAGACCTTTTTTTTTTTTTTTTTGTATAATTAAGGGTCTGAATTTACTGCTAAAGAGAGCTCTCTCCATTCACAAGTGGGATCCACCAAAATCAATGCTCTATTTATTGGCCAAGAAACCAACGGCATGCTTTACTATCTTGTTACCCATTAGCCCTTCGATGCACCATGTTGTGACAAACCCCCTCCCGAAAAAGGCCTGCCAGGGCTGAGGAGGTTTGGTATAATGTTTCTGCTTTGCTAGTATACTCAATGAATTGTCTTCAGGATTTACTCTCTTCTATCAAGATGAACATTTTATTTTTTCATAACTGGACACCTCAATGTTCCCCCCGCCACCCCAGCTCTCTGCCTAGCTCTGTTTCATGGGCACTGGTTGGCTATGGAGGAGGTGCAGGGGCAGGCTAAGCAAGAGAAAAGACAGGGAACAAGTCATCGCCACTTACTGATGCTCTTAGGGACCTCCCAGTGTCCTCCATCCGTGTAAGCATTGCTTGGTGCTTCCTAGCTATCCCCTGGCCTCAGTGGCAGGGTCACAGCGGACATTAGAAAGCAAGGAAGGAAAAGCTATCATTACCGTGTAGTTAGTTTCCTGATTTTATCCAGCCAGACACTGGAGCTAATGCCTGGTAGCTGCTGATAAGGAGTTTCTGCACATCTGAAAAGTCCGTATACATCGAAGAGGCATGGAATTGGAAAGGGGCACTAATTTGGGAGCAGGAAAGTGAGTGCACAAGCAACATCTATCAAATGCTTAGCACACATTTTTTTTTTCATTTGGTCCTCCGCACAATGCCAACAATACAGAAATGATCAGTCTCCTTCTATGGCTGAGGAAACCAAGTCTCATTTTCTAGTCCAAAGTTCCTGGTGGAGTCAGAGTATGAACCAAAATCTGTCCAACCCCAGAACACTATCATGAATTGGAAGGATTGCTTTGCTCCTGGGTGACCTTGTAGCTTAGGCAGCTCCCTTTATCTTTCTAGTCCTCTGATCTTCATCTATACAATCAGGCGATGGGTCAGAGCATTTCAAAGACACTTACACTCTACACTCCTGTTAGCTGAGACAGGTGCCCTGCGGTTCACTCTTGAGCTTCTAAGCAAGAGATGGGTGGTTGGTACTAACAGATGCCCTGAGTCACATTCATAGTTAGGTCTGCATCTGGATGAGTAGAAACGAGCAGGGAATATTTTAAGTGCTTACCACTTCTCATAGTTTAAATTTAAATTATTTGAGTAATTAATCACTCATAAGGAATCAACTTTTTAAAATACAAAAATTAAACTCTCACTTGCACATCAGTTCCTGCTCATGTTCAGTTATTGCTTTATTTCGTTTTAATGGGTTACAGAGATTGTATCAGTGCTGATTTTCATTCAAATGGATGGCTTTGAGGAGATTTTTTTTTAAAAGCGTGCCAAAAATCTGTTTGTACATCTCTCCAATTTACTATACGATGCTTGACTCTGTAACGGTAAAAAGTGCTCTTATAAAGTCATCACGTCCGGTTTTGAACATTCTCATGTTCATGAAGACATCCCAAACAACCACTTTTTGTCTCAGGTCAAAAAAAAAAAAAAATTAGCGGTGACAAATTAAATGTATGTAACAATGTTATGAAACGAGGAACATTTTAGACTTTTGTCATCTGCACTAATCTGCTGCCTGGATCTGATGATCCCGATTTTCTCTCAACGGTCATACAAGACCCGCGGTCAGTAACGTGTCCTGTACCATCACTCACACTCACTCATATTCAAATCTTCACTAAACACATAGCGAACACAATAGTTTGGGGCCGTCTTGCCTGAAGAACAAGGCAGGCCCACAGATGACTATAAACCAGAGTCGGGCTGCATGCTCGCCAGCAGAGGAGCCAGAAACCCAGCCTGGCTGGAAGTGGCTCAGAACTCTAACATTAGGCTCTATCACGGCATCTGCCACCCCCTCATCACACCTCAGAAACTCACCAGACCTTCACTACTCAGTCTGGAGAATGGGAGAAGTTGCGTTAACCGCAGCAAGAAACTGTGCCAGTACCCGGTTTCAGTCCTGCCTCTGCTGTTTGCTAGCTGTGTGACTTTGGGCAAATCACTCGAGCCTCCATTTCCTCACTTCCAAAAGAAGAGTTGTTCCTTGGTACCCTGTTCTGTGGGTCAAACAAGAGAACAGTATCAGAGGTTTTGGTCTTGTGACCTTGACACTGAGGGCACGGCCACCTCGAAACACTCTTCTAGGTACCCCGTAAAGCCCACTGTGTGGCATATATTATGACTGAAGTCCCCAGTTCTCCCCAATATTTAATTTGTTTACCTTTCCTCATTGGAATAATCTCCGGGGCACGGAAAGGGGTGAGATAAACACAGAAAAAAGACGGTGATTAACCAGATGGGAAACACAGACTCAAGAGGTGGTACCAGCCATCGTCTAGTTGAGCACTGGATTTCCTAGACATTTTCCGAAGTAGGTGTTGCAAATGGATTTAAATTATGGTAGAAAAGGCATGTGGCTTATATCTAAGAGCTTAGAATAGAACACTTGCCCTGGAAGAGGGGCCCCGTAGTGTAAACTACACACATCCTCTTCTCAGAGGGGCTCTGTTTTTTTTGTCTTTTTATCTAATTGGGGGCAAAATACACATAACATAAAATCTACCATTTTAATCACGTTTGGTGCGCAGTTCAGTGGCTTTAAGTACATTCCCACCGTTGTGCAACCATCACATTATCCATTTGCAAAACTTTTTCAACATTTCAAGCAGAATTTCTGTACCCATTAAACAGTAAGCCCAGAAGAGCTCTGGTTTTAAAGCGAAAGTTATTTCAGAGATGGAAAGACCCTAGTGACTTCTAGTCGATGCATTATTTGAATATGGGGGTTGAGGCTCAGAAAGGTCAAGTTTTCTAAATCACCTTGCAAATTACAAATTCAGGCGGGACTGAAACCCAGGGGCTTTCCTCGTTCTCTTTCTCCCATACTTATCATTACACTTTCTAACAATTTGCAAACTGGTGCTGCTAACATTTCCGGAAACAGATGCTTAGCATTTCTCTGTATTTTTATGCCATGTTCAGTAGATAATTTTGATCAGAATTGGGGAAGTAGGTGCAAGTCTACAAAATCCCTTAACTCCCTTAAGACACTGGCATCTTGCATTATATAATTTGCATGGTATTTTTAAAAAGATTTTATTTATTTATTCGACAGAGATCACAAGTAGGCAGAGATGCAGGCCGAGGGGCGGGGGGGGGGCGGGGCAGGCTCCCTGCTGAGCAGAGAGGCTGATGCAGGGCTCTATTCCAGGACTCTGGGATCATGACCTGAGCCAAAGGCAGAGGCTTAACCCACCGAGCCACCCAGGTGCCCCTTGCATGGTATTTTTAATGACTTTATTTTAAAAAGAAAGTTTTTCTCCGTAACAATAATTACTACCATTTATTGAATATCAACTCAAAGCCATGCATTATAACAGGTGTTTTACATTTATGATCTTATTTTATCCTTAGAGCAAGCCAACAAATAGGGATTTTTATTTCCATTTAACAGATGGAGAAACTGGGGCATTCTGGATGGCTCAGTCAGTTGAGCATCCGACTCTTGGTTTCTGCTCAGGTCATGATCTCCTGGGTCTTGAGATTGAGACCCGAATCTGGCTCCCCACTCAGCAGGGAGTCTGCCTGGGGATTCTCTCCCTTTGCTCCTCCCCCAACTTGCTCTCAATCTCTCTCTAAAATAAAATAAATGTATCTATTTTTAAATGTATTTTTTTAAAAAACAGAGAAACGAGGCAGAGGGAGTGTGAATCACTCGCCCAAGTTCAGGGAGATTAAAAGTGACAGAGCTGGATTCTAAGCCAGAACTCCCAAGTCCCCGGCACTTTCTCATGTGCCATGATGCCCTCCTCTCTAGAGGAAATGAGCAGTCTTGGGTTCTCATATTCCATTCTTGGCTAATGTCTTTCGTATGCCCATCCTCACCTGAATAAATCCTCCCTATCCTTCAAAATTCATCTTGACCCCAACCTATAATTTCGTAATAATAATATGAACTAACATTCATTAAGTGCTTATTATGTAAGTGCTTCTCATGAATTATCTCATTGAATCCTTGCAGCATCCCTATGAGTTGGGTATTATTATTATACTCATTTTACAGATGAGGAAACCGAGGTCCAAGGAGAATTAGTAATTTGCCTTCTCTGCTGTCCCCACCAGCACATGGCCTCTGCCTCCCTCCTCCATGCCTCTGAGCCCTCTGTAATTTTTTATGGCCCTTCTCTGCCTTGTATTAGTTATCCATTGACTGTACTCACTTGTGTCCCCACTCCTAAAATGCAGAGACATGCTTTACTGGTTTCGGTGTGTGCTGAGCCAGCGGCTCTGTCCTCTGCCCTTCCTAGACATGCCAGAATTATTTATTTCATTGAATGAGTGGTCACACGTATTATTGAGCAAGGTCTAAATTGTCAAAAATAGTTTCCTTTGAAAAATAAATTTAAGTCTCACTGAAATTTTCAAATATTTTCTATCCACGAATCCTGTCCAGAGTGTTGGCTAAAAACCAAAATAATCATTATAAAAGTACGTATTTTCTAAAGTGGACTTGGTGGTAAAACTTTGGAAAGAGAGGATCGTGTGCCCTTTGCCTACCCAGTCAGTTAAGAGTAGCCAGATTAGGAATCCTGTAGAGCGAAGTACACTATAAGGCTTTTTTCTTCATTTTTTTGTATTGATTTTCCAGACGCTTTAGTATTAAACCACGCCAGAAGTGTTGCAGAGATGAATCACTATTACCCAAAGGCCGCCAGCCTCTTTTCCTTCTGACAGAAGGATAATTCCACGTGGATCAAATAAATACAGATGTGTAGTAATTAGTTCTATTCCCAGTGAGCCCATTTCCAACGCACTAAAGATGTGAGCGATTATGGAACCTCACCCCAACAGCTTTTATCAATTTAAACTGCTAAACAACAGGATAGGTCACAACCCAGCCTGCTATTAATAATGCATTTATTGTGTGCAACATTATAAATTGGGCATATGGACTAGAAAAAGGACACCTTTTAACAAGAATGATATGGTCTCCCCCCAGAAGCATCATATGTGCCTGGCCACTTACCTGATGTACAGTCCCAAGGCGATCAAAAGAATAAAAAATCTCATCCAAGGAAAAGAGGCCTACATTGTCAGCGGGCTCCTGCACAGAGATGACTTGGCTGTGGCAGATATGTTAAACATACCCATCCTGGGTCCGGAGCCTGAAATAGCTCATCTTTACAGTAGCAAGTCTGGAAGCAAATGGGTCTTTGAGAGCGCCAATGTGCCCGTCCCTCCTGGAGCATATGGCATCTGTCATCACCAACAGGTATGCAGGGTGGACGAGGGAGGCTCTTCTCAAGTGTGGCACACCCTTGACCTTGTGGGAACTTCAGGTCTTCTGGAGCCAGCCCTAACCCAACGAGGAATACATGGAATGCTTAAGTTATTTGATGGGATCTGCATTAGGTCTTCGTGTTTCAAAGTATCTTCCTACTGGCCTTGCAGAAATTGTGGGAATTACTCAAGATATTTATTCCTTCGGGTTAAGCCAATGAAGGCCCTGTCGATGTACTAATTTGCTCTCAGTATTTATCACCTTAACGTGGATTAATTGATCATCATATTAGCTAGCCAGTCATTTAGGAGGACTTAAGAAATGCAAGAGTCAGTTTGGGTGAAAAGGAACAGGTTCGGAAAGGCGAGCCTTTCTGCCGAATCAGGTTGCAGAGGTCTGACAGCCGAGGGCTGCACTCATCCTTGGCCCTGTAAAACAATCCTTTGGCTCCTCAGGAAAGGGCCATAAAGGGAGTAGGAGAAACATCCCAGGAAGAGGACAGGAAACAGATCTGGAATAAAACTACCTGCATCTGTGTCTGCTTTGGACCAGGTCCAAATTCCTTCAGCAGACAGGTAGGATCCTAACTATTTAGAGAACTATAATATTAGTCACTAGAAATGATCTTGGAGTCAGTTCTGGCAGGTGTTCTCCCATTTAACCTCTATCTTTTTTTTTTTTTTTTACAAGAGAGAAATAGAAAGACGAACGGGTGTGAACATTCCCTAACCTCTGTTTCAGTACATCTCTTGACCATCACTCCCAGCCAGTCACTGTTACCGCAGGCACCCAGTTCTCGGGAACCTAAAGAACGGTGTGCAGTGAAGCAGTGTATGAGGGATGATCCTTAAGGATCCTCCTCCTTCCCTCAGTCGCTTGATCATGACACTCCGAGCATCATAGCTGCCGAGCCCCCCAAATCAAGGCTTTCAACAAATTGTACTTCTCAGAGACTAGTCCGAAGGTATTGTTAACTTATTAAATTGCCCTAAAATTGTCTTGCTAGAGTGTACTTGGGCAATACGTGGGCTCGTGAAGGAAGTCGCTCTTGAAGGTGACAGAGTGTGGAAAAGGCAAGCACAGGCAATTTTAATGAGTGAGACAGAGGCTCCCGTGAGCTGGTGCACCCCACAGTTGACTGCCATGATTCTCCACTGGAATTTGAAGGTAACAAAGTGGATTGCTCGACTCTGCTTCCCAGTGGAATACTGAGCTGAGAGATTGGAGACAAGTGAAATGCACTTTCAAACTATAATTTTACATATGTCCATTACACGAAACGTCTTCAAAACTTTAAAATGAGTGTGCAAAATTTATAGGAAGTCTTGCTTTACCTTGACTTGATGAGAACTCGGGCCATCTTTGCTAGGAAATGTTTTAAACTGTATGCAGTTCATTGTGGAAAGCAGTAAAACCTCCCTCTCGTGCTGGTATTCAGAAGCAGGAAAACCTCCTTGTAGACAACTCGGATTTGAGGGACGTCATTTCACCTATGGCATGTGCAAATCGTATCACGATAAACCAAGTTACCACTGATTTCCCCTCCACTTGTTTGAAAACATATATCTGAGGTCATCAAGAATTAAAGTACTCCATTGAGATTTTTCCAGATAGTGACTGCCCTACCGAATCTGAGTGTGTCAGCATTTTGAATTTGCAGATGGTGATGAATCAATAACACTGACTTTTTACCGATGTGCATCATAAACTTAAAGCCGGTGAAAGAAAGCTGTGATTATTTTAATTTAGGTGAATAAATATTCCCGACTATCAGCTGGATTTTAGCAGCCAATGTTTTTCTACTTCTGCTCTACGCCAGCGTAAATTAAATGGCAATTAAAAAATATATTACCTCTTTTGAACAGACAGACTCAAATAAAAAATTGATAAATGTTTGGAAATAGCATAAAGTCGTTTGGTTTATGATCAAGTAATTTGTTTGTTTGTTTTTTAAATCTAGCATGAGCCCAGTGAGCATTTCCTCTTTTGATCCATAAAGTAACCATGCAAGCTCTCTTTCTGACATGTGCTCCATATAAAATATCGACAGCTTCGGTTAAATAATCAAAACTGGCGATGCTATTTTAAAAGCACTGTTCAATTTTCACTTAAAGATAGCACATAATTCTTTCCAGTGGTGCAGTCTTTACAATACTATTGATCCTCTTCATTACTGTAGGGGATCCATCAACAGACACCCATTTATAGGATTCTCAGCAGCAACAAATAATAGGATTTGGAAGAAACAGATAATAATTCTGTTAGTAGTTGAAACCTCCAAATATACAATATATCTGAACATACAATGAAAAAGGCTATGGCTACGAAGGCTATGAAGGCCAGGACACTAAAAAGCCTGGAACACCTTTCCTTAACGTCAGCAAGAGAATTTCATCAGATATTAAGAGCCAGAGACCATTTCTATTCCTGCAAAGTGTGATCATGATACAGCAAAGTATGATTAAATATAGAATCTGGGAGTGCCTGGGTGGCTCAGTCGTTAAGCATCTGCCTTCGGCTCAGGTCATGATGTCAGGGTCCTGGGATCGAGCCCCGCATCGGGTTCCCTGCTCAACAGGAAGCCTGCTTCTCCCTCTCCCAGTCACCCTGCTTGTGTTCTCTCTCTCGCTGTGTCTCTCTCTGTCAAATAAATAAATAAAATCTTTAAAAATAAATAAATCAATAATATGTCTTCTCAGCACATTAGAGAAAGAAGAGATGTAACTTTGAAAGGCACATTACAAAACCTTCCTAGGCTATGCTCATAGCCATATGGTATGCAGACAAGAGTACTTGTCATTTAAACACCAAATTATCTGCAGACACTACTTGATAATTAGGGAGCTAAGACAATCCCATTTCCACCCTAATTGAATACCCCATGGTTGCATGGGGCTTCCGGGGATCCAAGTACACCCATTTTGATATCACTTCCATACTGCTGTGTAGTGTAACACCCCCAGGAAGATTTGCTGAAAAGACACAATGCAGGAGAATAGATTGTGTCTTTACTCAAAATATTTTAATCTTCTAGCTCTAGACTTCAGCAGAACTACAGACTCGAGTCCTTTCACACTCCTTGGTTAAAAAAAAGCCAAAAATTTAAAAATCTGTTCGGTGAGCGAATCATCCAAAGACCAGAGAATAAGAGTATCACAGAGACCTCCCCAAGTCCAGAGGACCATAAAGAGAGCTCAGAAGAGAGAATGCTTAGTACTGTTTTGTTTCTTTATGGGTAATACAGACCAGAACATCTGACAGGGAGACCAGACAAAAAATCATTCTGTGATCTAATGGGTTGTTTTTCTCCAAGGCTCCACTAGTAGAGTATTATTTATAATCAAGTAATCTGGGCTATAGACTTTTGCCTGATTCAAATTTATCCGAAGTGGCTTAACTGACTACAAGGAAAATTGCTTCTCTTGCTCCTCTTCTGACTTCTTCCTCCACCTCACCCTCCTCCAGCACCTCCCTGTGAACTGAGGTGGGCAGCATGGTGGAGAGCAGGGGAACACAGGTGCTGGAATCAGAGCACCCTGGGTGGAGTCTCTGCTTTTCCACTTGACACCAGGTGATTGGGGATTGTGGGTAAGTCATTTAAATTAGCTGAGTCTCGGGACACCTGGGTGGTTCAGTCAGTTAAGCTCAGGTTAGGATCCTGGGATCCTGGGATTGAGCCCCACCTCTGGCTCCCTGCTGAGCAAGGAGTCTGCTTCTCCCTCTCCCTCCTCTTCTGCCCCTCCTCTCTTTCTCTCTCACTCTCTCAAATAAACAAATAAAATGTTTTAAAAAATAACAAATCAGCTGAAATGCAATTATTCATATATAAAATGGAACTAATAGTGATGCCTGCTTCATTTTTGAGCACTCCAAGATAAAATTCATGAAAAGAGCCTAGCCAAACACCGGGCTCCTATGGAGAGTTCAGTAAAGTTAAATGTTGGCCATCATTGTCATAGTAAAGCTTCAACTTCTAACCCTTCCATTCCCATGGGATTGAGCCCAGTTCTTGAGGAAATACTGTCTCAATTAAAACATAGTTGTTTTTCATGAATGTTTTATCTCCTTTATCTGCCTTGTTCACATAATACTTACGACATACTTGGCCAACTGACATAACAAATGCATTTCATGTACGCTAATGAGGAAACAATTAAACCTTTATAGGTTATAACATTTAGGAACTCAGCAAAGCTCCAAACAGTTAAAGTTCTCAAGACTATAATGCATTATGGTCTTGAAACTATTAAAAAAAAAAAGCATTTGAAAAATCAGTAAGTAAACACATAATGCTCTAGGGGTACCTGGGTGGCTCAGTCAGTTAAGTGTCTGCCTTTGGGTCAGGTCAGGATCCCAGGGTCCTGGGATTGAGTCCCGTGTGGGGCTCCCTGCTCAGCAAGGAGCTTGCTTCCCTCTGCCCCTCACCCGGCTCATGCTCACTCTCTCTCCCTCTCTTTCTTTGGTCCTAGTGGTTAGTGGTTCCTTCACATCATATATATATCACTTACAACTTCTAATCTGTCTTAATAATTAGAAGATAACCATACAAAGAGACCATTTGAATACACCTAAGTACAACTAAGTTAATACAATAAGAACGACTCTAGAAAATGAACCATATTAAATATCGCTGTGTCTTGGGCCCCACAGATGCTAGAACAGCTAGGTCAGCTGGTCACAGATCACCTGGAAATTCAACGCTGGCTCTTTAAAATGGACTATGAGTTTGGAGGAAACGGGACTGCCTTTTGTGACATTGCTTCCCATCTACAGTGCTACAAGTGGTTCCTACAGGAGAAGAGCAGATTTGGCCGTGAGAACTGGAGGAAGAAATGGGCACAGGTGAGTTCAATGTTGACATAAGTCCATGGTGTTTGTGAGCAGTTAGGAGATGGTGCAAAAGGCTGAGCTGGGGGGTGTCTGGGTGGCTCAGTGGGTTAACCCGCTGCCTTCGGCTCAGGTCATGATCTCAGGGTCCTGGGATCGAGTCCCGCATCGGGCTCTCTGCTCAGCAGGGAGCCTGCTTCCTCCTCTCTCTCTGCCTGCCTCTCTGCCTACTTGTGATTTCTCTCTGTCAAATAAATAAATAAAATCTTTAAAAACAAAACAAAAAAGGCTGAGCTGGGAGGTGAGAGCACTTTCTTCTAGACTCAGCTGCATCACCTGTCAGCAGTGAGATCTTAGGCGTGTCATTTTGACTTTCTTGGGCCTTAGTCTTCATATACAAAGTGAATGGGCTTGATCAAGTTACTTGAATATTATTTCTAATATATTAAAAAAATTTTTTTTTAATTTGAGTTAGCATTGCCACACAATGTTACATTAGTTTCAGGTGTACAAATGGTACTCTCCACATTTTGCAGTACTCACGACAAGCATCGCCACCGTCTGTCACATACAGTGCTATGACAACACCATTGACTACATTCCCTATGCTGTCACTTTCATCCCTATGACTTATTCATTCCAGTTATCTTCATAACTGGAAGCCTGTATGATTAGGTTATTTTAAATGTCCCTTTTTGGGCCCTAAAAGTCTTCAAGTTGATTATGGTAATTGGGAAGTAATTTTTTTTTTTTTACCATATTCAAATAGCATTACAAATCTCATCTTTTGGTCTAAGTGGGTCTCGATCATCTGCTTCTAACGAGTGTTGTTATTAAGCTAGCTGTGTTTTATTATGAGAGACAAGTTCTAGTAGTGAATGGCTGTCACCTGGAAGCTAATGTATAAAAGCATTCTTTCAGCAGTCATATGTTTCTGAAGACAGTTCAAGGAAATTTATGTTACTGCTGGTCCCTATGAGATGTTGAGAAAATAATATGTCTCAGCCAGAAAATCTCCCAGCAAAAGCTAAATAATAGGGAAGAAGCCTTAGCATATGAGTGGATGTGTTTGGTTTTTCCATGTATACTGGTGGAAGGATGAATTGTACAACTTCTTAGCCTGTTCCAAACTTACTTAATAATTAAAGTAATTTTAATGGCTTCGTATATCACTTAAACCCACCATTTTTAAAGCTGCCTTACTTTGCATCCAGAGGCCTAGACCTCCCTGGCTTTTCTGAATGCCAGATCTCTGTTTTGGCTAACACACTAATGAAAGCATAACTGATGAGGAAAATCTGGGCGCAAATTCCCTTAACCGATTCCTTCCTGGCCGATGTACATAGCAGTGGGCTGGGCAGTGAGTTTTATCTGCTTTGAGCATCCCAGTACAACAGTATGTGAATCAAGACACAAGTGATGGAAAGGGAGGGGCACGCAAGAGAGAACCACATTATTCTTGTGGAAGTGAAATGACGAATAAATCTAGAGAACAGTCAGAAGAGAGAGTTCCCTTTGACAAACGTTACTGTTCTCCCCATGATCTATTCCGGGCTTTTCTTCCTCCTCCATCAGCGAATGGACTAAACGCACAACCTGTCATGGCCAGCTTTTTACATATTATTTAAGGGATACCAAAGTGAATTACTCTTCTAGAAAAAAAAAAAAACAAAGAAAATGTATTTAATTTTGAAGCCCATAGAGATTCCTCATGTGTTCTTGTTAAACTGGATTTTATTTCATGTTGTGCAGCTATTTCAATTTTCTTTTTAAAGCAAAACTGCTGAGATTAAACTATGAAAATAAGATTTTTTTATTTAAAAAAAATCAAAATGTTAGTGAGCAAGGTATTTTTCTCACTATTTCAAGCTAATACTTGTTAAAGAATTCCCTGATACTAGACTATGATAAATTTAAAATGTTTGACTTTAAGTTTAAAAATATGTAGAATAATGACATATGGCTGAATTGCACTTAAAAGCCTGACTACACGTTATTTAATTTCAATTACTTTAAACTACACCATTTTAAACCGTCACCAAATGCATTTAGCATTAGCGTTAATAGTATTAAATGTGAAACTCTTGAATAATTAATTATCTATGTCATTTTTTTAACTTAACAAGGAAAAAATAATTACTCAGAAATCTTTTTACTACTGTGAGGGATGGTGCTTAGCCAGGATATAGTTGGGAGCCAAAAATAAAAATAAAAAGTGAAGCGGTTCCGAAGAAATTTGGGGGTGGGGGTAGGAGACTATTGACATTCTTTTGCCTTCAAAGTGAAATTGTATTCAGAGCAGAAGTGAACTGCCATCTCCATTGAGTGCAGCTACTGAGAATTTAGGATTAGAATGATCCTTTGTTCCAGAAGACCATGGTAATGGTGCACATTTAGACATCAAAGCATTACTTTATGAGCACAGGCATGTTTTAATGTCCTATTACAGTTGGTAGACCTGTTTCTTTTGATAATGAAGATGTTGTGTCATCAAGCCTAGCCTGGCACATACAAAACATATGCTGGCAGGTTATTAAAAATTTCAGCTTCTTGATGAAAGACTATCCTGCAGGCTAAGAGTCCAGAGAAAGACTCCATTCTGGGAGAATTATTAGAAATGAGAATATGACTGTAAGCACTAAATTATGTTAATACTTACAAATAGCATCATTTGCATAGCAGTTTATGACACGATACCATGATTTTTCTCATTGGTATGTTGTAGGCAACAGATTAAAAACAGTGCTGTTTATGGGAGTTTGAACTGTCTGGAGATTCTCTTGCATCTCATGCAGATATTGGTTTTAGATGTAGGCATGATTCAGTGTAGACTCAGAGATCTAATACAAAGATCATCTTTTTTTTTCTACTTATCTAATTTAGAGCCAGAGTTATTTGACTGGTTGCAATTGAGACTCGAAACAAAGTCGTGGAGTCAGCAAATGCTGGAAAAGCTGTAGTCACTGTTGGGTCCCCCAATAATGGGTCCACCGTCAAAGGAGCGAGACTGATACAAAGCGAAGGTCAAGCAAAGCTTTATTTCAAGCCAAGCATCGAGAATCAAACTGACCAGCCAGGGACTTCTCTTGCAAAGAGGCGACCCCTCCCTGCCTCCCAGACTAACTTTTATAGAGCAAACACCATGTGGTCAGGCCTGGCCACACACAGGTGGCCAGTGAGATTGTAACACACAGAGAAAGCTGCACAGTCATGCTAGGTCCCACGTGGGTGGTCAATTGAATTACAGTTCACCCCATAGTAGCTATTTGAACTAGCCTATCACCTTGGTCAGAATTGGCACCCAAAAGGCACCCAAAAAGGTGGGGCCCACACTCCTTGGTAGCTAGGGAGACAGTATGCCCGCTTTACAGATTGGATGTCTCCACCTGACCTGACTCATCCCTGCATTCGGGGCGTTATCTCCACCTGTCCTGACCCACCCTTGTATTTGGGCTTTGTTTTGGCTTTTGTATTTGGCTTACTTTTAAGTAAGTTCCCCTGGGGGCGCAGGGTCAATTTAAGTTTTACTGCATAAACAATAAAATGTCTGTTCAACCGGGGTGGGGCCACTCTGGCTGATTAGGCCCTTACAGTCACGTTAAAAAAAAATCAGTATAGATGATGTAGGTGATTTGAGGAAAAGCATAACATTACGTGATGGCCACAGCAGCAACAGAGCTCAACTCCTCGTTTTGTTTTCATGGTGGTTTGGTACTGACATTTCCCTCTCCACCCCCTCAACTGATAAAACCTATCTCCCCTTATAGGTCCCAGTAAACTTCGCTCACTTAAGTACTCAATGCTTGTTAAGGTTTAATGAATCCACACACTTGCTCACATTCCAAACATCCCATTCCCCAGTCGGGGGTATTTCTTTTAGTAGGAATAAAGGCTTAAACAAAGGAAGGCACGCTTGTAGGGGAAAAGCCTTCGTGGCCGCTCTCACCCAAGACAGTGTAGGGAGACCCAGGTAGACATTGGCTGTAGTACCCACCCTTCTTGTGGTTCTTTTTCTTTCTTTCCTTTATTAAAGGGTAAATCTTCCCTCCCTCACTCCTGGGAGACTGGCTTGGTGGCCAGCCTATTGGCGATGCTATTGGCAATGTTGCTTTGCAAGAAAAGGTGTTTCTAGAGCAGTTTCTCCATGTAAAGAGCTAAGCCAGTTTACAGTTGCATTTCTATGTGCAGCGCTTCTTTGGGTCTTTGTTTCCCTGGATGGACAGTACAGGATGCCGCCGGCCTACTTAGGAGAGAAAGGAGGAAAAGGAAATGGAATTGCCTCCTGAATGCGCCTACATAATATTGCTATTTTAGCCCACCCAAGAGCAGTTTTATGTTTACTTGTACCTTTGTGTACGTTAGACATCTGAAATTAATTTGGAGATCACCAAGGAAAACAATCTATATTTAAAAATACAAAAATACAGGGGCACCTGGCTGGCTCCGTAGGTAGAGCATGCCACTCTTGATCTCAGGGTCATGAGTTCAAGCCCAACATTGGGTGTGGAGACTACTTAAAATTAAAATTAAAAATATGAATTCAAGGCATCCACACCTAGAAAAAAGTAGAATAAACCACAGTAGTTGTTTTGCTTCCTTGTAGAATGAAATCAGCAAACAAAAGTATGAAGGAGAATCATCACCTACCTAGTCAATGCCTTAGAACTCCATGACTCCATTGTGAAGACCTCCATCTCTTGAGATGCCCTTGCCTCTGGGTCACAGGAGCTGCTATAGGATGGCTGAGCTTGGTGCTTATGTGGAATTTAGCGGGTATATTAGGCAAACCCAAAGAACCATTACCCTGTAAGCACATAATTTTTTAGAAAAGCTAATTGATAATATAATAAGATTAAAAAACTATTCAACCAAATAAGTACATAATCACTTTCCCCAAACTTAGTTGTTTTCATTTTTGTATATTAATTTTCAAGTGTGCTACATGTATTTCTTATAGCTACAATAATACCATACATGCTATTTAAACATCAGATCCTAAATGTCCTCCACGTTTATAGGTAGTGGTCACAACTGATGGCGGTATGATATTCCCTCATATTGATTTACTCTAACATATTAAACCATTCAACTAACTTGAAAATTTATATTCTTTCCCACTTTTGGGGGGTGGGGAGAAAGGGTACGGAGGGAGTAAAGATTTGTTTTTTTATTTTTTGGTTTCTGTATACATCTCTTTTTACTTCTGCTGAATGATTTCCTTCAGAGAAAGACTGAGGAGTAGAATGCTTAATGGCTCGCTTTATGTTGCCCCATTACTTCCTAAGAAGGTAGCACCAATTTCCAAGGCTGTTAGCAGAGAATGAGCATACTAGTTTTGCCGCCACCTTACCAGCACTGGATACGATGAACTGTTTGCACTTTTATTTAGATGTCAAAATGCATCTTCCAATTGCTATTACTTGGTTACTAGCAAGGGATCCTTTTTTCACGTCCTTATTTATTATTTTTATTTTTTATATCAAAAACAACCTATTGGTATTAAAAAATCTAGGTTTTCTAGATGAAGAGAAAAAAAAAATCTAAGGTAATAATTTTCCCTAGTCATTAAACTCCATAGGAATGGTTATTTGTTTTTTATATTTTTTTATATATTAAAATCTTGACTTCGTAGATTATCTTTATGTATTTAGTAACTGCCAGAATGCTGGCCTACACAGGAGATGAAGCATTTTCTTAGATATATGAATATACACTGTTACAGTCTTCACATTTCCCTTTTTTCTCAATAATAATATTAACAATAATAATGATAATTAGCATTGTAGAACAGCTGGGGCGTGCCAAGCCTTTCACCCCTTTAAGGAACTATTTCATTTCATTCAATCTCATAAAAACCCTGACGTTTCTAGTCACTTACCTCCACATAACACTGATAAGTATTGTTATTCTGTTTACAGATGGAGAAACCGATACTTCAGGTAATTAAGTGACTTGCCCAAGTTCATGTAGCTAATAAATGATGGTGCCTAACCCGGAACTCACACCCACTCCCCTGGCCCAGTGTTCTTGCCACATGGAGGTGAGGCCATTTTGAAAATCCCTGAGCAGTGTTCTCCCCTGGGTCCCTACCAGTGTGACCCACTGCCCCGAGGGACAGGTTTTCTGCGTTCTGCAGAGATGTGGGGAACACAAACATTCCCGCACAATGCAGCAGGGTGGAGAGGTAGGAGGGCACACCAGAGAGCAACAAAGAAGCCGAACCCCTGCTAGGGAGTCCCTAGGATCCAGCTTTTTGCAACCCAACTGTCTCACATACCCATATATGTTCTTGAGTGATGAAAGTGAGTTTTAGGCATCACCCTTTGTTCATGGGGGTGACGAAATTTCAATGCCTTCCTCAACTTAATACAGCAGCATGATCATTTCAGTAAGCCTGTAAATAAATTCTCACAAAGCTTAGACTAGCCAAACTTCAGGATCAAATGTAGCAACAAAAATATGGTGGGCATTTCAAACCTTGTTTTTTGGGTATGCAACTACTTATTTTGCTTGTGTTTTTTTAGTCTCCTGCTCCAGGTTGATGTGATAAACTCCCTCTTAAGCTGAACGAGTGTTGGAATAGACTAGCCTGAATAATTGAACATTCAGGATAACCAGGGGGTGGTCTGGCTCCGCAGGGTTCTGTAGCCCAGGCACATCAAGGTCACTAGGGGGGAACCGTGGGCGATCACTTTCTCGCTCTCCAAGTTTCTACCTCTTCATCTAAAGAGGGATAATATTAGTACCTGTCTTGTTGTGGGGGGGGGGGGGATTAAATAAGATTCCTTTGTAAACTGGCTAGCAATGTCCTTAGCACACAATAAGCTTTCAAGAAATGCTACCTGTTATTACCAATATTACCATAAAACATTGAATAAGTATGTACAATTTAATCTCCCTCTGGTGATTCAGAAGGTCCTTTAGCCTCTTGTAGGCGTCCACAATTCTGTGGATCAATTATCATTCTATAGGATTGTGGCTGTTGAAGATACGCAATTGTGGTACCCGATTGTGCCTACCTCCTGACTTACCAGGCAATGCCCTTTAAAGAATAAACCTTGACAGCAGTCTGGTTTCTTATCACTTGAAAGTAGGAGATAAGTCCAGTGATTTTCATTTTCCACATGTCAACTAAAGAGGCATTGACCTGACAAAGTGCAGCTTGCTCTGACCACAAGCTTGAGACCCAGTTGCTTCATTTTCTGGTTCCGGTTGGTGTCTTTTCTAATTAGTGTAGCAGCACGTCACCACCATCCTTGGAAAGCTTTAATCATTTACATATTTTTCCTTATCTCTGAGAATGACTTAGAATGTTTTCTTCCAGTTCAATGGTTATTTTCACAAAGCTGCCAGGGACGGGTTTGAGGTACTTCTCTGGGGCCTGAGGAAGATGACAGGAGAAGGGAAATTGCCTCCCCGAGTAAATGAAAGCCGGGTCCCCCTTCCAAGGACCTATAATAACCAGCTATCCAAGCTGTTGGTTTGTGTGTCCTATTGATTTAATATGCTTCTAATCAGTACATAAAGCTATGGGCCTGCAGTGTTAATTTTTCATATGCTTACAAAGTACCCTTTGATTTTCTGTCACACGTTAATTACAGCGTTTTGCCATTAAATAGGAAGCTTTGTGTAAACTAATTACTAGGTAATCATTGTCTACTGCAAGCGTGCTGTTTGTACCTTTTATTTTATTCGAAAAATGCACAGATCTCACAGTCTGGAAACACTCTACCTTCCAGCCATTAGCTCTCACTAATTCATAGCATTATTGTGGTGAGAGTGTAGGAGTTGTAATTGTTGTGGTATCAGAGCTGTTAATTACCGGAGTAAACAGTTGAAATGGTGCCAAGGTCTATTGTACAAGGCAGAGAAAAGGAGGTTTAAATGCTACTCCCACCATCTGGGGACTGGGGGAGAGGCAAATGCTTGAGAACAGCAGTGAGGCACTATGGCCGCCTCAGCTCCAGGGTTGGCGGCCATATGGATCCGGAATATTTTGAATCAATTGAATTTAACTGCCAGTTTTTCGCAATAACAGCGTGGAAGGAAGGGATAAAGCAAAAGATGAGAGAAACGAGAATTGGTTAGTGTTTTCACATCCAGGAAGTCCCCCTTGGAGTTCTTTTGGAAATATCTGCTTTGCTGAAAACCACAGAGCAGGCATGGGTATTTGGAACAGATTCAGAATGAGTTTTACTCTCTGCCTACAACTGCGCCATTTGCTTCTGGTCGTCTGTCCTCCCGGCCCCCGGGTGAGAGAGGGATGCCCTTGAGAAGGCTCGGACTTTCCTATCATTGCACCAGTGCCAACAAAAACCCCTCTCTTTTGGAGTTCACTGATTTATTACCCCGGTATTTTCACCAGCATGGTCTGTAGAAAGAACACAGTAATAATTATTTAAGGCTTCAAGTATATCCATCCGTACACGTGGAAATACCGAAGAAGGCACAGCTCTTTACTCTGATTAAGAAAAGTAAATCGCTTGCCCGTTCCTTTTGTATAAAATTAAAATAAACATCCTCCTGATGGTGTCTCATTTCATTCCACAAATTCCACCCCCTCCTCTACCACTTGAATGAAAAATCAGAGTCCAAAGGGCACATGTGTTTTTTCTTTTGTTTTCAATTTCTATTTAACTAGAGTTTTTTTCGCACATGCAGTTTTCTCAACCAACCCTATTTCTCTGACTGGTAAGAAAGAGACCTATTACCAGTAATAATAATTATCGCCACTTCCACTGGCGGTTGATTTGGAAACTGCACGGTTTCTGCTCTACAAGACTGCGACGTCTTTAAAACACTCATGTATTTATTCGATGTCACTCCTATTTCATACAATTCCCTTTAAACACATTTTCCCACATTAAAAATATTTTTTAAAAATCTGCCACTTGCAGCTGTAACTACTTCTTAATATCATTCCCAAACCGTGAACATATTCTTCTTTTTTTAAACCACCCTGGATTATTTATTTTTAATTGTTCCTTTAGCAGATGTTGGAGTAATTTCAGGGCACAGTGTAAACAGCTCCGTTAAAGAGAGAGATCACAGCCTGCCATGTGCACCAGGAACCAAGGGCAGGGTTTGTGGGGCTTTTAGGACCACAGTGTGGGCCCTGGGGGCTGGGGGGAGAGGGGGAGGGCAGCGGACAAATTTCCTGCTTGTGTGTGTGTGTGTGTATGTGTGTGTGTATGTGCAAAGTTCAACTAAGAATTTCAAGAAACGCTTCATCTTGATCTATTGCAACCCCCAGCATGCAGCACGGAAAAAGAAACAGCAGTTTAAGTGCTGGAAAGTTGGAAGGGAAGGAACCTCTCCAGCGTTTCTGGTAAGGGTGAAGCAGTTGTGCAGAGCTTCGGAATGGAAGGGCAACATATGTGCCTCAGTTGGACAAAACGCTTCTCCAGTCAAATCAACTGCTCGGCCTGCATGCTGGTACAAGGTGGAGGCCTACATAATGAGGGACAGACTCCTCGAGAAGCAGTGCGTGGATAATGCTACATAAGTATGGAATTATATACCGCATTTTCACCATTCTGTTTAATGAGAGCCGCCACCGCAGCGAATCACTTGCCACACAGCCGAAATGGGCCATTAGCTATCAAGGGAAAATTGTCTTTGCTGCTTTCAGCAGATGGAGCAAATATTTTACAAAGCAATTTTACATACCAAAAACATTTGTGTGCCTTGGTAATGTTGGCTGTTTTACATTATGTTACCTTCTACAGCAGCATAATTTTCCATCTCATCGAAGGCAAAGTTGGCATTTTTGATTTTTAAATTCTCAATTAACAATTAAACATGGAGTATTAAAGCAGTCCTTAAACTTTAAGTAGGTGTGGGAAGTAGTTTATGACTTGCTGAAGACATTTTCATTTTTCCTTCATCTTCTCAGCATATTTTTGCACTCTAAAGAGGGACTGTTCCTAATGATCTTAATGGAGAGAAATGAGTGAAAACTTCACTACTGATTGCAGGATGAGAGTAACCAAAGCACAGACGATCAGAACATTTGCTGGCTGAAAGCGTCCAGCACGGATTGTGGGCACACGGTTTGGACCATCCATTTGTATCCGCTTAAAATGTTTAAACTTCAAGCAACAGAAAATCCAACTCAAAAGAGCTTGACTATCTATCTCAGCTAACTGAAAATCCAAGGACCAGTCTGACTTTGGACAAGGCTTAATCCAGTGGCTCAGTGCCACCAAGGACCTGGTGACGTCATCTCTCCTCCTCATGGCCCACAACGTCTGCCCCGCCCTCAGGCTGGCGGTCCGCAGGGTTGCAAGATGGCTGCCAGCAGCTCCTGGAGCTTGTCCTTGATCGAGACAATAGGAAGAAAGAACATTGCAGTTGAGGGTGAGCCAACCTCCATCGACTGGTACAGCTAAGAATGAGGTGGGGGCAGTTCCTCAAAGGGACTTGGGGGCATTGTTACCCAACAATGTACCCATTGTTACATTGTTACAAGGGGATGAAGAAGCTGGGCAGCCAACAACAGATGCCCCCTCTGCCACTTTTTCGTTAATTTGATAGCATAGCTTTAGCATCATGTGGTTGATCTAATCTGACCCAGACTGACCATTCATGCCCGCTGGTAACAGTTACAGAAGCGGATCCCATGGCACTGTGGCGTCCTGGTAGCAACTGGATTTGAATCCCAGTTTGCTACTTCATGGCTGTGTGACAAGAAATGAGAATGATAATATCTACAGCGAGAGTAGCTTTGAGTTAATAAATATAAAAAAATCTCTGGCGCAGGCCTGCCACATGGTAAGCTTTCAGTGAGAGCTATTATTCCACCTAACAAATGACTACGGTGGTAAATGCATCCTGTGCCCATCAAAACAACCTTTCTCAATTTGCTCTCAAATTTGCAATCCCTCCCTTCTCTCCATCTTTGCACCATCAGCCACTTTTCATGGTGCCCACATTTTACCCTCTGAAGCAGGGCTGGTGGAGAAGGCTCATCCAGCAGTCAGAAGCAGCCAGAGAGCTCCCACAGTCTCACTGCATGAGTGTGGGAGTCTCATCCCTTCTTCTGGGACATGAGGCATCTGACTTAGACGATCCATATGGCCCATTTCAACACTGACAGTCTTGCTTAGTTTTTTAAGTCATTGTCCTGCCCTTCTAACCATAGGCCACCTTCCATTCCTCTGTTTAGGGATAGAAGAAATCTTTATAAAACAGAACAATCCAGCTAGGTCCTTTGGTTTCTCTTTTGAGCACCACCAATGTGTGATGTGAGAAGACTGGAGGTGATTAGCCAAGAAGTTATTTTCCTTAATGTTCTACCGCAGATCTAGCAAAGAAGCTTCTAAAGTAAAGTGAGTTTGGGTGGGATTGATATTTAGAGCATTCTAATTTGTATTCCTTCTTTCTCCTCTTCCATCCTCTCCAACACACACACACACACACACACACGTACTGAATTTACCTGGGAAAGTTAACTCTCTGGAGTTTGAAGTAGCTTTAGTCATTGAGGGCAGTATTAAATTGGATATGCTAGAGGCTTCCCCTGAGAGATCGTGAATTTACTTCAGACAGATATCTCTCCCTTCAAATTTACACTTTCTTGATAGAAAAAGAGAGTGGGCTGAGAGGCAAGGTCCATGCTTGATAGACTAGACTCTCTAGGATGCCGTGGCGGGTCAGAGGGAGGCCCTATGCACTATACTTTGCAGACATCTTGGAACCTTCCAAGGTCATGACTATTGTCAGTGCTCCCTGGGGTACTTGTGCATACTGGAGAAAGGGGACAAGCCTGTGTAATGGCAAAGACGGGGTCGAAGTTTCTCCTGGATGGGATTTGCTCTCAAGCTCTCAGCTCCACAAAGGCCAGCAGCAAATGTGTGTTGGCCTAATCAGTGCAGTGGTGATGGAAGAAAAATCTGTAATTCTGATTTTTTTTCTCAAAAAGTAAAGTGAATTTTTCTAATATCATTTATCGTCCACAAGGTACATAGTTTCCTTCCCACACCTGCAGAGTTGTTAGCTCTAAATTATCTACTTCGCGCCGGTGATGGGACCTCTGAAACACTGACTGGGTAGTGTACCACCTTGATGTGACTCCCGGCAGTGAAACCTTCTAACTGCTCACTTCACAAGCTTATAGGATAGAGGTCCCCATTGCTGACTCGTAACAGACATTTTATGTATATGTATAAACACACACACACCTATATAGACACACTTCAGGAGGGTGAAAAGGGGGCAAAGAATGCAAGCTAGCACTCCTTCCTACAAACCTCCTATTTTTTTCTGTCTTTAGTGCCGTGTTAATACTCAACCCAGGAACAGAATCTGACAATGCAAAAAGCCTCTTCATTCTAGAATTTCCGCCTCCCATTTGCAAAGCAGGGAACGTGATACTACACAGGCCTACATCAGGGACCTGTACGAGGTTACTGTAGGGACCGAATGAGCTCATGGACGCGAGCCTACTTCGACAAAGGAAAGCATTCTACGTATACAGCTTTGACCATTCCCTTGAACCCAGAGGTCTGTCTGGTGTGGTCAGGTGCATGGGAGTACGCCGGCACCTGGGTATCCTCGAGTCATTTTGAAGGAATAAGCCTGAATCGGTACAGATCTCCCCTTACCAACATCTGCTCTTGGAGATGTGGTAACTATGTTCGAACTACGCAAGACGATCATCACTAGAGAACATAAACTACCCCTCCGCCCTGAGAACTGGCATCTGACATCAGAGAGCGCTCGTTGCTCCCAAGAAAAGTGTGCTCTCACGTTGTCTCGCCACAGCGTTGCTGGAGTCCTCTGCACCTGGCTCTAAGCTCTGGCCTCACCCACCCGTGCACAGGCAGCTTCCAAGCTGAAGGGTTGTTTGTAGGGGTGGTGGAGATAAAACAGAGCTCTTGCGTGGAATGTCAGTTTGCTGCCTTTTCTTGAATAGATGAGCTGCAGGTCCTGCTGGGCTTGTACCATTTGGCTCAATGCGGTTGGGGGGGGCAACAATTCTCTTTTCGTTGGTGCTAAGGCCGTTCCTAGCATACTCCTCCTATGTCCCATCAGATGCCTTCAAAGAAATTCACCGAAGAGCTAATACCTCCCCCCTATTCCAAGCCGTATCTTTTTCTTAGAGAGTTAATCATGGCCCCAAGCTGCCTCCATGTGCCCCAGCATCCCCTAGCGAACATCACCCCACCAGTGCCTTCAGCTGTGTACTTCTCATGACGGGACGCGGTTCCTCCTCCTGATTCCTGCAGCAGACTTTCCTCTAGGAAATTACCCCCTTGCTGTGGCTTTGTGCACAGCGTCAATGCAGCGGGTCGGGCAGAATGGCTGGCTGTGTGAGCAGAGGCAGCGGCGGCCGCTTGGCACGGCGTCCAGATGCCTCACACAAACCTCAGCCCTACGAGTTAATTATTGGCCCTCACGTAGCGTGTTGCATCTGAAGTGACACTTCATAAATGTCTGTCACTTCGTTTATCTCCCCAATGCCCCTCAGAGGCAGGGAATCCCATAACACCCACCCAGGAAGCATGGGTGGTTCTTAAGTGGTCATCCCCCCAGGTGGTTCCTGGGCAGCAAGGAGGGAGGCCTGTTGAGTGCTTTCACATTTTCCCTTATTCTGGAACTTCAGCTGCTCGGGGCTGGCTCCACGTTTAACTACCACCATGATTCATTCCACATTTAGTGTTCCCTGTGCAGAGCATTGGGGCAAATGACCTCAAAACCACTGACCACACCCTAAGGGAGCCCCCCCCCCACCCCTGGAGCTGGAGAGCACAGAGAAAGGATACCCAGCTGGTGACAGAGTAGGCTTCCTGGGGCAGGTGTGACTGGGACTAACTCAGGATGAGGAGGAGGCAGCCAGGGGAGAAAGGGGAGGAAGGCAGGCTAAGGAAAGAGACCGAACAGGGGAGTTTGGGGCAAGGCTGGGAGCTGGAGAGGAGAGAGGTGAGGCTACATTAGGAATCACAGGCCGAGTCACAGTAGCCCCTCTTCATGGGTTATCTTGATCCTCAACTTGATGGAGATCTAGTTTCAAGATTTAGGTAGCAATGTTCCCTATTCCTTCACTGACTGCACTCCATCTCCAAAACACAAAGAAACTCTTTTCCCCCAGTCCAGCTACTTAAAAGGAAGGCCTGACATTTGGTCATTTTTCCTCCCATTGCTTTTATTGTAGTAAATACATATAACATAAAATTTACCATCTTTAACATTTTTTGAAAAGATTTTATGTATTTATTTGACAGACAGAGATCACAAGTACGAAGAGAGAGAGAGAGAGAGAGAGAGAGGAGGAAGCAGGCTCCCCGCTGAGCAGAGAGCCCGATGCGGGGCTCGATCCCAAGACCCTGGGATCATGACCTGAGCCGAAGGCAGAGGCTTTAACCCACTGAGTCACCCAGGCGCCCCCCGTCTTTAACATTTTTAAGTGTACAGCCCTGTGGTCGTAAATATGTTTGTAACCCTGGGCAGCCATTGCCACCATCCATCTCCCCAGCTCTCCTCATCTTGTGAAACTCAATCTCTGCACCCATGCAACACCAACTCCCCATTCTGCCTGGCCCCAGTGCCAGACAGCCACCACTATACTGTCTGTCTCTGTGATTTCGACACTCTGCCTACCTGTTATTTATTGATACATGCATGAGTAAATGAGTAACTGAGTTCTTTCTCTTTGGACTGTCTTCATATGAATAGCCACACGGGAGATGATGGCGCAGATGTCTTAACACTTTTTAGAAGCAGGGCCGGAAAGACCCTCTAATCATGGGTGAACAGAAAAGAAGCCTCCACGGTCATGGGGAAGGGCCGGCCTGCGAGGCTTCTTTGGGCTTTCCCAGAGCAGGGTGGGAATCGACAGCCATGACCGGGCGTCCCAGCTTTGGGGCACCTCATAAATCACAGACAATTGGTCTTCTTCGATAGACTAGAATGCTTTTAACTGAAACAAGTGCCAAATGAAAGGAAAGTTGGGTTTGGGGGACAGTGTTCCAAGAAGAAGTTCCAAAAATTAGGGACAAATTTTTAGAGATTCTACTAAGACTACCCAGATGAGGGGGTCCAATTGTGGGAACTCTACGCTGTGTATGGTTGTTTAGGATTGAGAGGCAGGACTCTGAAGGCCTGAGGCGATGTCCAGTGAAAAGCAGAGGAAATGTGTACACGGGGCAGAATATGCAAGGCAAAATGTCCCCTGCTTTGACAGCAATTTCCCTGCCTCCACTTCCCAAGACAGAGGCTCGCCGTCTGAGCCTGCTTCCCCAGCCCTTCGGAACAGACCTCCAGCCCCTGCACAGTGACTCACCCTGAACCTGCTGGCCAGACACTCTCCCCTTCTCATCGGCATTTTTGTTTTGTATGTCAAGCACTTACTAAGCTAACCAATGAGACTCTCCCACCAGGGTTTTCTTGATATTTCAGAAATTATTCAGATGATTTGGACCTGCCGAGAGTATGTTCTCAGATATCTGTCTTCTATTATAGATTTTTCAGAGGGCACTGGACCCAGAATGAAACAGATTTCCCGGGGAACTGGGGGTGGGGAGCAGGGGCAGGGCAGGACATCCACTTTTTTAATGGCAGGGAAGTTGGAAATAAATGAGTATACAGATTATTTCTAAGATTCCTTTCAACCCCACTCACCAAAGCAGTGGAATCTTTTCCAATTCTTCCAAACTACTGAGCACGCACGCATAGATCCAGAAGGTCCCCAGCAACCCAAAGCAAGCCTGAGTTTTACTTCTCAGCGTCCCGTATTTTGAATATTAATATTGCCCATCAAATGGTTTCACATCTAGTGCCCTGCCCTACTTCTGCCAGAAATAAAATCAAAAGAGATGGCTTTTATTTGAAAATTTTTAGAGATTCTACTAAGACTACCCAGAAAAAAAAAAAAAAAAAAAAGACTCTGGCAACCTGAAGATTTTTATATCAGAAAGTTGGGCATCTTATTCTTTAGGGAATTTCTAGCTGTTTTCATTTTGACAAGGGGCTCTATGGTTTGGGTTATTTGATGATGGTAAGGGGGCTTGTCTCAGGTCCAGTCAGATGAGGCTGTGACCTAGCAGGGAATGCCAGCCCTCCTTCCCACCTCACTCTTCCAACCTGCTCCCACCTGTAACCCCACTTTTATAGGATCAGCCTGAAGTTTAAGGCTTTGATCCCATGGCTATAGGATGTGGAGGCCCCCCAACAAGGGGGAAAGGACACAATGCCAAAGAAAGACCCTTTCAACTCCATAATTTCTCCCAGGGTCAGCCCGTTTAAGGTCCTAGAATAAAAAATGTTCGGGTCTGAAGGATCTTAGGGACAAGGTCATGAACCCCCATGTTACAATAAAGGGAAACTGAGGCCCAGAGTGAAGAGGCCCACTGCCCAAGGACACTCAGCTGGTCAGCTGCAGTGGGTCTGCAGCCAGATTTCCTGATGTCCAGACGGAAGGCTGCCCTTCGGAGACAACAGCCATGACGAGCAGCAATATTTAGGGGCCAAATCACTTTGAAATATGAAAACTGAAATGCCTGGAAAATTAGAGAAAAATTTCAAAATGGCTTTCTGACTCTGGGTAAACAGTAACCACATTTTTTTTGCCTGTTGGAGGCCTGGTTTTTAATCACTCCACAAGCAGTTTTCATTTCTGTAGTAAAATTGCTTGTGGTTCTATTTAATTTGTTTCTGCAGGAGCCAGCTTTGGTGAAGATCTCCGAGGAGCTGGCGGGCATTTTAGCACAGCACGCACAGCCAGTCAATGAGAAACGGTTCCCGACGTGGAGGAAATTCCTCCAAACATTTCTCTGTCAAGGTAAATAAGACTGTAAAGTTTCTACTGAGGATTGGTCCGCCCAACCTTGAATCCCAGTTTTGGGTCAACCTTGTGCCAATAGTTTTGGGTCAACCTTGTGCCGATTTAAATCCCTTGCCTCTGTTGTGTTGGTTTACATCAGTGCTCCTACAAGCAGACTTCCTTCTCTCTTTTGAAGTTTGTCTGGAAATTTAACTTGCGCCCAGTCTCTGACATGAACAGGAGCTGTGCGCAGCGGGCGTGGCGGCACAGCTCGGGATCCTACCCTGCGTTTGCACCTCGGACTTCCCCTGACAGGTGGACTTTGGAGTCGGATGACTGGGTTGTGGAGCTCATCCCTGACCTCGAACAAGGTTCTAAAACTCTCAGAGGCCAGGTTTCCTCCCTTATCGACCTCGCGGGGTTGCTGGGGGGATCCCACACAATACAGATGTGAACATTTCTGCCACACAGCCTCAGCTTGGGTCTTTAATACATGTTAGTCTCCCCTTCCCTTTTGTGAGACAGCGGAAATGGTCTCTCCTCCCATTCTGACGGCACAACTTCTAAGTAAGGATCCTCCACCATCCTTCCATCCTCCTAACTCACCCTTTGCTCTAAGGATACGAGGGGGTGTGTGGATGAGGGGCTGAATGCAGCGAGTGATGCTTGTCCCCAGTTGCAGAGGTCCCTCTGGGGACCACATGCCCACGCAAGGTCCCTCCCTCTTGGGAAGTTACGGCCTAAGGCGGGTAGTCTTACCTGCTTCCCCTCGTGAAGGACAGCAGGAGATAGTATAACAGGCCACAGAAGGTGTCTTTACACTCTACTCACTGCTGTCAGGTGATCATAAAGGTGATTATATTAACATGAATATGTGATAATATCCTAACACGACGCCAGATAAGGGCGGCAGTGTCTGTACAATGCTGATCACAGCACAGGGGAGACCACATGACTAGCACCAGGAGTGTTTGTCATGTGCTGGACACTATTCTATTATTTGATCCCCCCAACAATCCTACCAGGTGGGTACCATTGTCACTCTTGTTTTACAGAAGGGGAAACAGAGGTACAAAAGATTAAGTAACTCACCCCAAATCACCCCGTGAATACACAGCAGAGCCAATAAGAGGCTACCTCTGTGTTGTTCCGGGAGTCCTGATGGGGCCCAGCGGGTATATTTATCAAGGAACACATCCCTAGCTCAGTGTATGAGAGAGCACCGGAAAGGACAGATGCGTGGCTTGTTGGAAGGCACGGGGTGGGCAGTGTGGAGTGGGAGGGAGTAGCGAACACCCTGTTAATGTATTAGTCAAGCTAGGGGTTGGATGGTCAGCGATCTAACAAGCATGATGGAAGGGGCTTTTTCACTGATGCGGGGAGAAGGGGAGACGACGCATGATCTCCAGCGTGCTCTCGAATCCAAACTTCTGTGATTCTACAAATGTCCACATGCACCCACTGACAGACAAGTAAAACTAACAGAGTCACCCCCATATGCATAAAGGGGAGAAAATAAGGTACCTACAACAAAACCGGTCAAGAATAAGGGATTCTTTTTGTTAGGTCAGGGAGACCCTGAAGATCTCCAGGTGCATCCAGGATAGGACTTAAGGAGTTTCCAAATCATCCAAGGTCAGGCTGCAAACCGTCCTCTAATCTAGTTCTTGTCATGAGAGCTCTGTAGCTTAGAAAGGGAGAAAGGGTTTTCCCAGCTACTGTCTTACCTGAGCTGTATAAGCTTGGGCTAAGCCTCGACCACCTGTTCATCTCTACCCCTTCTTCCTTTCTTTCAGCCATTGTAAACACAGTAACTATTTATGAGAAGCAGAACAAGCTTTATGAAGCCAATTTTGTAGTTGGAGAGATGGGCTCAAAGCTAGGAAGTCACTAGGCAAAACCACACAACAAATATATGGTGAATAGTAATATAGTTAGACCCTACAATTTTAATACGTATCAAAAACCCAGTTCTAGGAAGTCATGTGTTTCCAAACCTCTGCCTGGCTCTGAGCCCAGTGCATACAGCAGGCCCTGCGTAAATGCTCACTGGCCAAGCCAGGTCATCACACCCCCCAGACCCCCTCCACACACACACCTGCGGTTTCCTGACTCCCATGCCATATCTCTCACCACCGTCCACTCTTTGCCTGTTTCATTTCCCTTCTGCTCTCTCGGGTGTGCTTACGGCCACAAAATGTGCTATAGATTCAGTTTCTACCTTGTCACAAGACTGTCATCAAAGGCAATATACTTTTTAAAAAGAGGAATTAATTGCTTTGAAAGGGAAAAAAGTTAACGGTGAAAAAGCCATGATCACAATGCTGAGAAGACCATACGAATCAGCTACCTTGAAGTAAAACAAAACAAACTCAAGTAATCTTGGATGTAGAAAGGATAATATGGTTCCATGGAAGCACCGTCTTTCAAAATACAGGTGGTGGGTAAAGCCACACAGTTAATTCACTCAACAGAGATGCAATTGGTATTTGTGTTTGTTTTTGCAGATGTTGTTGTTTTGTTGCACTTACCTTGCTAATTCCCCAACAACCTGTGTTTAGGGGCAGCACTAGATATATGAGTTTTCCTTCTGAAACTCAGCTTTCTTTAGGGCCGGCTCCCAACAAACATAGACACGTAAGGAAAGTGCCTGTTGTGTAAAGTAACAGATGGCTGCATCTGGGAACTGCTGAGGTCTCAGGATCTAACCGTATATGCTGTTTGAAGCCCGGGGGCAGAGGTCACCTCCTAACAAATTTGTGAAATATGCACCAAGTTGATCTTAATGCTCTCGGGCTCCAGAGGCACCCTGTCTAGGGAATGCTTCCTTGTTTTTACTTTTAAGTAATGCTATCTTATTCTTTATAAGTAATACTAAAATTCTTCTTCTATACAAGGTATATAGACAGTAAGATTTTTGTTGGGCCTATAACTAAATATCAGGGCCGTGTATGTTCTGCGGACATGACTAAGCTGACTCGCAAAATTAGCCTGGTCTCATATTGTTGCTGTGGCTGAGCATCATGTCGGCCTCTGTGATTTCTGTTATTCAGAGCAGAAGGGAAAGTATGATTAATTGTAAAGCTTTCATTATCAGTAGGGACCCTTCTTCAAGAATGGCAGCTTCTCCAGCACTCCACATTAAAAAAAAAAAAAATGCCTGACAATTGACGTGGTGTAGGAATGCTTTGACATAAGAGTCAGTGTTCTCCTATTCCGGATAAAAGTCCTAACCTATTGAAACTTCAAAAAACAGTGAAATTGGGAGCCTGGGTGGCTCAGTCGTTAAGTGGCTGCCTTTGGCTCAGGTCATGTCCTGGGATGGAGCCCTACATTGGCTTCCCGGGAAGCCTGCTTCTCCCTCTCCTGCTCCCCCTGCTTGTGTTCCCTCAGTCTCTGTGTCTCTCTGTATCAGATAAATAAATAAAATCCTTAAAAATAAAAAAAAGTTTTGGGCACCTGGTTGGCTCAGTGGGTTAAGCCGCTGCCTTCGGCTCAGGTCATGATCTCGGGGTCCTGGGATGGAGTCCCGCGTCGGGCTCTCTGCTCAGCGGGGAGCCTGCTTCCCTCCCTCTCTCTCTCTCTGCCTGACTCTCTATCTACTTGTGATCTCTCTCTGTCAAATAAATAAATAAAATCTTTAAAAAAATAAAATTTAAAAAATTAAAAAATTTTTTAAAAGAGCAGTGAAGTTGAACAGAAAGAGCACTTGTCATCAAGCTATAAACGTGGACAATGGGCAGTTCATTCCCCCTGAGGGATTTGCCTATGAATAGGCACAGCCTCGATGATCTTATGGTGTCTTTATGGTGAATGAAACCTGACATTCATTGAGTCCTAGTCTATGCCAAGTACTGGAATAAATACTATAGATAGAGTATCTCTAAGATTCACAACAATCTGGTGACGTAGGTTTCATTATCCCCATTTTATAGATGACGAAAAAGGAAGTTCAGAGAATTCAAACTATTTGCCCGAAGTTTCACAGGACATGGCAGATGCAGGATCTGAGCCGAAGTCCATCTGCCAAAGCCCGAGATTTTTCCTCCTTTGCTACGTGGACACAATCACATGGGCCCACCTTTTCACCAACTCCATGCTTTTCCCACCAGGAGGCACGATGGAAGCCTACCCACCTGCAGAAAGTGTCACCAACCTGACGGTGGACATGCTGATTGAGCCCAATGGAGAAATCAGGGTGCTGTCCACGGGGGACCAGCTTCATGCAGAAGGCCCCTTCATCTCTACTGGTACAACCATGCCTCAGACCTCAGTGGATCCCCAACTCCTCTGTTCTTTGTGCCTCAAAATTGGAAATGCTTGTAAAATGAAAAATGTGGTTGGTTACTTTTCTATAGACCTGGTGACATTTATTGATCCAACCACCCTGGAACAACAGGTAAGTTGATGCCTCGTGAAATATTAAAATATGTAGACTCCATACCATCTGCACCTAATCTACAGGGAGTATCAGCGTCTTGCTGAGACTCAGTGCTCCTCGGAGGACCTGCCTCTGTAAATTCTGCATTTACGGGATCTGTGCCCAGGATCTTCTCGTTCGGGTACTGCTGCAGTTTCAGTGACTAGAACTCATCCCGCATAGCTCTGTCGATAGGGCCTCGATTCTGCCCACTAGGGTTCTTCCTGTGTCTTAGCGTGAGACTATTTTATGCCGTCCAGGGATTGAGCTTATTCAAAATTTGTGCTTAAATAGAACGTCAGTCACTAGAAAGGAGTTAAGAGAATCCTTGTTTCCATTCCTTTTCGTATCAGTAGTTCACCAGCTACTTAAGTTGTCCATTGTTTCTTCCTTAAAAATGTATTGGGACGGACACATTTCATCAATATAAAAAGGTCACAATAGTAATGTAATAAACAACCCATGCCCCCACTCAGCTTAAGAAATAAAGTGGTGCCGATACCACCTCCAGTCCTGTGCACTTCTTGCCACTTGTAATGTGGCCCTTCCTCCTCCCAGAGGCAGCCACAGGCTTATAACTGGGCTCTGATTCCTTTCCACATCTTTAGGCTTTGATAACACATGGAGGAACCCATAAATGATAGTTCCATTTTGCTGTTTTAAAACATTTTAATAGATAACATACTATATGTTATTATCATTACATAACAGGCTTTTATTTATTCAATATTTCATCTGTAAGATTCTTCATATGCACTTGTGTGGCTCTGACGTAGAACGGTCTAGATAACTTTAGCCTTTTTTGCTTTGCTTCTCACCGCTCCTGCCAAATTGTAATGTTTTGATTCAGTTTGACTTCACAGGACTCTGTTTTAAAAACGTTGAGCTCTACCTCTGGTAAGTGCTGGGTGACCAGACCTCCATCAACAGAGTGAAATGGCCTCTGTCTTCCCTCTCCTGATATCCTCTGGCCGTCCAACATTGTAAATGTACTTTAGTTGCTTCATATTCATTATTCTCAGTTTTATGGGTCTCCATTTCATTCAGATGATGGTTTCAAAGTGAGAGTTTATGTTTTGGGCAGCTTTCAGCTTGCTCCGTAATCGTTTTCCATTTGCCTTCCTGGGCCCTTGATCATTTCTGCATTCCTTTCTCAGGCCCGCACATTGAGAGAGAAAGGACAAACTGAAGGGCATCCAGAAATCTACCTGGGGTGGGGGGAGGACAGAAACAATGCCCTTTGGTGAAAGAGCCGGTGGCAGGGAAACAGGGGAGGCTTCCTTCCCCAAACATTTGTCATGAGAAAGGAGGATTCAATCTGTGATCCCTGGGGCAGTCAGTAGGAGGATGGAACTACTGGGACTATTGTCTTGTGGTTTTTATTTATTTAAGTTTGGTATGGGGAAAATTGCACGGCAGGGAGAGGGATCTTCAAACACAGAGCTGGACCTATCTCTGGGCTTAGTACTCTTCTGGGCTTCAGGGATTAAAGTCCCAGCCTTACATTGGCTGGTCCCATGTGCCCTGCTGGCCTTTTCTCACCTAACTCCCCTCTATTTCTCTCTTCCAACCACACTGGCCTCTCCTAGTTCCCTTACTCATCATACTACTTCCTGCCACAGGGCCTTTACATGTGCTGTCCCTCTGCCTAAAATGTTCTTGCCTCTTGTTTTTCACCTAGTAACCCCTTTCCACCCATCAGATTTCAGCTTGAGCCATGCTTTCTTAGGGAAGCCTTCCTGACTTCCCTGACAAAGTCTAGTTTCCCTCTTTTGAATTCTTTTATCACCAAGTACCTCTCCTTCCCTACCACTTTAGCTTAGTTATAATTTTAAACGTATTTATATGATTATCTGATTACAGCTACCTCCCTCTGTAGACTGTAAGCTCCCCCACTCAATTCTCTTTTTTGTACGAGGTCTCTTTGGCTCACTACTCAATTCTCAGCACTATTTCTGCCCTGGCCCACAGCAGGTGTTCAGTAAATATGTGTTGAAGGAAGAATGGATGGAAGGAAGGAACAACAGATATTCTAGCAGATACTAGATGTGGTGCCAAGACGTTTAGAGAATGAATTCAGGCATCAACTAATGGATGAGATAAATAAATACTAACCCATGATTCTGTGATTTTATCATATTATGACCTCTCCTTGTCCCTTCCTATTAATACCTGAATATATAGTTAATTGTGTTACAGTTTTCAATAGAACAGCATTGGAAGAAGTGCTCAGTGAGTACACCAAGGGTATTTTTACATTGGCAAGGGAAGTAGATTAGCTGAGTGTGTGTGTGTATATAAGTATATAGATATGTAGATATATATATAAAATAATAAAATATATACAAATATATATATAATGATATGATTATATATAATAAAAGTATAAATAATAAATACATAAGTAAATATATAAATATATTAAATTTTTATTTATAACTAGTGTAATGTATATAACGAAAATTTCTTTTGCAAAAATCACTGGCATACTTTAGCCATTTTGCAAGTACCATCACTTCAGAAAGCACCTTAGTTTCTTTCCTAGTTGGCATGCTTTGTGGTATCAATGAAGATACTGGCATATTATCATCTCATTTTTGCCATTCTGATGGGGGGAAATGTTATCTTGTCTTCCTCAGTATTTCTTTGATTTTCAGTGATGATGCATATCTCATTTGTTGCCTTTTTATATATTTTGTCTTAATTCCCTTATCATATCTTTTACCCCACTTAAATTGGACTATAATGTAAATGTTGATTTGTGGAAGCTCTTTTTACATAAGCAACTCTTATCCTTTGTTATACAAGTTACGAATACGTTCTTCTAGATTGCTATTTGTGGCTTTTCCTTCTTTTTTCCAGCCATGTTTCTCCATCATAAAATCATTATTTTTGCCTTTGTCATTGATTAGTAATATTTTGTAGAAAGGTGTTCCAAGAGTACACCAATATTTTATTCCTCATCAAATTTCCACCCATGAAACTTAGCAGCCACTGTCAACTTTCTCCTGAGTCCGCCATCACTGTGATAGTGGTAACTTTCTTTTTTTTTTTTTAAAGGTTTTATTTATTTGACAGACAGAGATGACAAGTGGGCAGAGAGGCAGGCAGAGAGGGAGGGGGAAGCAGGCTCCCTGCTGAGCAGAGAGCCCGATGTGGGGCTCGATCCCAGGACCCTGAGATCATGACCTGAGCCGAAGGCAGAGGCTTAACCCACTGAGCCACCCAGGTGCCCCATATAGTAGTGACTTTCTATCATGTTTTCTATATTTATTAATTGGCAATATATTGCAAATAAGAGTTTTTCCTTTCCATCTTTCATTTATGTATGTCTTAATATACGTAATTATACCAGTTTGAATGCATCAGTTTCTATTTTCTTTAGTTGTATTTTGATGTTCTCATTATTTTGATGCTCAAAGTGTTCCAGATTTGACTACTGGGAGAACTTCAGGGTGACTCTTAATGTTCTTTGGACATGTCCCCATCATTCTTTGAGCATGTCTTACTTTCTATCACAAAGGAATAGTCCAGGGGCACCTGGGTGGCTCAGTGGGTTAAGCCTCTGCCTTCGGCTCAGGTCATGATCTCAGGGTCCTGGGATCGAGCCCCACATCAGGCTTTCTGCTCAGCGGGGAGCCTGCTTTCCCCCTCCCCCTCTGCCTACCCCTTTTTCTCTCTTTCTCTCTCTGTGCTCTTTCTCTCTCTGTCAAATAAATAAATAAAATCTTAAAAAAAAAAAGGATAGTCCAGGTTCACTTACATTCTCCCTGCTGCGGACCTAGGATCAACCCAAGAGCCTTGGGTCCTTGTGGTGGAAGATGGTATTAAGATCTGGGCTTAGTACAGTCATTGCTACTGAAGTGTCACTGCTTCTAGTCGCTCTCAGTGGACAGAGCTCAGAAGTATGTATTATATATGAGTCATACACACACACACAGACACACAAATGAATGTACCTATAACTATTCCTATATCTATCAGTGTGTTTATATTTTAAATCCATGCATTTCTGCCAATATCTCTAATATCAATCCAGCACTTCCGGAATCTTTCTAGACTTCCCCTTTTCCACACTTAAAAATAAGTACCTTCTCCAACAGTGAGAAATCTGAGCCTCTTTCCCCTAAACATATTATACTCTTCTTTGCTCAATTTGTTTGTTTGTTCAGTGTACCAATCTCCCCACCAAGCCTGCTGTCTTCTTGACCTGCCACATCTGTGCCCACCCATGTACCTCCTGTACTTGGACACAGAACCTTGTCATTTATGTTTTATTTATAATACTCTTTGTCATACTGAAGTTTCAAATAGTCGAATCTAGCTCTTTTTCTAAATTACTATATTATTTTATTTTTTTATTTTTTTTAAGATTTTTATTTATTTATTTGACAGACAGAGATCACAAGTAGGCAGAGAGGCAGGCACAGAGAGAGAGGAGGAGGCAGGCTCCCTGCTTGAGCAGAGAGCCCACTGCGGGGCTCGATCCCAGGACCCTGAGATCATGACCTGAGCCGAAGGCAGAGGCTTTAACCCACTGAGCCACCCAGGCGCCCCATAAATTACTATATTATTTTAATCTTATCTCTTTCTTTCTCTTAGCCTCAGTTTTTTTCGGCTATGAAGTGAGTAGTTTTACTTATTTGACTTCTTAGAAAACTTCCCATTCAAAAATTATGTATTTCAATAATATTTTCATGGTACTTACTTTTGTACTCAAAATTAATACTAAGAAGAAGAGGAATCTGCTTTTTAGAAACATCACAAGGATACCACCACAAAGGTGTACATATGCATATGTTAACAAGCACATTACGAAGGACAGCAAAAATTTTCAAATAGCCTAAATTCCAATAGTAGAGAATTTGTTAAGCAAATTATGTTAGAGCAATAGAACTGAATGCTATGAAAACAGTAGAAATCAGGTTTTTGAAGAATATTTAACAGGAAGCTATTTATTGAATAGTTGAAAGCTGGGGACACCTGGATGGCACAGCTGGTTAAGCATCTCACTTTTGGTTTCGGCTCAGGTCATGATCTCAGGAGTGAGATCGGGTCCGTGTCAGGCTCTGCACCCAGTATGGAGTCACTTGAGATTCTCTCTCCTTCTGCCTCTCCTGCTCGTGCGCGCACGCTCTCTCTCTCTCTCAAATAAATCAATCTTTAAAAAAGGGGGGAGGGTGCCTGGGTGGCTCAGTTGGTTAAGCAACTGCCTTCAGCTCAGGTCACGATCCCAGAGTCCCAGGATCGAGTCCTCCATCGGACTCCCAGCTCCATGGGGAGTCTGCTTCTCCCTCTGACCTTCCCGCCTCTCGTGCTCTCTCTCACTGTCTCTCTCTCAAATAAATAAAATCTTAAAAAAAAAAGAAAGAAAAGAATCGTTGGAAGGTGAAATGTAGGTTACAAAACAATACATGAAACATGATAACCATTCTATAAAAAGAAAAAAATACATATACGCAGAGCAAAAAAGAACCAAAAGAAATATACTAAGAAGTTACAAGTCATTCTTTCTGGATTGGAGGATTGAGGGTGTAGTAGGCAGAGCACTGACCCCCAAAGAGGACCATGTTCTAAGCCCTGAAGTCTGTGAATGTCACCATATGCAGTAACATGTGTATGTGATTAACTTAAGGATCTTGAGAGGGGAAGATCAGTCAGCCTGGACTATGCAGGTGGCCCGTGTAATCCCAAGGGTTCTACTAGCTTTGAAAATAGAGGAAGTGACCACAAGCTGGGGAATGCAGAGAGCCTCTGGAAGACAGACAGGCAAGGAAAGAGATGCTCCTGAGAACCTCTGAGGAATAAAACCCCGCTGACACCTTGATTTTAGCCCAGTGAGACTTCAGACTTCCGACCCTTTAAGCAACTAAGTTTATGGCAACTTATTACAGCAGCAATAGAAAACTAATACAGAGTGATTTCTATTTTGTTCTTTGGGCTTTCTGCATTTGCATTTTAAAAAAGTAAGCATTATTATATTTGTAATCAGAAAAAAATATGTGAATAATGATCATCACAAATTTGTATAGAATGTAATAGCTTACAAAGCACTTTCACCGACATGACCTTACAGACACATATGTCCTACAACAGACGTAAGAGGCAGAAAACTGTGGTGACCGCATCCATCTCACATTTTTGCTCTCTCGTCCAAGCTGAGCCCCCATAACTTACCATGGTAAAAGCAAGAAGGACTGAGAGCCAAAAAAAAGAGACATAAAATGACAATGGTACACCAACAACAGGCCCACAATTGTGAATCAGCTTCAGATAAAAGTGTGGAAAATCCTGTTTAGCTTTAAGGAGATGAGAGTGAATTTCTAAGGTAGTAAAATGAAGGGAAAGTTTTGGAAATATAGCCATATTTAAATATTGAGTACACCCGCCAGAACACAGGGTCATTGGGAATAAAAGAAAAAAGGGCCAGTAAATAAGTCACAGGGATATAAAGTACAGAATAGGGAATACAGTCGATAACATTATAATAACTTGGTATAGTGACGGATGGTAACCAGGCTTATCACAGTGCATGTAGCAATGTATATAAGGTATATCTTGTACACCTGAAACTAATATAGTATCATATGCCAACTATATTTCAATTTAAAAAAAAAGGAAAAAGGCTAGTCCCTGGGTTTTGGAGGTGGTAGGAGCATAGTACAAAGCCACGCCGGCCAGTGGCTTTGTGTCCAAGATTCCAGGACCCTAAGCCTGGGGACATTCCAGGCTTTCTGAGCTCCATGCAGAATACACAGAGCTACAAGGTAGCCACGTTGGAAATCTGGCCTTCCCACATGAGGATGAAAGGAGGGGCTGTGTGCCATATTACCATGGAGGGATCCAACCCTTAAACAAAGAGCAGCAACTATTATCCTTATAGGACGTGGAACCAGGGTCTTCGATGGGCAGTATCCACTGGGTTCCAGGAGGGACACGAAATATCTACCAAAGGCTTCAGATTGAGGACAGACTGACATGTTCATTAAACAAATACTCTCCAAGAGCTTACTCTAGCCCTATGCTAGCAGCTGAAGGAACAGAGATATAAACAAGGTCTGTTCCCTATCGTGAGGAAGCTAATTTCATTCACATCCATCACCTAATTTCACTGGATACGCACACATACACACACAATAGTTTTTACCCTTCCTGGTTCCTAGGCATTAATGTTGCCTTCGTGAGATTTGTAAATCCTCTAGAAGATACACTTGACCTTGCATTTTTTACCTCTTCTTGATATCTAACACCATGATAGTCGCCTAATAGCCAGTTGATTGATGGACTCTTGGAGCTTTTAGACAGCTCTGTTGAGCTTACTTACTCACTTCTGGGAAATTCTAAAATAAAGAGCTAGTATTTACTGAGCATCTATTATGTACAAGCCATTTTAGTAGGTGCTACAAAGGCTGCAAAGATGCAAAAGAAGTGGAGGCCTGTCCTTAGGGAGTTCACAATCTAGTAGGGGAGACAGATTTGAAAAATGAATTACAAATAAAAACCTAAGTGACAACAACACAGAACAATAAAAGAGACATCAAAAAAGTAATGTCAGTTTAACAGCCTTCTGTTTGGAGCAATCAAGAAAGGTCTGTACAGAGTAGGTGGGATCTGAGCTGAAAGATAACTAGGATTTGAAGGAAGATAAGAAAGAGTGCGGTCCAAGTGGGAAAGATATTGTGAAGGTTGGGGGTAGAAAAGCACAAACACATAGGTGTAAAAGTGAGGATCTAAATTTCACAAACATCGTATCTGACTTGCCTCTTACAAACATGCATTTATATATCACTCTCCAGTTCCTTTTCTTTCTAGAAAGTTGCTTAACAGATAGATCGGTGAAGATGCTTTCTGCTAAAATTTCCAGATTAAAAACTTGCTGGCTTTTAAATAACCATGACCTTTTAAAGTAACCATCTCTGTTGTGATCACTGATAGTTATTACTTCTTTACAAAAGAGAAAGGAAGGGGCACCCGGGTGGCCTAGTGAGTTAAGAATCCAACTCTTAACTTTGGTGGGGGTCACAGTCTCAGGGTCGTGGCCCTCGTGGGGCTCTGTGCTCAGCAGGGAGTTTGCTAGTGACTCTCCCTTTCCCTCTGCCCCTTCCACCCTCCTAAAATAAATAAATTAATTAAAAAAAAAAAGGAAAGGAAAGGAAATCCAATGTTTAAGAAAAGAGTTTAGGTGAAAAACAGCCTCAGGCAACTAGGCAGGGCCCTTCCCAGATACAAAAGGTAGCCACAGAAGGAAGTGGGACTTGTTGCCAGTGTAAATTGTGAGGAAAGACAAAAAGGGAGATCCTGACATCGTCTATCAGAGAATATTTCACAGATTCTGAAAACTGTCCCTAAGGCTGTCTCATACAAATATATCAGTCCAAAAGACGAAAAGAAGAGATAGCTGAAAATATTTTCATCGTGACGGGTAACGGGTTTTGTCCCCGAT
The DNA here is from genome assembly GCF_922984935.1 of Meles meles. Classification (NCBI taxonomy): domain Eukaryota; kingdom Metazoa; phylum Chordata; class Mammalia; order Carnivora; family Mustelidae; genus Meles; species Meles meles. Next base: position 51,309,259 of record NC_060071.1, read on the forward strand.
CTGTCCATTAGCCAGCTGTGGGACTTCAGATAGCTCACTGGACCTCTCGGGGCCTCGTGTTTCTCCTTGACAAATGGTGAGTTCCTGCCCTCCTTCATACAGGATATTCTGAGAGTCTGAGCCAATATAAGGTGCTGTTCTTATTAAATCAAACGGCATAATCACATGTAAAACTGTCACTTGAGCCCTCAGCAGGTTCTCAAATTGTGAATGGAATCTGAATGGAATTAGCATTATTTTCAAAAGTCAGTGAGCATTATCATCATCTCAAAGTGATACATAAACATCAAAAATGAATATATTTATTTCAGAGAATAGAAAAACTGAAGTCTACAGAAATACCATAATTCCTTCTTATTCATTGCTGTATACCCAGCACCCAGCACCATGTCTAGCATGTAATAGTCCACAGTAAATATTCATTAAATGAATGAATGAATACTTCTCCCTGAGTCTCCCTCTAGTACTCTCATTTGCAAGATCTCCCTATCTCTGTTTTCAAGATATACAAGGTATTCACCAAGGGACCTCAGTGAGATTTACTTTTTCTCTTCAGGGTAGGTATTTTATTTATATATAAGAAGGTTAACAGTTTATATCTAAATTAAAATTTAATAGGCCTTTGGTATAAACAGCAGTGCCTATTATTGAGCGTTTTTTAATGCTATAATAGGCACACTGCTAATCACAAGTTAATACCTAGTGAAGGGAAAATAGATCCCAAAGGGTTTTGAAGCATTAAAGTAAAAGACCTGTCCCTTTAAAAGGTCTGCATCTTCATGTCAGTGAAAGAGACCTGTAATATACAGGTGATGATGATGATGATGATGATGGCAGCGGCTTCTACAGTAAGCACAAAGGCAATGATGATGTAAGTTTTACAGTAAAAATTATAAGTCCATTTCTTAACACTGGTAGCGCGGGTAACCTAGTGGCCAATTTTGCTATATATAATAATACCATATGTGATTGTCCTTTCATGTTGGGTTAGCCCCCTTATACTGTAAACCCTAACCTTTAGAAAGATTGAATCCAAGCCTGAGCATCAGCTCTTGGATAGAACTTTGGTTGGTCTACATGTAATAGACCCAGTTCCTCTGTTTATATCCGGTTGTCCCACCCAGGACTTCGGACGTCCACTCTCACCATGAAGATCCTTGCTTCCTTTCAAAGGAAGCCCAGACACTTCTCTGCAGACTTGGAGGTCTTTAACTAACTTTAATTACCAGAAACCCTGCCAGAGGAGGGCAAATCCAGGCACTCACACTGCATCCCGCACTTCTCAGGAGGTACCATAGCTCTGCAGGACTCAGAAGGGCAGCAGATAGGAGCAAAGGAAAGTCTTCTTGCTAATGCTAAGAAAGACCAGAAGATTCTCCACATCCAGTGTTTAACAGCTTGTCCACCAGCATCACGAAACTAAAGCTAAGTGGCCGTTTCCTAGTTTCTAGCTGTCCCCTGTGGTCAACACTTACCATGTGGTAAACTTTCCCTTTTGAAGTTGTCCTTAACATTCATTTTAACTTAATTTTACCTGTAAGATAATGTTGGGTTGATGAAATACAAGGTAATTTTGCTCTAGGTCTTAACCTATTTCTTAAAACTGAATCCTGAATCTTCCCCTGCCCACTATGCAACACTAATTGCTTTTCTCATTGATCATGTCCCAAAGTACTCTCCAAGATTGCAACAAGCTGACCTGCTTGGTGGCATCCATGTTCAATAAATGCATTCTCATCCTGCCTCCCACAGCCCCCTTCATTCCTATAGCTTGCCCTTCCTTTCTTTTCTGTCTATATACAACTTCCCGTCTTTCAAAATATTTCAAAATCCAACTCCTCTTGGAAACCCACCTTAACTAATCCCCCTTCAATTTTTACATCATTCTCTAGCCTTTCAGAGCACAGGTACAGTATTGATGGCCAGAGTAATCATTAATGATAATATTATTTATTGAATTTTTGTCACATGCCAGACACTCTGTTACATATTTTACATGTAGTATTCCTAAGCCTCACACCCTGAGAAGTGGGTATGATTAACATCCCAAATTTATAGATGAGGAACCTGAGGGTAGAGTGACGTGTTCAAGGTCACACAGCTACAAAGTGGCAAACCCAGGATGCAAACCATGACTTAGCTGGCTGACGAGACTGTGCTGTCTCTCACGGCAGATGCTCACAGTGCTACTGCACTGAATTGATGGTGACCTTCTTTGTAAGTCTTTCCCCCTCCTCAACCACCATCACCAAAGAAAATGTATGTTTTTCTTGTATATCCTCAAGATGCTTGTTGAATTGAGTCAAACAGCTTAAAGCCAGAAAACGCATCTCCTGTTTTTTTAAAATATATTCCATCCTTGTGCTCTGCACATAAGGTAATCATTAAATGTTAATGACTAAGCGAAATGGAATAAAATCAGTGTTGTGGTAGCCGTTTTTAAGCTTTAAGAGTTTAAATGAGCAAGCCCATACACAGCACCACAGCTGGGAGCGCCATATTGCCATTAAGCCAGAAGGTGGATTCGCGGGATGGGAACATTTGAAAACCAGACACCACAAGAATGGTTAAGTCAGTGTTCCAAACCCCTTTCTACAAGTAGCTACTGCTTTTCCTCCATAATAATTTCACAATGATTAGCCTGCTAGGTGAGAAATCCCAGGCAAAAACCTGAGTCTCAGAAGAGTTTAGAATGACTGCTAAGTTTGGGGCCCAAGTTGGACGTGCTATGGACAACAGGTATGGACAACAATCCAGCCAGTCAAAATGTAAGAGAACTGCCCTCTAGATTTCCATTACGGGCTTCATCTTTCAGGGTAAATGCCTTTGTTCTTATCATGAGATTCATGAAATGCAATGTCACATTCCAACACATATGGACATCAAAATGTGTATTTGGTGAGGAATCGTGTCTTACGCTACCAATTTCTGCTTCCCTTTGCTTTCTTCGCTCATAGCACAAAATTTCCTACTTTTTGCCAAAACCTTACTATGTAGCTTTTTAACTTAATTAAATATATAGGCAATTACTGACACCATCTGTCTTCATAGAAAAAGAACAAGAAGTGACACAAAAGACTGGCATTCTAAAGGGAATATTTAGCAAACAAAATCTCCTAGCTCTACTATAGTGATACTTATCTTTAGAAGCCCTTATGTTATTTTAAATCGTTTGTGTTTCTTAGAAATAATGAAATTAGAGCTATACTTAAGACGGGGTGGTGTTGGTATGATTTTTTAAGAAGAAAATATCAAGTAATCCATTGCTTTTTCAGTAAAACAAAAACTTAAGCACGCCGTTGAACATCTGTTACCAGTACAGTCTAACACAGCACTTAAAATCCTTTAAAATCCCTGAAAACCTTTATAAAGTTACATGAATCTTTTGCATAAATAGAACTGTTTTAACAATATGTATATTCCTTTAAACATATATTTTGCTTTCTTAAATATAAGATTCATTGTGTTGCCTATTGTTCCAGGCCCTTATAAATATATAAATGGAATAGCTCTACTTCTTGGTTAGAGTGGGTCTTCCCCTAGCATGCCCCCTCCCCAGCCCAGACTAGAGTACCTACTTATTTGTGTCTGACTGTTTAACCTTTTTTGATGTCTCTCCACAAATGTCTTAATACGTACCTGATATCAAGCCAACCCACTGAAACTTGGTCAGGCTGTTAGGAACCGATACAAAATACAAGTCCAAATAAAATAACAAAATTCAGCCCCCACAGGGAGAGAATAGACAGGAAATACAAAGGAATTCCAGAGAAAAGGCACACGTGGCTCCAAGAAGAACACGGAAAATGGCCATTACCACCAAGGACAACCGTGTTCTCCTACATTAATTCCCTGAACTGGAAGAGCAGGTGTTCGAACCCCTTGGGGCAGCAACTGAGGGCCCTATATAAATAGAAGGGTACAGAACAAAGAGACATCAATAAAGAGCCTCAGTAGAAAGAGGCACTTTTCAAAGAAATACCCATAAAACTTCTACTCCTATTAGAGACTTACAGTACACCAAAGAATACGCTACCTCAGATTTGGGGGGAGAAGCATCAATGCATATATTTTGTATTTTTTTAATTCACTTATTGATGAGGGAACTATGAAGAAATGAATTCTACAATTATTTTCCACAAATTGCTTGAAGATCCTAGAACACACTTATCAAATATAAGTAGGGCCAAAACTAAAAATTTACACTTATTTGCCATGAACAGTCTGGTGCGTTCTCCTGAGCATAAGCTATATATTAAGAATGAGTGCCTTGAATTTCAGAAGAAGAGATGAGGGCAAGGAGAGAGGAGAGGAGGAGGAAGACAGGAAAGACCTCCCTCGATGCTGTTCCTTTCATTTGTTAGAAACTGAACCTAGGGACAAATGGTGTCAGAGGGGGTCAGTTAAAAGCAGCCTCTGGGGAGAAGCTCAGTGGAACAGAGGTCTGAAATAGCAGCAGAGCCCTGACAGGTAAGCCAGGACGGAGGAACACTTACTCAGGTGAAACTACAGGGTGATTTTCAGTCAGCAGCTACTTGACTGGAATTTTTCCCAAGGCCCTAAACCTCCACCTGTACATTTCCGGAAAGTGCCACAGGACTTTCATTGATCACAGGTAGGAACCCTGGCTTTCTGCCTACGTAGGAGGACAATATTTCTTTGTCTTTATACAGCTCCTTTATTATAGGCTCTCAAAGTGCTTTACAGACAAATAATGGGGACAGTGAGGCAGAAAGGTGTTAAGTGGCTTGCCCAAAGTCCCACAGTAAATCACGGGCCTTCCTCTGGATTCGGAACCACCTCATAAGTAGTGGAGTTTCTAGGGATGACTGCTGGCGTCGGGGTGCTCTCTCACATCCTACCAAGCCTTTATTTCCCTCCCAGGCAGAGAGAAATGTCCAAGATCAAGGGCAGGAGAGAGCTTGGACTTCAGAGTACGGCAAACCTAGATCGTAATCCTAGCCTCGCCGCTTAGCTGTGGAACTTGGCACATTTCTGGGTTCTTTGAGCCTTCACTTCCTCTATAAACTGCGGATGTTAGTACTTACCTCACGAGGTGGTTGTGAGGATGACATAAGAAAATACAAAAGTGTATTGTGCATTGTAGACCCTTAACACACATCAATTTCCCTTCCTTTTTACTTCCCCAGTCTGTCTCCTAAAGTCTATCCTCCACACGGTCAGATAGGCAGCTTTCTAAACACTGCCGCTATCGAAAAAAGATGGCGTATTGGCATGGTGGGGTGCTGAACCTTTCAAACGCCAGAGTCTATAGAAAACAAAGGCAAAGTCATGGAATTCAGAGCCAGCTCGCAGGATAACCAAATCCGAAAGATTCCGTGATGACAAACATGTTGCCTGGCACTCAGCCCTCAGGAGGTATGGGATTATTAGATTAACTTGGTGGGGATGAGAAAGTGTCCCTGGGGAGCCCCAAGTCGCAGAAGGCAGGCCGATGTGCTGGGAGGGCCCTGGAATGAGCAACAGAAGGGAAGAAGGGAAGTGGACGCGTCTCAGTTTTCCCATGTCACGTGCCCACTTGCTTGACCAGCCCTGCCTCTCTTCTGGATCTGACCATGACCAGCCCCACTTAGTCTGAGAGCTGGTACGAAATGAAGGTCTGCGGTGGGGAGGAGACAGAAGTACACTGCATTTTAGAAAAATGACACTGTGTCCTTGGAGCTGACTGAGTCTCTTTGACATAAGCTAAGACATTATCCCTTCCAGCCTACAACTGCTCATTGGGCCGAGGCATGAACCCTTGCCGCCCACTATTTTGCTTTAGTGTATGAAGCAGATAATTCTCACCACATCTCACCCACATCTGGAGAAGCTGTTTGAGGTAGAGACTTGCATATCTCAGATAAATGAGAGGACAGTTTGGAAGGTAGTTTATCGCAGGCTTCTTCATCCCGTCGCTACCGACACCCTCAACTAGATTCCGACGAGTAGCCATACAAGTTGTGCAGGCAAGAACGAGTCTCCTGGAGACTGGATTCTGTGTGTCGTGTGTGTGTGTTTAACCGCTTTCCTGAGATATCCTTTCCCATAAAACTCACCCTTTTAAAGTGTGCACTACAGTGGTTTCTAAGTACATTCAGAGTCATACCATCATCATCACTATCTAGTTTTAGACAATTTCCCTTACCACGAAAAAGACATCCTGAAACTCATGAAGAATCGTTTCCCATGCCCTCTCTTCCCCAAGCACTGGAAACTATTTTCTGCCTCCATGGATTTCCCTGTTCTGCACATTCCATATAAATAGATCATCCAGTAGGCAGTCCTTTGTGACTGGCTTCTTTCACGTAACATAATGTTTTCAAGGTTCATCCATGTCATAGCAGATAGGAGCGCTTCGTTCCTTTTGATGGCCTAAAAAATATCCCATCGTATGGACAGACCACATTTTGTTCATCTGTTCATCAGAGGGGCATCTGGGCTGCTTCCACCTTTTGACTGGTATGAGTGGTGTTGCTGCGAACACTCGTGTGCAAGTTTTTGTGCAAATGCATGCTTTCACTTCTGGCTATACACCAGGAGTAGAATCGATGGGTCTTTTGGCTACCATAAGTTTAACTTTTTGAGAAAGTGCCTAACTGTTTTTTTTAAAGTGGCTGTGCCATTTTACAATCTCGCTAGCAATGTATAGGGCTTCCAATTTCTCTGTATCTTTGCCAACACTTGTTACTGTCTTTTTATTTCAGCCATCCTTACGGATTTGACGCGGTATCTCTCCTGTCTGTGTTTTAAAGGGAAGATTTTTTTCCCTTGTGTTATTTATTATTGAGTAATCCAACAAAGAGTTATTGTGCACATTTATATCAAGAGTGCTGCGGTAGGTATTAGGCAGGATGCAAATATGAGTGAGATGAGTCCCTGCTTTCGGTCTAATTCTCCTCTCTAGGCATTTCCCAAAAGTAAACACACTTGCCTTGGACTTGCAGTCAAGGGCTCTGATCTCTGAATTCTGCTCCTGAACAGGTCTCTTCTCTTCTTACAGCCTCAAGTCTAGAGTTTAAGAGGGCTGGGCTAGACCAAGCTCAAGTCCATAGCTCTCACTGCTTTTGCTTCTTGCCTACATATTCTGTTAACAGAGGTGGTTCTTTCCAAAAAAATTCTGATGTGCTGCAAATGTCAAGGAAACTGGGAAGGACAGGCGAACTCTGCGGCTAACTCATTGCCCTCAGGGGCCCAGCGTGGTGTGCTCATCTTCATCTCCCTTTACACCACAGCCTTGTGTGTCCCGTGACGAGGCGCCGGGATCCTCCCCAGGGAGAGCTACCAAGCGAGAGCTTTCTGTTTTGAAAACCCACACAAAAGCCTTTTGGAGAGTATCTGTAGTAACTTTAAAGGAATACTTCTCAACTAAGCAAATTATTCACCCTCTCTGACATTTATAGCATGAAAATTAAAGGAGGAGAATATCTATCTGCAGTATGAGATTATTATATTGAATTGCCGTGGAAGAAGCATATACAATTACTAGTCCTAGAAACCTGTAATAGGTTATAAAAATTGGGTTTTCGTGTTTATTATAGTTTAGTGCCTAGTGTCAAAATAAGAAAATGGCCTTCTAAAAATTCATGATTAAAAAAAAAAGGAAATACTGGAAAAGAAAAAAGAAATGAGTATGTAATACTGTACCTTAGTACAAATATTAGTTAGGCCATCAGTCTTAAAAGTAATCAAGGGAGGATCCTAAATGTATAGAAGTAGTGGAAGTAACTTGGGAAAGGAAGCAGGAAAGGCAAGCGTGTATTAAAATGTTGGGTTTTTAACAAAAGTGAAAAACATCCACAGAGCTGCTGATGGTACAGGTACAAATGCCGGTATTTTCCATTTTGGATCCCTACACACCCTGAAAGAACTTGCGAAGTCACAGAGAAGCTTCTGGCACTGCAAACTGGACTATTAATGCTGAGGACTAGGTGTCATGGAAAGCGTTTCCAACTCGGGAAACCTGGGCTTTGGTCCCAGCTCTTCCCCTGAGGGACCTCAGGGAAGCCTTCACCTTCCAGAGTCTCATCCATAAAATGGGGATGTGGGAATGATGGAGGTCGTTTTTGGTCTGCGGGACAGAATTGTTTAAGACCCCTCTGGGCCCTGAATATTTTTTGCTTCAGAGAGCCCATCACCCTATGTCATAGTAAATGTATTAAAACATGCTCTCATGGAATAGTATTTTTTTAAAATATTTTATTTATTTATTTGACAGAGACCACAAGTAGGCAGAGAGGCAGGCAGAGAGAGAGGAGGAAGCAGGCTCCCGGCAAAGCAGAGAGCCCAATGTGGGGCTCGATCCCAGGACCCTGAGATCATGACCTGAGCGGAAGGCAGAGGCTTTAACCCACTGAGCTACCCAGGCGCCCCATGGAATAGGATTTAGATATAACTGTATGAATTGTGTTCACTGAATTTCATCTATATTTTTAAAAACATTTATGGTTACTTTGTAGTTTTACTTTTATATTCGCGAGCCAGTAACTTCCCCCCCCCACCCCCCAGAATCCAAATATTTTGAAAGCCTTTGGAAATCATAGAGGCCCTAGGCATGGTGGACTACTGGGCCCTGAGCATTAAGTGTCAGGGCCCAGATTTTCTGCTGCCTCTGGCCTCACAGACTCTAAACGCCCCAGATAAGGCAGTGTCCAGGGTGGGTGGAACATAAATTGGAGGCTGTATTTGCTGGGAGACAGCCTGTTTAAACTGTGGCCAGAAGGATAAACAGGTTCAATAGGGACAGAGGGGAAGGCCTCCAAGATGAATAAGGAGAGTCTCAATTGTTGATCAGGGCCCCAGGGTGACTGCCCCATTCCCAGCAACAGCCACTCTCCTTAGCCTCTCCAAGAGACTGGGCCATCCCAGAAGCTGCCACTAGGTGGCAACATGCCAAGACGCTGCAGTCCCCTCTGCCTTCCTATTCATTTTTTAAAATATAATACAAACAATTCTTACCAAATATCATCATCACATTGATATTTTACCAACTGAAAATTCTTAGAGTGCACTGTGCCATCTCTTTAAAATCAAGTATCATGCCTGGTGTTTACACCGGCGAGCTCAGCGCTGCCTGCTGATGGTCAACACAGGAAGAGGTATCTCTTAGTAGCTAAGGCAGTACATTCTCTGCAGCCAGGATTCTCCAGCCTGTTTTTAACAGCATCTGAGAAGAGGTAAAAGTGCTCCCCATCTCTGAGGAGCAGGCACAAACACTGAAGTCAAGAGCCAAGCAAGTGAGTTCTTATGCCTGTCCTGGCAGAGACGCAGGGAAGAAGTCTGGGTCCAGACAGATTTGAGTCAGCCAGACCCCACAGTAATAGACTCATGGAGTTTCTCCTGTAGTCCCTGGACCCTCACAGTACCCCTTAGAGACAGAGACCATTGCAGATAGGTCTGCGTTAACATGCAAGGAAGCTGAGGCCCAGAAAGAAGAAAGTTAAGGTCACACAGTAAAGGGCCTGGCCAACACTCCCAGCGAGGTCCTGTAACTCTGGTCTAGTGCTCTTGCCATTCCGGCAAGGCCACCAGCCACCCTCAAGGCATAGGCCCCTCCAATCTCCACTACCCTCAAGAGGCAGTCACTTCTTTCCTCTACCAAGCTGCCTCTAACCTTCTTAAGCTTATTTCATCTTGGCCTAAACACGGCAAGAAGCATGTCCCCTAGGGAAGGCTCCATGTCCTGTAGGTCACGTAGACTAAGGTCTGTAGACCTTGCCTCTCCTCAAACAAGGATGGCCTTGAGCCCAAGGCCCAAAAGTGATAGCAGAGAAAAAGATGCCTCCCTAACAGGGACAGATTCTGCTTTATCCCTATACCCTAGCCAAGCATATCCTCCTGCTTTTACAGCCAAGAAGGGAGAAAACATACCTGAGATCTCATCCCATCCTCTGAAACATATTCAACAAAAGCATCTCAAACTCAACACGCCCAAACCTGAAATCTTGATTTTACCCTTGAAACTATTCCTCTAGTAGTCTACCCCACTCAGAACATAGTAATTTCATCCTTTCGTGTTCTCAGGGCAAAGGTCTTGAAGATATCCTTGACTACTTTTTCTTTCATACCCTGCATCTGACCCTTCAACCAAGTCCTTCAGGTTGCAGTTTTGAAGTGCATCTATAATACGACCACTTCTCCCCTCCTCTGCGGGCCCAGCTACCACCATCTCTCACCCATTTGATTGCAATGGCCTCTCTGTTTCCATCCTTGACCCCTCATGGTCTCTTCTCCCCACTACAACCAGAGTAACCCTTTAAAATTATAAGTTAGATCATGTCACACCGATGGATTTTGGCTTCTAAAGTGGTAAGGTCTTGCCTCTGTATTTAACCAAAACAATAAGGACAGAGGGAATCTTGGCTTACCCATGCCTGTGCTTACCAGCAAACAGAGGGGCTAGGCAGGTGGCCTCACCTGTCTAGCTTAGCCATAGCTCTGGGGACCCATGCGTCTGAGAAAGGGATTGGTCTTGCTCTAGAAAGAACCCGATGGCGGACTTCCTGTCATACTGGGACTACACGGGAGATGGTGCACCTGTTCCTTAACCAAGACAGGCTGCTGAGAAGGGTAAGCTCGTATCACACTGTGCTCTAATGGCCTGATGCCATCCCTGTGGTAGGTGAATTCTCAGTGTTTCATCCCCACTTGCCTTGGCTGGAGAATCTGTCTTTCAAAAAATTCTCTATGGGGGTGAGAAATCTTCACATTTCCCAGTCAGCCTCTAGATGCAGCTGGACACAAGTGAGGGAGGGTCTGCCAGGATTGTCCTCCCCAGTGATAAGTGGAGGAAAGTGTGGCCCAGAGACTCAACCTGCCAAGGATCAGGAATATTTGCCTCAGATGCTGTATCAAAGGTGAGGCTTTCTGAAAGCCACGTAGCCTGTCCGGACCTCAGGTTCTTCTCCTTATAATAAAAGAAGATGATGGGGGCACCTGGGTGGCTCAGTGGGTTAAGCCTCTGCCTTCATCTCAGGTCATGATCTCAGGGTCCTGGGATTGAATCCCGCGTCGGACTCTCTGCTCAGCGGGGAGCCTGCTTCCTCCTCTCTCTCTGCCTGCCTCTCTGCCTACTTGTGATCTCTCTCTGTCAAATAAATCAACAAAATCTTTGGGGGAAAAAAAAAAAAAAGATGATGATGTAGAAAAAGAACAGAAAGCCTAGAGATGAATGTGTAAAACATCTATGAATCCTTCAAGTCCTGAAATTCTATGATTTTTCCACAAATGTTGTTTGATCTATAAATTAAGTCTGTCAGTCCCATACCTACCCAGAAGCCCAGAAGAGAGGGTTGGCGAGACCAAACTCTTTGCTACGAAAACTTTATTTCCAAGTGGAGACAGTCACAAAACGTGGGCCTGTGTACCTGTGCCTGCATCCACAGGCTCTGCCTCCCACCCACCTGGCCCGTCACAGGAAAGAGGCCAGCACAGCCCAGCGAGCAAGCAGCCTTCACCTGCCTGGAGCACCCAAGGGAAAAAGGGCTCAGTACTGGGCCCCTCTCCCTACCTTCCACACAGGAGCATATTACCTTTTCATCCCAGAGCTTGTGGCCCAAACAGAACGCAGAACCTGGGAAGGCGACAATTGTGGGCAAGCTTGCCGCTGCCTGATCCTGTTTTCTGCTTCTCACATGCTTGTTTAAAGGTCGATGAGGTTGTCATAGTTTCTGGATTGCCTTCTGCCCTGTGTTCTGCCAGCTTTGTCCCAGGCCTCCTGATGCAGCCGCATCCAGTGCAGGGCCCGTCAGAGCAGGAGAAAGCTGGGGCCTCTGCAGTATTTCCCCCACCACACCTCTACTGGCCCTGAGCTTAAAATGGGCTTGTTTTCAATCAATCCAATAGAAATAGAATGTAAGCCACATGTAATTTTTCGTTTTCTAATAGCGCTGTTTAAAAATATAACAAAAAAATAGACGAACATATTCTTTAAAATGCATTTTATTTAACCCCACATAACCAAAGAGTTATCATTTCAACAATCAGTATAAAATATCACTAATGAGATACTTTAAAGTGTTCTTTCTTACCTGCTCAGTCTTCAAAATCTGGTATTTTACATTTAGAGCCCATCTCCACTTAAACCAGCCACATTTAAAAAAAAGATTTTATTTATTTATTCGAAAGAGAGAGGGCACACATTCAAGAGAGAGTGAGTGAACAGGAGAAGGGTCAGAGGGAGAGGGAGAAGCAGACTCCCCACTGAGCAGGGAGCCCTAGGTGGGGTTTGATCCCAGGACCCCAGGATCACAACCTGAGCCAAAGGCAGACACTTCACTAACTGGGCCACCCAGGTGCCCCTGAACCAATCACATTTTAAGAACTCAATAACCACAAGTGGCTAGTGGCTGCCATATCAGAGAGTACATTCCAGAAAACACAAGAAAGTCTAGATATAACTGCACTTACTGCTAATATTTCTGCTAATATTCACCATTGGCTGTTAACATTTTGTCAGTCTCATCTAGTCTCCTCTATGTATAGTATGATTTTTGCAAAGCTGAAGTCAAGTTGCCTTTCTGACTTTATATCCCTGCTGTTTTTGTGTATCTTCCTATGCTGTCAAAAGTTATTCACAGTCGTTATCTTCTGTGATGACATCACAGACTATCCCATCACTTGGATGTGTCAGAATCTTTTTAATCAATACCCAAATGTTGGACACCTGCAATTATTCTAATTTACAAGAAATGCTGAGATGAATATTTTCGTGTTACGTATTCTTTTTCAGGCCTTGATGCAAATGTCTCCAGCCTTCTACTCACTTTTTAACAAAATGATCTTTACACCAGCAGTAAGTCAAACAATCATCAACTAGTGATTTATGACTGGGAGCGGAGTCATCTTGTTTGCTCATCCTACACCTTTGACACCCTGCTCTGTAACCGAGGGCAAACCACTTCGCTCCATTTATAAAGTAAACTGATTGTATTAGATGATTTTTAAGGGTCTTTCCAGTACTAACCTTCAGTGATGTCTTTCCCTTAACATCATAGCTAATCAATTAACCCGTCAAGCTAGTCATTAGAAGTCCTGCAAGTCACATCAAAGGCACTTCTGAACACTTAAAAATCCATCCACTTCTCTCTGTCCCCACTCACAGTGCTTTTGTACAGGCCGCCATCCCTGCTCATCTAAACTGGGAGGGAGTAATCAGTGCAGAGATTAGGTTCCTAAGGTTAGCAGTGAAATCCAAAATCAAGAATGGGATTAAATGAGGTAAGTGGGAAAGCGTGAGGCTGGCACAGAGGAGATGCTCACCGTGTATTTCCTACAGTGCAATCTGAAACCAGATTCTAGAGGCCCTCCTAGATCCTGTTCCTTAAAAGTTGGAGGGGAGTTCACAATGACACATCCAAGGTGCTGATGTGCCCTGCTGTGAGCTTAGCCCTGCCCCAGACACGGGATGCTGGGGGGAGACAAAGACTCAGCAGCTTCCCCTAAAGGACTGACAGACTAGAGGGGGAGACAAGAACCCTTAAACACAAAACAAGCATGCCTCAGGCGGTGTCTTCAATGGGAAAACCAGATGGAGAACAGAACAATTATCTGAGCAATTCAGGCAAGCCTGCTGTTGAGGAAAGGGCTTAATGAAATTTGTTCTACTATTTCTTTTGTGAACAGAGGGTTTAGGGCAAAAGTGCTGGGGCTCTAGAAAGAACAGAATTCTCGCCCGTGTTCTATGATCTTAAGCAAACCATGAAGTCACTTTCTGATCTCAGCATCCTCATTGGTCAAATGGAGACGGAATCATACCAACCTTGCCCAAATCTATCCACTCTCTGGGCTGAGCTGTTGAGCGGTTGAGCACAACGATCATAAATGGGGAAAACAATTATTAAATGGGGCAATCTAATAGCCACACAGGCGACTAAAAATGTGTCTCCTAAGATCCTGCCCTTCAAGGAAATGCTTAGTCATTAAAATTAACATTTGTACTGAACTTTATCATTTGTAAGGCAATTTTAGGGGCATTTATCTTGTTTTCAAAGCCCTGTGTGGCAGGTATTATCATTTGCTCCTTTTGCACTCAAGGATGCTGATACTGAAGGAGTTTACACACCTTGGTCAAATGTACACTCTTTGCCAGGGCCAGAGTTAGGCTGACTCCTTGGTCTCTCATTCTCATTCACTGTGCTGCCTTCTCATTAAAATCCTGATCACCACGAGTACACATGTCATGACGAGCACCAGGCGATGAGTGGAAGCTCTAAATCACTACACTGTATGCTTGAGGCTAGTGTAACAATGCATGTGAACTATACTAGAATTAAGTTTTTAAAAATCCTTATGATCAAAACATTATTGATATTAACACAAATACTAATATGTCAGTTATATACACTTCCCTTTAATCAAGGACAGGAAAACATCAAAAGAGAAGCTCTGGGGGAAAAAAAAAATGCCTGACGTGCAAGAACAGCAAGTTTACTTTCTCCTATTAAGAAAAAGTAGCTGTCCCCATCTGATTTGCATTTTCTGCCATACAGCAGGAAATACTTAAGTTGACAAATAGGATATTTACAACTGCAACAGATACTTGGCAGTTAGTTTTTAACAATTGTTGCAAATGTGATTTATTTGCTATTATAAAAGGGCATTACTGTGTGAATATGACTCCTGAAATTAGCTTCAGTTTAGCAAGGGGCCTTGACAGCTTGACCTCTTAATATCCTTATAATGATGCCATTTACATTCAATGCTTACTCAAGTCACTCACGGCTAGATTTGTTTGAGAGGAGTCCACTCTAGGGCAGATGTACTATGTATTTTAACATACAGAGTTGGTGTGTGGGGCACATGGAGGCCTTCTAAGAGGAAAAAATATTTAATCAAGTCTTCATGAAAATCTGTTCATTTCCAACTTCCTACAGTGAAAATGCGTTACTGCTAATTACAGCATACTCCAGAAATACAATACTTCATGTTTTCACCACAAGACACTTTCATGGCATGGATTATAGTAAACAAGGGCATGTTTTCACCCTCTGCAACCTTAGCTTTTAATGTGACTGGGAAACTGGTGCAGTTGCGGAATGGCTGGGCCCAGATCAGGGCCATCTCCGCCAGCTGGGAATGGGAAACGGGTGGACTTGGAGCCAGAAAGAACAGGATTCAAATCCCAGCGCTGCCACTTCCTGGCTGTGTGGCCTTAGGTATCTCTGCGAACCTGTGTTTTTTTCATCTATGACATGGGACTGTTATTTTTTAGGTTATTGTAAAGATCTGAGATGTCTGGGAAGGACCTGGCACTTGGCAGCTACTTGATACATGGAAGCCAGTCACATTTGTGTTGCTTGTCAAAGCTCAGACGTCACCTTCTCCGTGATGGAGCCCTGACTTTGCTAGACAAACTGAGTTTGTCCTTTCTGACTCGGGTAGTACTCTGTTCCATCCCTTTATTATATCACGCATTACACTGTGTTGTAAATGACTGAACACGTATGCATCTGTCTGGTCCTCCTGGATACCAGCACCTTTGACTCTGCAGTAACTAGCACAATCGCCTTGAACTTGCCTTCACTAGCCTTGAGCATTGAACTGAGGATGATGCTGGGGGTGCTTCCGTATTCAGTGTGGGGATGGGTGGTGCCGGGCAGTTAAGGATGATGGTCTGCCTCAGGAGAGGGGAGAGGTAGAACGTGACCCACTTCTGCCATCCCTGGTTTATAGTAGATGCTCAGTAATTATCTGTCAAAGGAATTAACGGACTTACTTAGTTATCGAGTGGCTTACAGTAAGTTCTTGCTCACATGTGTCTATTTTTCAAAGCCTTTCAATTTTTATTGCATCATAGTATTCTTCTAATAGCCCTGCTGTTCAGCGAGGGTGGGTGTTCTCACAGTTCTCATTTCCCAGTTGAGGATACTGTGGCACCGTGGGGTGGCAAAATGACTTTTCCACACTCGTGACAAATGGGGGTAGTGCTAAGACTTATGGGCCAATCATGAGTTTCCCTAAAGTTTCATCGTGAGATTTCTTAGCACTTCTTTTTCTGAAACCAGAGCAAACTGCCTTTTTTCCCTATTCACTCCCTCTTTCCCCCTCTGTCTACTCCTCTGTAGTTCCCCATCATCTGAAGCTTCTGTTCAGTCCATTTTTCTCAACAGAGAACACCGCACAGCTGGGGAACTCCTACAGGATAAGGACTGGCTGGGTCGAGACACTGTCATCTTCCTTCTCCTAAAAATGGCAAAACAGCTGGGAGAATCAAAGCCCCCATACGCCTGGAACAGTGCATCTCCACAGATTACCTTGGCTGGGTGTTTTAATTTTTGTAACTTCCTGCAAGAATGTTCAGTCTTCTAATTAAAATCAGACTAGAGGCTCCATCCTTCAGTTGAAGGAAACAGAAACAAAAGCAAAAACATCTACTCCACTCAGTCATGTGTGCACTGGTTGGGTTGGGTCTGACATGGTGTGGGCTGGTTGGGAGGGGTTGGAGCTTTCTCTCCAGGTTGTTATCTTACCTTCACTTCTGTGCCTCCTGTTTTAATCAGGTGTGGGCAACAGGCCTCAGCCTCTCATACAGTGACCAGCTGGCCCTGACTCAGCTCACCTTATACCTGACCAACGGCCATCTGGATTGCAGTCGGAGCACCCTGAAAGTGCCCTTTGTTCCTAAGAAAGAGAAGAAAATGAGCTGCCTTAATGCCCTCTCAGTGTCGGTAAGCAACAGATGCTTCTTGATTCCCCATGGTGTTCAGCAACACTCCATCGCCGCTACCCGAGCTCTGGCTATGTGCCCAGCCTTTTGAGTATAGAGAGAAGAAAGAACCTCAGGAAAGTCACTTAGCCTCTCCAAAACAGGTTTCTGGAGTAGAGTGTATTGGCCAAAGGAAAGGGGAGAGAATATTCCAGAAAGGGAAGGCACCATGTTGGAAGGATGTACTGGGACATTTCCCTCCATCTCTTCTCATCTTAGAGCCCTGGACAAGTTCTTTGACTACCAGAAACTTCTGACAAAACCTATATTTTTCTAGCTCCAATCTTGTTTTTGAGCTCCACTCCCAGATCCACCATTCTACAGAACTCCTCTAGAGTCCTCAAGGTCAAGCTGTCTCAAACCACATTCTTCATCTCTCCTCCCCTGTACTTCCTTGTGGTGGGTCCTGCCAGAGGTTGATGGGACACCTCTACCCCCATAATCAGTCAACACCAGCTCATGCTGATGCTAGCCTTGACTCTGATCCCTCCTCCCCCTCCACAGAGATACTGCCTCAGTTTTGCTCCTCACTAAGATTCCCTGCCTCCTGACCCTCCCCTCAGCCTAACCACACATACAATCAAGATGGTGAAGGTGAAAAGCAGATCTGAGCATGCCGCTCCCCTACTTATGATTTTGAAATGGTTCCTGTCATCTTCAGGAAAATCCCAGCTTCCCAGCTGGGTTAACAAGGGCCTTCATGATCTGCCACTTTCTACGGCCCCAACTGCCCCACTGCTAGGGTGGCTGGAGCCAACAATCTTGGGGGTGGTGGAGGTTTACCAACCTAAGAACCCAGGGCAACAAAGTACAAATCTCCATGGAGACAGTGGGCTGGACTGGTTTTGGGAAGGGAGAACAAGGGTCAAGTTGACCAGATGGTCCTTCATGTACATGGATATGGGAGCAGAAGGGGGCTCTGGCTAGAGCTCCTCTGACTGCTGCCAGAGGGTTTCTTCTGCCTCTCCTACAGTGGGCTTCACACCCCTTTGG
Organism: Meles meles; assembly: GCF_922984935.1. Classification (NCBI taxonomy): domain Eukaryota; kingdom Metazoa; phylum Chordata; class Mammalia; order Carnivora; family Mustelidae; genus Meles; species Meles meles. Next base: position 51,326,957 of record NC_060071.1, read on the forward strand.
CAAATGAACATCTACTTGAGATGTTAATATATCAAACAGATAAAAGAGGAATTTCAATGGCTAATAGGACCTAAACTAGTGTCCCAGAGCGGTATCTCCTGCCTCTCTGCTGAACCTCTTTGGGTTTAGGAGAGACCTCTGGATTTAAGGAACTCTTGTTTGACTCTCATCAGGGTCCGGAGGGTCACCTTCCATGGCAGGAACTCTGCACCCATTTGAAAGGCAGCCTGGAGAGAGTGCCAGATATCTGGGGGATTCAGACAGCAACCTCCTTCTCCTCAATCCACTTGTCCTATGAGGTACCCTTGCTCAAAGGTCTTGATCTCTTTGCTTATTGAGAAGCAGAGTTGGTCTCTCTCTCCCATTGCCCCTCCCCCTGCTTGCAGGCTCTCTTTCTCTAATAAATAAATAAATCTTTAAAAAGGGGGGGAGGGCACCCGGGTGGCTCAGTCAGTTAAGCATCTGACTCTTGATTTCCACTCATGTCATGATCTCAGGGTTGTGAGAGTGAGCCCCACATTGAGCTCTGTGCTAGCCTGGAGCCTAGTTAAGATTCTCTCTCTCCCTCTCCCTCTGCCCCTTCCCCTGATCACGTGCGCGCTCTCTCTCTCTCTCAAATAAATAAACCTTTTTTAAAAAGAGAGAGAGGCAGAGTTGGAATAGGGAGAACAGGTCCCTTTTAATTAGGTCCCAGGACCTCACTGAGAATCAACCAGGTGCAACTCCACCTGTGGCCCCCATCCTCACTAAAGGGACAGGACCCTAAGTTCAACGCTGGATGGAGGGACAGCAGTAAAACTTGAGCCTTGTGGCCTAGCAAACCTAACTCCATGCCATTTCTAAAAGGAAGCTGGAAGCCGAGTTAGTATTCAATTCAAGACATTCCCAGACAATTTGCCACATTTAAGTATGTTGCTTCAGAAGGCTGTAAGCAGAAGTTGTACTCTGAATTAGAAGCACTCTCCCATTTTCCCCCATCTTGCCTATAGGTTTCAATCCTAGCTACAGGCAATATACGGGAATTCTCCTGTGATCAAGAGTGTTAAACACTTCTAGGAATTGCCTACACTCAAGAGGGAAGCATTATGATCTTCAATAATTCAAATGTCTCTACAATCACTAAAGAAAAGCTATGCAGGTTTTCTGATGTACGGATAAATTGAAAGTGCTTGTGGTTTTAGACAGATAGATGGATGTTCTCGGCCTGGTGCCACTGCGCGTGTGTGCATGCGTGCGTTCCCATGTATGCGTACACACGGGATAGGCCATTTTTGAAAGCAGCAGCCATGCTTGCACATACGATGCAATTTACAACACAAGTGAAGCTTCCTGAACAAGTGTGAAGAGGCTGTGAGGCCATCAGGTTTATAATCAGTCAGCTGACAGCCCCCTTTGAAGACTGAAGAAAAAGGAAAGGCACCAACACACCCACAATGATGAAAAGGGCGCATTCAGGACTAAGCCTACAAAATGCTTCTGCTTTGAGCCTACTCCTTTAAATAATCTGCTATGCAGGGGGGAAGCAAAGACTCTTCTGGGCTCTCCAAAGAGCTGTTGTCCCAAATCAGAAACAGGTGGTCAAAAGACTGTCCTCGCGAGCCAGTCGCGCCAGGTGTATGGGCTTCCACTCTAGTGTCCTCCACGATTACCCAACTGAAGTCAGAAACCAGGTCGGAGGGGTCCCAGACATGCATGTTTGAGAAAAGAAAAGGAGCTACCTAGCGACATTTTTAACTTTTAATTAACATTCTGTCAGAACGAGGACAAAGCACTACCCTTTCCAATGGTTCCTATGCCTCTTCTTCCTCTGTGGCCCCTCCACACCACAGGTGGGTGACTGGCCAAAGGGAACCATATTTGCAAACATCTTAAAACAACACAAGCCATTTATAAGCATTTTAACAGCACACGGTCTGTAATGAATGATTAAGTAAAACCTTTTGTGTTAAATTATGATGTTAATAATGATTCTGTCTCCTGTAATTTATTATGAATTCTCAAATGCTTCGGGTTTGATTTTGATAGAATGCCACAACAACGGAGTTTATGTGATGACTTTATTTTTAGAACTCCTTCTTTGAAGGCACACATTTCCCCGCTACTGCTGCTACTGTAATTATGTACAAAACCAATCACTCATTAGAGTTAGGATACATTATCTTCTAGACAGATGAGGCTAAATAAGCAACACATTAATAATTCAGAGAGCAGTTCATTATGCATGTGGATGCCTGCTTCGTAACTGACGTAAGAACCTCATCAGCCTCTGCCAACCTTTAAACAATAGTTCTGTGTTATTGCGGCCACGTTCAAGTTTACGCTTGTTAAACTGCTACTTGGATTATTTTATCAAACGTTCATTTATTTGTGGTCCCTCACTGCCGAGAACAGATTTTGGAAGCTCCTTTTTTAAGTTAATGATTTGAGCAATGGGTGTTATTAATTCTCAGAATATTATAAACATGATTAATTTTCAGGCAGAGATTTATTACATGAGGATTTCAACTATGTCAACTGAAATGCATCACTGTCAAAACAAGTATCATGGCAAAAATAGAATACACTCCACACTTCAAGTGCTGGTGCTCAGAACTAAATCAATTTAAATTGTGGCTGAAGCAAAATTATATTCTCCAGTGAAAAGGAGTATTTCGAGCTTCCTTTATTTGGCTTGAAGCGTTCTTGTTAGATTGTGATTTAGAAAGGTAGTTTAATAAGACTAGACTTCTACTGATAATATTTTCTCTCCTATTTTTCCCCCGTTTTACTAGAAAAGGCTAGCCTCTGAAATGTCCGCACATTCCAAATGTAACCAATGGGAATTCGGAGTGAAGAGCACTGGTCTGAAAGTTATGGATCATGGATTCTGATCTCTCTCTCTGCCTCCATTTCCTCGTTTGGAAAATAAAGGAGGTCTAAGTGACCGCCAAGGTCTCTTGAGGGATTTGATTTTATGGGGCCTGTTAAATGGGGTGCTCTCAGCACCAAGCCCAGCCCAGGCAGTCTCATGCACAATGTGGTGCTGAGGGGGGCATCTCACTGTCTCCTGTAAGGGCCCATCCCTCCATACTGCAGCCTTTCATTAGAAGGTCTTTTTCCAGCAAAATCTTTTAGAAAGTAATATTGTAATGAGAGGTCAGATTCTAAGTCCTCATCAGCCATCGCCTTAACTAGCGAGTTAATACCAGCTAGAAGCAAATTCAACAGATTTACTCAACACCTATAGTGTGTCAGGTACTCTCCTAAGCACAGAGGATGTAAGAATAAGCTGCAAAGAGCTCTGAGTTTATCAAAAGACACAGAGATGGGGCACCTGGGTGGCTGAGTTGGTTAAGCGATTGCATTCAGCTCGGGTCATGATCCTGGAGTCCCGGGATCAAGTCCTGCATCAGGCTCCCTGCTTGGCAGGGAGTCTGCTTCTCCCTCTGACCTCTCCCCTCTCATGCTCTCTCTCTCTCTCACTCTCTCAAATAAATAAATCTTAAAAAAAAAAAAAAAGACATAGAGAGGCCAATAAATAACCATAATACAGATAATAACATAATAATAACATCCAAAATGTACTAAGTCTTACTCCACAGCAGGTACTGAAACTAAGTGCTTCACATGAATCTTTATACAACCCAATATATTAGGCAGGTGCTGTTATGATGCTCACTTTTTTTTTTTTTTAAGAGACAGTGTAAGCAGGAGGAGAGGCAGAGAGAGGGAGAAGAGAATCTTAAGTAGGCGTCACACCCGATATGCAGCTAACGCAGGGCTCAATCCCACAACCCTGAGATCAAGACCTGAGCCAAAATCAAGAGTCAGACACTTAACTGACTAAGCCATCCAAGGCGAGCCACCCAGGCTATCATACTCATTCTTAGATAAGAAGACTGAGGTTAAGAAATGTCAAGCAACTTGTGGAAAGTCACTCAGCAAGTACGAGAGGAAGCCAGAATTTAAGCCCAGGCCTGCCAGACCTTAAAGCCTGTGTGTCTGACCACTGTTCTGAGCAACCTGCCTTGCACTGGCTGAGAGTCAGTCATTTGGCCCCAGAGTACAATTTAGGCTCACTCCTAAAGAAGTCTCTGGTTGAGGGTGGCTCAGTGGGTTGAAGCCTCTGCCTTTGGCTCAGGTCATGATCCCAGGGTCCTGGGATCGAGCCCCACATCGGGCTCTCTGCTCCACGGGGAGCCTGCTTTCTCCTCTCTCTCTGCCTGCCTCTCTGCCTAGTTGTGATTTCTCTCTGTCAAGTAAATAAAATATTAAAAAAAAAAAAAAAAGAAGAAGTCTCTGGTTGAGGCCATAGAGAAAGCTCTTCTTCCAAAGGAGGCTTCATCTCCCTCTGTGATGAGGTTGTTTCCAGGCATACGGCCATTATCCACTGGCTTGTAATCTGCTCTGAGCTAGGCCAAGACGCAGCACTGAAAGGGCCAGATGGTCATAGAGGAGCCTCCTCTTGCTGTAAAATCCATTTAGGTTTGCGATTTCCTTCCCAAACCGAAATGGATTTTATAGCATCAGAAGAGAGTTGATTACACTAGTCAACCTTTTAAAAAATGTTTTCTATTTGCATAACGTTTTATCCTTTAAATTGACATGAGCTCATTTGATCCCCATCATGACCCCCAAGGAATAGATAAGACACGATTATCATACCCATTTTAAAGATTAGGAAACTGAGGCTATGCAAAGTTAAGTGACCTGCCCAAGGTCATAAAGTTAAGGAAGTAGCAAAGCACAAGCATTCTGACTCAAGGCCCTTTCTGATGAAAAAGTCTGTTGGTTTTTAAATAACTTACCTTATTTGTGAAATTATTTTGTTTCGCAAATGATAATAAGCACTAGCAATTTTTGGACTGTTTTCTCTGTGCCAGACACTGTTCTAAGGTCTTTAGATACTCATTTAATCCTCACGACAACACTGTCACACCTGTGCTATTGAATAAAAGGCAAACCCAGACTATCAGATTTTTTTCCTGTAGGAACTGTGGAGTTGGTTAAGTCTAAAAAGAGTAGGTGTATCCCATATGGTCATCTTCACTGGCATTATAACACATTTACTAAGAACTTAACATAAGCCAGGAATTTCACCAAGCATCAGGGATACAAAGACATTTGACAAAGTCCCTGTCCTTGAAAAGGACATCTAAAGTTGATGGCACATACATAAGGAAAACCACAAGGCCTCATTTCAGCGCCACTGAGGGATAGCCCCTCAACGTGCTGCTGGAGTTCTTGGGAGAAAGGACTGTGAACTGGGACTGGCAGGGACAGGGGACACTCTACTAGAAAGAAGGAACTTGGCCTAGCCTTGCAGACTGGGGCAGTCACTAAGTGGCAAAGGAAAGGAGACCTCTCCAGCAGGAGAGTCCATGGTCTTGTGAGGAGCTAGCCGTGAACCAGGGGGGCTGGGGCAGAGAATTTGGGAAGGAGGGAGTGGGGAAAGTGGTTGGAGCAATCCCTCCCAGCCAGTGTGGGAGAGTCTGCGCACCCAGCCACGTGTCTGAATTTCATCTTGAAGGCAAGGAGGAGACACTGAAGAGTTCTGAGCACTGACCAATCTGGGTCTGAGAGACAATCTTGTGGTAATGCTCGGAATCCAGGTACCAGCAGGGGAAGGAACAGCCTGAGAAATTACGTTTAGAGGAGGACCCAAATGCTGTCAGCCTTCCGGATGCTTTCAAAGAAAGACCAACAATATTTATAGCTGCCATTTGTCAGGTGCCAGATGCTGGGCTAGGAGCTTATTTAGTCACTAAAAGTCAGAGCAGTTAAGTGACACATTCGAGGTCAGTCGGGTTTTGAACTTCAGTCTTTCCGACTCCATATAACTTTTCCACCACGGAATTCTGCTTGCATCCCCACCTCCCAAGTGGGAAGGAGAAGCAGCTATCCAGGCCATAAAGCTCTGGAGTGGGATGGCAATGGCGATGGAAAAGACACAGCCTGGCAACATGGACTAAATATCCTGGCTTTTCTCTCAGACTCTTTATGAATCCTAACCCCAGGTCTGGGAGGAGGGAAAATAGTAGTCTGTCTCTGTAGAGAGGAAGAAACCTCAGGATAGCCTGTCCTTACTTGTCCGGCAACACTAGACAGCGAGCTCTCTGCCGTGCTTTGGAGCCAAGATACACAGCGATGAGCTGCTCCTGCTGCCAGATGCCTGTCTACCTCTCTCCCTGGCTGACTGGGGCCTAGTCTGGGGCTTGCTAGTTTATATCCTATGGCAGCATAAGACAAGTTTAAAAGACAAAAATAACCTTGGAATTATCTTGTGAATTCATGGTAATCACCACGCAATTACATGCTCAGTAACCACAGTGGAATTCCAGAGTATTTACAGTTCACTTCCATATGCAAAAGCTCGGGCTTCTGGGCCTTCGTCGTGAAGGCAGGAACGTGGCGCAGGCTGTCATGAGAGGGCCAGCAAGCCTGGTGGTCACGCCCCTCCACACTGACCGAACTGCTGAGCCAGCGCTTCTCTTAGCAGATTCTTATTACCCCACCAATAACCCCACCACGTCCACCAAAGCTACACTGTCCTCCAAAAGATGGTCTACTGGGGCCAGGCCTGGAATGACTGCCCTGAGCTATTATTCTCTGGGAATTTTCAGTCATTCTCTAGGGCCTTCTTCTGCCCCAAAGCACTCACTGACTGGACGTCCCCTGAATTACATCGGAAGAGCCTCTTCTGTCAGAGGCAAGGGCTCTAGACGTATCCTACCATATGCATCCACCCATTCTTTCTTCATTCAGGAAACACTGAACGCCTATTCTGTGGGACATTACATCCAACCTGGGGATTTGGGAACCAAACAGTTCCTGCCCTCTTCAGAGAACTCCCGTCATGTCAGGGAGGCAGCCAGGGGAATAATCCATGATAGGTCAGAGTGGTAACAAAGTACAGTTGTGAGGCATGTGAGGGTCAAGGAGATTTTCTTTGGCAAAATAAAATGCTCAGTGGCTACACATGGGACAATGCTAATGGAGATGTACAGCTCAAGATGCCTATGGGAGCCTAACGTCTTTATAGATCTGGACTCTGCCTATACATGGGAAGGACAGGCTTAACAGTACTGAAAACAAGACCACTAGACACAGTATTTTCCACAAGTGTTGAAGGAAAAGATAGTGTATGTGAGGAAATAAGTCACAGAAGGTGAATGTGAAACCTGAGAGAGAGAAAGTGAAAGAGTGTGTGTGTGCATATGTGTTATATGGGCAGGGAAAATACGTCTGTCCTCTGCTGGGCACTCAGTCAGCCCCAGTTTCTTGCATTACCTCAGAGATAGAGAGGGCAGGCCTTGACATTTCACAACAGACGTCAGGCCATTATGATCCCTGCAGCCTGCTATGGACCAACAGAGCCTCCTTTTCCTTCTCTTGGTCCAAGACACTGCACAAGGACAAGCACCTGGTTGCCCCCACACCCAAGGGCCCCCAAAGTTCAATATCTGGGCCAGGCAACTTCCCTTTCTATGTCTCAAGGTTGATCATGGCCCTACAGGCTGTTCTTCACATTTCCAGTTCTCCAAGGATAAATGTAGCTGATTTCCAAAGACAAATATCACATCTCACAAAGGACGTGCTACAAAATAGCCAGGATCCAATACTTTCTTTTGTACGTATTCAATTTTAAATGTTTTTAGGAAATGCTATAATTGAAATACTTCAGGCCTAACAACCAGTCTCTTTGGGCTAGCTCCCACTGATCGGCAAGCAAGATAAAGAACAGCACTTTCTCAAACAAAGAAAGCAACTGGCATCAAAATTCTCTCTCAGGAAGGCAGACTCCCCTTAGTGACTGGTTTCCAAAGAGTATAGTACAGAAACAGGTAAAAGTACCTTTACAGTGAAAAACCTGGCAAAACCAACCTTGGTGAGATCAAAATTGGCATCGTCAATGGTAAGTCATGTATATGTACCCTTGGTCTGAGGTGATCCTGTGGTGAGCCTCTTCTCAAGAAAACACATTACTCCAGTCTCATCAGGAGAAAAACATCAGACAGTACCAACAGAGGACCTTCTACAAATCACCTGATCCACACTCCTCGAAACTGTCAACATCAGTAAAAACAAGGAAAGTCTGAGAAACCGTCACAGCCCAAAAGGACCAAAGGAGACATGACAACTAAATACAATGCGGTATCCTGAGTGGGATCATGGAAAAGAAAAAGGGAGTGAGGAAAAATGAATGAAAACCAAATAAAGAACAGACTTCGGTTAATAGCGGTGAGGAGGTCTGATTAATGAGTGTCCTCCTGGAACAAACGTGGCACAATGTTAACCAGAGGGGAACAGGAGCCCTTTGTATTATCTTCACAACTTTTCTGTTAATCTACAACTTTGCCAAAGTTAAGAGTTGACTGAAATAGTTTGTAAAGAGTCTTACGTGCAGCTGTGGTCTTTTCCAGTCCCCGGCAACCACTCGCTATGCGGTGATGAGTACCCGGCTGAAGCACAACAATCTCTCGCTGATTTTCCACTATGTCTTCCTCCAAATGTGTAAGGCCCATGGCATTGGCTACGACTTTGAGGTATGAAGCTGATGGCTGGCCGGGGCGGGGTGGTGGTGGTGGTGGTCTAGGCAGCGAGTAATTCAGTGTTCCTTCAGACAGATATTCTTGAAAAATTAGTTTAACCTGTAGTTAGAGGAAGGCTGAGTGCGGCCTGCGCTGCGGAGGGTAAATAGGCAGCTCCATGGGGAGGGAGCGGGTTGGAGAGTGGGGGGGGAGTGTGGGGGTGCTGGATCCTGGGAAGTTCACTTGGTCCCCAACCTGCACACCCACCTTGGTCAAGCAAAAGCCCTGTGGCTCACCAGACTCAGGAGACATTTGGGGACCATCTCTTGATCCTGAAGCATGACCTGAGTTCCCGGGCCCCACTCAAAGCTACTTATCAATGAATATCCTCTGTCTCTGTCTGCTTGAGCGGCCATAACAAAACACCACAGACTGGGTGGCTTAAACAACTGAAATTTATCTCTCGCCGATATGGGGGCTGGGAAGTCCAAGGAAAAGGTACCCAGACAATTTGGTTCCCGGTGAGTGCACTCCTTCTGACTTGTAGATGCCCACTTTCTCACTGTGTCCCAACATGGCCGAGGGGGAGAGAGAGAGAGAGATCTCTGGAGTCTCTGTGACCTCTCTAATAAGGACACCAGTTCTATTGGAACAGAGGCCCATCCCTATGACTTTATTTAACCTCACTCACTGCCTTAAAGGCCCTATTTAAAGTCACATGGGGGTTAGAGCTTCAACCTATGAATCCGGGGGACAAGGAATTCAGTCCATGGCATCCTTCTACCTCCATATAGTAGTTTCTTCCCAGGAGGAGTTCTGATTTTAAAAATACAGGTGTGGCTGCCTGTATGTATGTATGTATATAAGTGTGGCTGCTCAGGGGGTTAAAGCCTCTGCCTTCAACTCAGGTCATGATCTCAGGGTCCTGGGATCGAGCCTCAGCAGGGAGCCTGCTTCCCTCTCTCTCAGACCTGAGAGGACCTGAAAGAAACCCGAGAGACCCATGCACTCTTAGTTGTGAAAACCCATTCCACATGACATCACACATACTCAAATATAGTCACCTCTCGTATTAAAAGGCATTTGTAAGTAACGACAGAATTGAGCAACTGAGAATTTGCCAACATTCGGTTCTATATTTATTACTTTTCATTTCTCATACTTGAGAACAAATGCAATTTTGGGGGGATCAATTCCTTTTATAGGCTCTTGAAAAGCATGTAGACCTTAAGCATGAGGCCAACAGTGAATAGATTGGTCCAACTACCACCAGGCAATCCCCACCACACTGCAGGACACCACCAGAATGCATAAGACTCTTGGATTAGCTTGATTCACGCTGTTTGCAAACACATATAATGGAGCTCATGTTCCCTTACAAATTATGTTAAAATTGGTAAAATATAAGAAAGAATTAAAAAACCATATTGAACTGATTTACCTGAAATTAATTGTTACATCTGCTCTACAGAATCCTTTTGGAATTAAATAGTTTTTAGCAGGGCGCCTGGGTGGCTCAGTGGGTTAAGCCTCTGCCTTCGGCTCAGGTCATGATCTCAGGGTCCTGGGATCGAGTCCCACATCAGGCTCCCTGCTCAGCGGGGAGCCTGCTTCCCCTCTCTCTCTCTCTGACTGCCTCTCTGCCTGCTTGTGATCTCTGTCTGTCAAATAGATAAATAAAATCTTTTTTAAAAAATAATAAAAATAAATAAATAAATAAACAAATAAATAGTTTTTAGCTGCAAACTGATTAGACCAAAACATTTCCATATGCCAGAGGGTGGCTAACTCTAACATTAGCTTTCTCAGAATCTATTTTATTTCATCTTCTTCTAAAATATTAAAGCAGAACAAGTTCTGTGAATAGACATATTTGGCAGGGAAAGTCTCCTTCCCAGAAGAAAACATCCTCCATATCCTCCTCCAAAATACCCTCCTATTGCCTGAGATTATTATTAGAAATTTATTTCTTTGGCTATAAGCTTTCTACCTGATTGAAGTTTCTAGTATTTCTGGGGAAAGTAAAGCACCAAATTTTATATGTTGTTGACATCTTTGTGGCTCTGAGTCGACCAGATTCATTTCTAAGAACAAAGTTTAGTACAAAAAAAAACAGACTGTTATGACCCCAGGGGAACAGCAGATGGTGCAGAGAGAGGGGCTCCACTGAAGGTGAGGAGAATGGCAGAAAGGGGCAAAGAGGTACCCACAACATGACTGGCTCTGTCTCCAGGTCACCTGTGCTACACACCCCACAAAGAATGAGAACTGAAATGGGGAAGAAAGAGAAATAGGGACTGGGGGCAAGGAAGGGATAGAATAATATGAAGAAGAAAAGAGAGGATAAAATCTAAACACAGGAAGAATCCACCAAAACAGGGGAGTTGGGGACAAAGAGAAAAAGAACAAACAATAAAAAGAAAGTACAAAAAGAGAGTCAGAGATGAAAAACATGACGTCCTAAAACTCTAAGGTGAGGGAAAGGAGTCATTGGAAATTCTCCAACAATATCCTTGCTCCAGTTTTCCTGAGATGGGTTCTCGTCTTTTTAGATCCCAGGGTCTGTCTGCCCCCGGTGTGAACTGTCCTCTTGTTTCCTTTACTGCCTTTTCCTGGAGAGACAAATGATAAACCAGCATTTGCAGAGCACCCACTATGTGCTGGTCACCGAGCGAAGCACTAACTTCATTACCTCCTCACCCTTCCCATCTCTTCTGTAGGAAGCAATTATTTCTCCCAGATGATACTGGGGAATTTGGGCTCAAATGGTGGTGTCAGCACTTTCCCAAGATCACACAGCCAGGCACTTTGTGGAACTAACATTTGACTCCATTAAGCCAAACAGGATTCTCTTATACCAAGAGTGTCCCCTATGTATCTTTTCCCCCTAAGAACTATTTGTACTTCTAAAATATTATTACCCATCCAGTCCAAGAATGATGGGAATGATTTCAAATAAGTATTTCATCTAGGTACCCCTTACGTATTCTTCAGCTAAAGGAGCACAAACTTCTCTCTCACCCCCAAGCCTGTTCACCTTACAAAAGAGAGGGGGGAAAGCCATGTTTAATACTTAACTTCTCTGAACCGTTACTGCCTCCATGAGTTATGCTAAGTCTGAAAAGATGAGTGTAGCCTCTGCTACCCACTGCCATTCTGGGTCAGATTGAATGTGGGTGCTCCTTCCAGAAAAAGAAGCAACATTAGCAATACATCATTGTCAATGCTACCAAAAGAATCCTCAAAAGTCCTTGTTCTCGACATTTATGTCTTTCTTTCCATTATGATCACAGAATTTCCAGTGTTTCTCGTCCAAACTCTGAAGGGGAAAAAAGGGAAATGAGATCACCTCACAAGTGTATTTTCCTTGCTGAATATTGGAAGGAAGCATTATGGAGTTTGTAAGCAATTTGGTGGGTCTCGTTCTTGGTATTTCTGTAATGCGACAGAATACCCCCACTGATTTCCTAATGAAATGAAGTTGTAATGAAAGCCATATGGAGGAAAGTGTCATGTTTACTGCCTGCGACAGTGTGGGGCAGGGCTGGTCTCACACACACACAGGCAGTGTGCCATGGTCCTAAATAGCTCCATAACCACCAACGATCATTTCCTCAGGCCAGGGTACTGCCACGGTGGTGATCATTAGTGCTGTTCACAAATGATCTGATTCTCCGCCTTCTAGGTACATACCAGGCTTATACTTCCTCAGCCCTCTCCCTGAAGTCAAGTATGGCCATATATCTTACTTGGGCCTGAACTAGGAGCAGTAGTGATACAGATCCTTTCTGTGCAGAATTTCTGCCTTCAAGAGCCACTTCAAGAGTCACCATGTCCTTTCTCCTGCTTTGGAAATCACGGAAGCACACTGAGATGGAGCTTCCTTTGCCTAGGCTCCTGAGTGTGCCAACAGTGACCAGAGACCCATACCAGCTCATGTGGGAAATGGGACACAAGCAAGAATCACACAGCTGATGTTATAAACAACTAAGAACGGAGTCGGTTTTTTTAAATTTTTGCAGCATCACGACTAGCCTACCTGATTGATTCAGAAAATCAGTATCAAGGATGTTCCCCAAACAGAAAACTAGTATCGTTTCAATGTGTAATCAGGATAAAAGTTACTAATGACATATTTTACATGTTTTGTACTCAGACTTCGAAAGCTACAGTACATCTCAATTTGGACTATTCACATTTCAAGTTTTCAGTAGCCCCAGGTGGCTAGTGGTTACCATACTGGGCAACACAGAAACGGATGCAGGATACCTTCAGATCAACTAGTCAGTGGTTCTCAACCCTGACTGCCCACTAGACTGCCTTAAGTGAGGAACTCTAAAAAGTATGGATGGCCAAGCGGGGCTGGGATTAGGATGAGGCAAGTGAGGCCCATACTCAGGGCACAAAATTTAAGGGAGCACAAAAAATACTCTGTAATAAAGATAAAAATATTGTAAGGCATTATCTTAAAAATCAAAATGAACGCAAAAAAAAAAATCCATGGCCAACAAAATATCATGATTTTAAATTAAGGCATACTAACTTTTCCTTTGCCTCAGGTTCAAATACGGCTCAGCATGACACTATACCTTTGGCTCACTCCACTATTTCTAGAGGTAGGGCTCAGGCATTATCTTTTCTAAAGCTCTCAGATGCTTCTAATGAGCAGTCAGCATTGAGAGCCACTGTTCTAATCCAATGCCTGTCCAAATGCCCATGTTTCCTGACAAAACGAGGAGTCAATAAGTAGTCTTAATTCTGGCATGTAATTTCTTTAACCAAATCTCAAAAATAGTTATTTTTTGGACTTCCCGTGATGAGGAGTTCACGACTTCACAGGGCAGCCATTTCCACTACTGGACAACTCCAGTGTTAACTTTTTATTTATTTGGAGAAAATGGTTTAAAGATAGTTTTCAAAAAAGGATAAAATCATGCCTCTCATATGGATGCAAAAATAAAAACGTGATATTTTACTTAACAGAGAAATTAGACAGATGTTATCACCAGTACAAACAAGAATCCAAAAAGCCCAGACATGTTTATAGGTCAGGAATACTGAAATAGATACGCAGGTAGAGAGAAAACTGGTTTTTCCACAAGGGGAGCAGGTGAGAAAAATCAACTGAACCTTTCCCAGACTGCAGAGTATTTGTCTCTTAGTGACTTAGGACTTACAGAGTTGTAAATATTTCCCATAGAATCAAGGCAGTAGGGTGTGCCACAGACCACATACAGTTTTCTGTTAAAATATAAATTATTTTCCACACACAAAAAATGTTTCCCTATGTATCTTTACCTGTTGTGCTCAGAATAGTGATTTTTCAGATTTTGATTTGCTAGAGAATCACCCAGGAAGTGAGCTAAAAGTCAGATTCCCTCCCAAAGATCTTGAGTTTGGATGATGCCTATGAAAATGCCTTTTGGGGGTGCCTGGATGGTTCAGTCTTTAAGCGCCTGCCTTCGGCTCAGGTCATGATCTTAGGGTCCTGGGATGGAGCCCCACATCTGGCTCCCTGCTTGGCGGGAAGCCTGCTTTTCCCTCTCCCTCTGCCCCTGCTTGTGTTCCCTCTCTTGCTGTGTCTCTCTGTCAAATAAATTTTAAAAATCTTAAGAAAGAGGGATGCCTGGGTGGCTCAGTTGGTTGAGCAGCTGCCTTCGGCTCAGGTCATGATCCCAGCGTCCTGGGATCGAGTCCCACATTGGGCTCCTCGCTCGGCCGGGAGCCTGCTTTGCCCTCTGACTCTGCCTGCTACTCTGCCTGCCTGTGCTCACTCTCTCTCTCTCTGACTAATAAATAAATAAAATCTTAAAAAAAAAATCTTAGAAAGAAAGAAAAAATGCCTTTTAACAAGCACACTACATGATTCTGATGCAGGTGCTCTGAGGATCCTATTTCAAAAAAACACTGGCCTAGACAAGAGATAACAAGTTTTGGCACAGATGTGGAGAAAAGGGGACCCTTGGGCATGTTGGTGGGAATACAAACTGGCCCAGCCCCTGTGGAAAACAGTGTAGGGGTTCCTCAAAAAACTGCAAATATAGCCACCATATGATCCAGCAATTCCACACCTGGGCATCTATCTGAAGGAAGCCAATCAGTATCTCAAAGAGATATCTGTACCCCCATGTTCCCTGCAGCATTATTCACCAGAACCAAGACATAGAAACAGTCTTAAGTGTCCACCGATAGATGAATCAACAAGGAAAACGTGGTGTGTATATATGATGGAATATCATTCAATCGTGAGAATGAAGGAAATCCTGCCATTTGCAACAACACGGGTGGACCTTGAGGACATTATGCTAAGTGAGATAAGCCAAACAAAGACAAACAGTGTATGATATCACTTATATTTGGAACTAAAAAGCTGAGCTCAGAAACTGAGTTGAATGGTGGTGATCAGGCTGGGGAGTAAGGGAATTGCAGAGATACTGTTAAAGGGTACAAACTTGCAACTGGTCGATAAATAAGTTCTGGGAATCTAATGCAAAGCACAGTCATATAGTCAACAATACTATATCATATATTTCAAACCTTTGGAGAGACTATATCTTACATGTCATCACCATAAAAAAGAAATGATAATTATCGAATGTGATAGAAGTGTTATCTAAGGCTATAATGGTAATTATATCACAATATATAAATGTATCATATTGAGATATCGTTGTATACCTTAAACTTATACAATGTTATATATGAATTATATCTCAGTTAACAATACTGTCCCAGAACATATCTACTCTATATTCTGGAGACAGATTTTCCAAATGTGGTTTTCACAATATTTGAAGGTAGCTCTGGATTTTAATTCCAGTCAGTCTTCGTGGTCTTGGTGCAGTATGTTTTCTTTGCTTCGAAGATAACAGGCTATTTCTTTTCTCCCCATTCAAATTTTCTAGGACAAACAAGGAACTATTTTTATATTATATGAACACCTGAAGAGAGACAAGTTGGGAATGTTGTGAGTATAAAGTGTGTCTACGAGATGTGATAAGCTACAAACATAGACCATAACAAACAGTAAGAATGATGCTTCTCATGCATTTTAATCAGCATGCTGATTTATTAGAAGTTTATCTTGTTTTATTTAGATCTTCAAGCATTTCATAAAATGACTTTAGATGTGTCAGTGGGGGTTCATAAATATACCCGATTAATTATCCAGAATTGATGGCGAAGAGGCTAGTTCCAACAACATACTACACCCAAACACATACACATATAAGTCACAACAAACCTGACTGAGGAGGACCAGGTTCAGACACCCACATTTAGAAGGGCAGTTGTCATTCTGGCATACTTAGCAAAGTGCTCTGGTGACTTGGCAAGATGCTCCCCCAAAAGCAGGGTCCATAGCCCCTCCTCAGCTCCAATTTCAGCCCTGATGCATGTATGCTAAGAAGAGTCCTGCTAGCAGCACTCGGGAGGCTGCTGTTTCCTATGTCCTGCAAATTTCTCCCCAGCATAATCTGGAGAGCTAGCAAATTTGTCTTCTGATCTAGGATTCAGACTGTACAATCTTACTTCGTATCTTGGAATATGGCCTTTGGACACCTTTAAATTAACTTACTGGGAAACCATTTGCCCTATTTTTCTTCCTGCTGACTTCTACACTAGTGTAGGCCTTGTGGCCTCACACTGAAAGGATTACGCACATTACACACATTAATGTAATGGTCTCATGAAACACCATAAAACTCAAATAAGAGCACCAAATAAGACTCAATTCCTCCACTAAGCATCAATGTCCTGAATAGCCTCAGTGTCCCCTAGGTGCTCAGTCCCCTAGAAACTGGTCCCAAGAGCTGCACACTGAAGTGGGCAAAGATGTGCACAGGACAGGTCTCAACTCCCTTCTCCAAAGTGTGGTCCTTTGTTTTACCACAGCACTGTCCATTGCAGCAGCCATCATCAGTGCAGTGATACTCGGCCTCCTCCATCCCTTTGAACTTATGCAAATGTTTTGGTTTCCTCCTCCTTTGTAGCCAGACTGTGGCTAATAGCTTAATCTAGTGTTTACAGTCTTCAATGCTTCTCTCCACTTGGGTGGAGACCTGGCTGGTTGAATCATCCCCTTCAGTCCCCACCTTTCCCCAAGGTCCCATAAGCATGTAAAATGTACTGGGTCATGTCAGAAGAGTCCCTTCATTGTTATTTTAGCCTCTCTTTCCCACTCGTTTTTTATACTGCCAGGAGAGCAACAGGAATGAGACAGAACACCCCAAAAAGTATACATGCATCTTCTCTGCCTGGATATGTACCTCCAGGAGGAGAATAGGGCCAGGAACACCTCTGTGCTTGTGCAGGGAAGGAGCTACCCTTTGCTTCTCAGCGATGTTCTATCCAGCAGCTCCCTCCCTGCCTTGCCTTCACCACCAGAAAATTCAAAAGCATTTTATCAACCATGCCAGGCACAGTTCTAAGCGTTAGGCATACAGCAGTGAACCAAACGCTTCTCATGAAGCTGATGGGGAGCCGCATGGGCAGTCTGTAAATAAGAGTTAATATGTCCAGGGCTGTGGCAGGACACGGGCCACAGGCAACCAGGCAGTTACCAGGAGTGGGAGAACCGGGCAGTCAATGGATTTAAAGTTGACAAGCTGGAGGATAAAAACTGTATTTTCCAGGGGCACCTGGGTGGCTCAGTGAGTTAAAACCTCTGCCTTCAGATCGAGTCATGATCCCAGGGTCGTGGGATCGAGCCCCACGTTCAGCTCTCTGCTCAGCGGGAAGCCTGCTTCCTCCTCTCTCTCTCTCTGCCTGCCTGTCTGCCTACTTGTGATCTCTATCTGTCAAATAAATAAATAAAATCTTTAAAAAAACAAACAAACTGTATTTTCCAGAATTATGAGTCTAATTAAGCAGGTAAAGTTCCAGGTCCAAGTACATGTCTAAGTTCAGGAATTCAGACAGATGGGTTAGTTAAGTACAAGAACTAGAAATCAGAACACAGAGACATGAGCCCTACCCTACCAGGTACTGGCTGGCATGAAAGTAAACTGCAAAGAACAAGCTGGGCCAGGACTGGAATGACACAAACCCTCGTGCACTTGGAATGAGGCTGGGAGGGACAGGACCCTTCAGGTGTTGGGAGAAGAGCAGCCCCAGAAATCACACGCCGAAGGAATTCACGTGCCAGGAGATCATCCCAAGGAGCAACCAGCTCACAACATCAGGAAAGGTCAACTGCAAAGAGGGAAAGGATATCCAGAGAGTTAGTTGGGGGGAGCACGACCATAAGAGCTCAAAGAGGAGGCTGCTTTTACAGACCCAGGCCAGCCAGAGGATGGCATGAGGAAAGCCTGCCAGCAGGTGGCAAAAACCACCAGAGGCTGACACTCAGAAGCAGAACTTGTGTCCTACAACTGACAGGATGAGATGGGGATAGTGTTAACAGGGCAGAGGCAGAGTTCCCACAGTATGGGCCACAGGAAGACTTATCCGGGAGGGTACTTGGGCACAGAGGAACCAGGCAAGAGGACAGCATCAGGGAATTTAGGAGACAGAAGAGACTTACATGAAAAAGGAACTCCCCACTCATCAAACTGATTGAGCAGCAAAGTTGGTTTGATGCTGAAGCCTGCAGAATGAATAATTAGGCTGGTGACGAAGAGGAGCTCGCCCAACTATCCCTACACCTGCTCCTGAGATTTCAAGCAGGAATGCCTTTACCTGAAGGCTAGCTTTGGTGGTGGCAATAGTCCTAATATTGTACCTTCTAGATGGTACTGCCACTCACCTATCCTACAGAAAAGGGCACTGGTGATTAACATGGGCCTCCTGAAGAGTCTAGAGCCTTGTCTGCTATTTTCTGTCTCATCTTTCTCATCTCTTCCTGCAGTCACAGAACCAGGGAATGTTGGAGCTAGGAAGGACCCTGGGGATTAACTGACTCTCCTAGTGTAGAAAGGAAACTGGGGTTTCAAGCAGGGAGGTGCTTTACCAGCGTCACACAGCAGCGTGTGTCTCTGGACCCTGAATCTAGTGTGCTTTACCAACACTGTATGGCCACCTTACATGGGGAACCCTATTATGGAAGAGGTTCTCTCTCTACTGGGAAGGGCATCACTACCTGTGCAAGTTTGTCCCAAGTTTGTTAATTTACTTCTTCTGAGTATTAGGTAGGATTCAAGATTATCCCCGAAATTCTCATTGGCATGTAGCTGTACTTCCTTGACTGTGTGATAGATGAGTGGAATTACAGTTAGCACATCAGGAGTGGCTCGGCTGTGTGGACAGGGAGGTTGAGAACGATGAGTTAGTAGACAATGACCAGGGGAGAGTCTGTTTCCTAGAATTCATATCGAAAGAGAAAAAGATGAACAAATACAAACTTTCCTTCTTTGTTTGTGTTGATTTTCTCTGTGGAGCTTTAAGAAGAGGCTTTTCCTGAGCTAGCTGGGCTTTGTTTGGCTTCCTTACAATCGGTTCACCTCAGGGGAAGATGTTAGTCACCCACCTCTTTAGGAAAGGGGAGGGGACCAAGAGTGACGACCTTATAGACGAGAATTCTGCAGTCTGGCTTTGCCAGGATAACTTCATACGGACTCTGTTTATACTAGTAAATTTCTGGCAGTAGCAGAATTCGAGAAGAAATTTCAAGGAAGGAAAAATAAAGGAAATTCTAGAAATGAGTTAATAGGGAAGAGGACTTAGAGTCCATCCCGCTGCTTGGTTCACAACCTGGGGACCATGGACCCCAGGAGGCTAAGGAGAGATGACAATAGAGGCATGAATCCATGTGTGGATCCAGGATCTTACACACACACACACACACACACACACACTAATTTTTTTAAATATGGGCCTCAATCATATATATATGTATATATATATGAATCATCTGAGGGCTAAGTAAAACGATACATTCCTGGATCCCAAACCCAAAGAATCGGATTTTGCTGATCTGAGGTAGAGCCTGGGAATCTGCTATTTTAAGAAGCACCAGGGTCTAGGGCACCTGGGTGGCTCAGTCGGTTAAGCATCTGCCTCCGGCTTAGATCATGTTCCCAGGGTCTTGGGATCCTTGCTCAGCTCGGGGCCTGCTGCTCCCTCTCCCTCTGCCACTCCCCCTGCTTGTACGCTCTGGCTCTATCTCTCTGTCAAATAAATAAATAAATAAAATATTTTTTTTAAAAAAGGCACCGGGGTCTAATATACACCAACATACTGAGTCTGTGGCAATAAAGGGTAAAAATAAATAAAATGAATCACTTTAAAAATTGTTGACTCTGAAGTTGCCTTTGGCTATTATTCTCTTAAAAGAGGCAATAGTAGCTAACATTGGGTAACTGAGGACTGCAGCTCCAAAAGTATGGAAGCACTAATCCAGTCCAACTCCTTCATTTCAGAAAAAAAGAAATGAAGACCCAGAGATCTTAAAGTAGCTTTCCCCCCAAGGTCACACTGCCAGTGGCGGGACAAACAGTCTCCTGCCTGGGGCCTGGGAAGCTTTCTGCTCCCAGCCTGACCTACGGGAAAGCCCAGTCAGGCTGGAAGGCAGCCATTGGGAGTGTTGAAGGCTTACACTCTAAAACGATTTATTTACAGGCAACAACTGGGAAGCAAGTAACCCAAAGTTCTCTGAAGTTGCCTTAAGGGGAAGCTCTTTAGTTTCACACCCTGGAGACAGAACAATTCTTAAAAAATCAATCCATTCACTTAATCCATTTTTTCCCCTTTGCTACGGAAAGTTCACAAAATAACCAGAAGCAATACCTTGCAGTTTTGTTTCAAAGCTACAACTTCTAACAGTCTCGTCGTTTGGGAATGTTCACTGGCCACAGTGAAATTCTACAGGATGGTTTGCAAGTTGTCTCTGAAACCTTCAAGTGTGTGTTCGGCTTTATAAAGCTGGCTGTTCAGGAATGGGACACGTTCTCCTAGGAACACGGACGGCGCAGACTCATACATAGCAGAAATTGCTTGCATGAAATAGAAAATAAGCCCCAGACAAAAGTCTCTGGGATACCGAGGTGCAAATATCTCTAGAGGAAAGGAAATTGTCAGGTATGAATTATATGTAGCAACAATTCTCTTATACACCGATCTCGACAGTTTTTTAAATGAGCTAATACTACTGTCCTGGCTCAGTGGTAGCCTTTCGCTAGGAATGACTGAAGCTATTCTTATTTTCTGCTAAGTTGATTAATAAAAAATATTTATTACACAAATCCTCTTTGTTGACAAGTTAAAATGGAGCCTCATCTTTCATACCTCCCTGAAGATTGCCACCTTGTGAGATTGAAAATACTCATTAAATTCCACCACCAGACAGGCACAAATGAGAGGGTGATTGTTTTTAAGCATGTGAGGGGAATCGTTGGTAAACTCATTTGTTTGGATATCATTAACAGAACAATCGGTGAAGATCTCCAGGGGGTCCTCATGACCTTTGCTCGAAATCTCTTCATCATCCATCAAGAAATATCAGCACCTAATATGCAAGGCGAGACCAATTTTAAGGTGAGGTGTTAATTAACTAACGATTCTGGTTAATTTCTATACAAGGACTGAAAATACCTCATGCTGTATTGTAAACAAGTGCTAAACCATTTTTTTTTTAATTGTGAAGCAGTACATATCTTATAATGCACAGGGTCAATATTATAAGGTTCCCACTGAACCTGTTAGTTAAATTTAATAGTTTGAAATTTTTTCTTTGAAATATAGACGACTTGTTTTAAGTTGCTGCCATTTCCAAACCCAGTTTACAAGACAACACGGCTCTCTGAGATCAGAGGTGACACTGAAGGGTCACAATGAAACCAACACAGAGACAGTCACCACAAAAACCCTGAATGTAACCTACTTATTTGCAGATAACGCAGTATCTGGCCAAGGATTCCTGGGGAGGCCACGTTTCTAGAACCAGAGGAGTTCTGAGACCCCAGGAAAGATAATGTGGAGAAGAGAGAAACAGAAAAAGCCCTCAGCGCATACATGCGCCATGTACCCCACACACTGTTTCTCCAATGTGGGGCAGAAATTTCATCACTAATCTAAAGCTTCCAAACAGCCTTTAAAGATGTTGGTCCATGAAAGCTAGTTGTGTGTAATTGATCAGAAGTCTCCAAACTGTAGAAGTATGAACAAAAGCAAGAAAACAGGAGCAAGATCCACACAACAGTTTTTGAAACACAGGCCAAACAGAGATGAACATTTGGTATTTTTTTAATTTCAATTTTTTATTTAAATTCTAGTTAGTTAACACATAGTATAAAATCGGTTTCAGGTATAGAATTTAGTGATTCATCACTTACATATAACACCCAGTGCCCATCACACAACAAATGCCTTTTTTTTTTTTAAGATTTTATTTATTTGTTTGACAGAGAGATCACAAGTAGGCAGAGAGGCAGGCAGAGAGAGAAGGGAGAAGCAGTCTCCCTGCTGAGCAGAGAGCCTGATGTGGGACTCAATCCCAGGACCCTGAGATCATGACCTGAGCCAAAGACTTTAAGCCAAAGGCTTTAAGGCTTTGTTGGGGTCCCAGGCACCCCAACAAATGCCCTTCTTAATGCCTATCACTCATTTAGCCCATACCTCATCCACCTCCCTCCACCAACCCTCAGTTTGTTCTCCATTGTTAAGAGTCTCTTATGGTCTGCTTCCCTTTCTCCCTCCCTCTCTCTTGTTTGTGCCCCTTCCCACATCTTCATCTGTCTTGTTTCTTAAATTCCACAAGTGAGTGAAATCATATGGTATTTGTCTCTTTGACTGATTTATTTGCCTTAGCAAAAGACACCCTAGTTCCAACCATGTCATTACAAATGGCCATATTTTATTCTTTTTGATGGCTGATTAATATTCTGTTTATATATATATACATACACATATATGTATCTCTACCTCACACATCTTCTTTATCCATTCATCTGCTGATGAACATCTGGGCTCCTTCCACAGTTTGGCTATTGTAGATAATGCTGCTATAAACATCAGGGTGCACGTGCCACTTTAAATCAGTATTTTTGCATCCTTTGTGTAAACCTTTAACCTTTGGGTAAACACCTAGTAGAGCAATTGCTGGATCATAGGGTAGTTCTATTTTTAACTTTTTGAGGAACCTCCATATTGTTTCCCAGGGTGGCTGCACCAGTTTGCATTCCCATCAATGGTGTTAGAGGGTTCCCCATCCTCACCAACATCTGTTGTTTCCTGTGTTGTTAATTTTAGCTACTCTAACAGGTGTGAGGTGGTATCTCATCATAGCTTTGATTTTTATTTTTCTGATGATGAATGGTGTTGAACATGTTTTCATGTATCTGTTAGCTATCTGAATGTTTTCTCTGGAAAAGTGTCTGTTCATGTTTTCTGCTAATTTCTTAACTGGATTATTTATTTTTGGGGGTGCTGAGTTTGACAAGTTCTTTATAGATTTTGGATATTACTCCTTTATCAGATATGTCATTTGCAGCTATCTTCTCCCATTCCATAGGTTTTTTTTTTTAATTTTGTTGATTGTTTCCTTCACTTTGCAGAAGACTTTTATCTTGATGGAGTCCCAACAGTTCATTTTTGCTTTTATTTCCCTTGCCTCTGGTGACGTGTCTAGTAGGACATTGCTACAGCTGAGGTCAAAGAGGTTGCTGCTGTCAAAATCCTTTTCTAGGATTTTGATGGCTTCCTGACTCACATTCATGCATTTTAAATTTATTTTTGTGCATGATATAAAAAAGTGGTCCAGTTTCATTCTTCCGCATGTTGCTGTCCAGTATTCCCAACACCATTTGTTGAAGAGACTGTCTTTTTTCCATTGGATATTCTTTTCCTGCTTTGTTGAAGATTAGTTGACCATAGAGTTGTGGGTCCATTTCTGGGTTTTCTGTTCTGTTCCGTTGATCATTGCATCTGTTTTTGTGAATAAAATGAATAAAAAATGGAAGGTGATGCAGATATAGCACTTAACAAAATATAACACTATTTCCTAAAAACACTCAACCTAGGAATAGAAGGGAACTTCCTCAACCTGCTAAGGGCATTAGCAAAAGCCCACAGCTAACATCATAGTTAATGGTGCAAGACTAAAAGCTTTCCCCCTAAGATCAGGAGCAAGACAAGGATGTCTGCTTTCACCACTTCTATTCATCACTGTACTAGAGGTTCTAGCCCAGGCAATTCAGCAAGAAAAAGAAATAAAAGGCATCCAGATTGGAAAGAAAGAAGTAAAACTACTTCTATTCACAAATAACACGATCCTGTATTTAGGAAATCTTAAAGAACCCAAAAACAACCTGTTAGAGCTAATAAATGAGTTGAGAAAAGTTGCAAGAGCTAAGGTCAATATAGAGACATTGATTGGATTTCTATACACTAATAATGAATGATCCAAAAATAATTTTTTTAATTTTAAATTTAAATTTAAAATTTTTTTTAAAAATTCTATTTACAATAGCATCAGAAAGAATAAAAATATTTAGGAATATATTTAACAGAAGAAGTATAAGATAAGATCTGTCCATCATAAAAGAAAGAAGATCTAAACAAATTGAGTAGAAGATTTAATATTGTTAAGATGGCAATAATACTCCCCAGACAGATCTATGGATTCAACACCAATTCCTATCAGCATCTCAGCTGGCTTTATTTGCAGAAATTTACAAGATGATCCTAAAATTCCTATGGAAATGCCAAGGATCCAGAATAGTAAAAATAATCTTGAAAAAGATGAACAAAGAGAAATTACACTTCTCAACGTTAAAACCTAACTACAATGGGGTGTCTAGGTGGCTCAGTCAGTTAGTTAAGCATCTGACCTAGATCAGGTCAGATGCTCAGGTCATGATCTCAGGGTCATGGGATTGAGATGGGCATTGGGCCCAACACCTGGCACAGAGTCTGCTTGTCCCTCTCCCTCTACACCTCCCTCCCACTCATGCTTGCTATCTCTAAAGCAAATAAATGAAATCTGAAAAAAAAAAAAAAAACAAACATAAACTACAAAACTATGGTAATCAAGACAGTGTGGTACTGGCATAAGAATAGAAGTAGATCAATGGAATAAAATTGAGAGTCCAAAATAAACCCATACATTTATAGTCAATTGATTGTCGACAAGAGTGCTAAAGCAATCTGATGGGAAAAATATTGTTTTTTAAACAAATGGTGCTGGAGAAAACAAAATATCCACATACAGATGAATGAAGTTGTACCTCCACTCCAGAGCATATATAAAAACTAAATAAAAATGGATCAAAAACCCAAAGGTAAGAGCTACAACTATAAAACTCTTAGAAGAAAACACAGGTATAAATAAATCTTCATGACCCTGTAGCTAGCAAAGCCTTCTTAGACATGATATCTAAAATGTAAACAGCTAAGGTAAAAATAGATAATAGTTAACATGGAGTATTACTCAGGCATAAAAAGGAAATGTGGTTCTGATCCATAACACAAATGAACCTTGAAAACATTATGTTAAGTGAAGAAGGCCAGGCACAAAAGGCCACATACTGTATGATTCCATTTATATGAAATGTCCACAGTAAGCAAATCTATAGAGACAGAGAGTAGATTAGCAGTTGTCAGGAGCCAGGGAAAGGGAAAATGAGGAAAGGCTGCCAATGGGCGTAGAGTTTCTATATGGGGTCCTGAAAATGTTCTGGAGTTACATAATAATGATGGTTTCTTGTGAACCCACTGAAAAACCAGAGTTGAACTGTTTGTAAGGGTGAATTTTAAGGCATGTGAATAGTACCTCAATAAAAAATAGCTAAATAAAATAAAAGGGAAAGGTGCCATTTTTCTGCCCAATGGGAAAAAAACCAGTGGAAGTAAATACTCCCATCAGCCTACTAGCCCTCATTTTAGGATGACTAGACCAATGCTTCTCAAATTATCTATAGTGAAGTTTTGTTTTTTCCAGCTTACCATGGATCAGCACTTTTGTAAAATACAAAAAACATGAATTACTAAAAAAATGAAATGAAAAAAATTAAAGACATATAAAATAGAAGCGCATTGTTTTTCATTTGATTTAGCAGCAATAAAAATTTCTGTAAAGGTTTCCACATCCTTACTCTTAATTTTTTTTACTCTCAATTATTTCACAACTGATGACACAATTTGTAGATGAGTCTTAGTTAGCAAAACACACTTTGAGTTTAACTGGTCTAAATTATACTTAACTCCAAAAAGGAGCAAATAATTGGGGCGGGGTGGGGGTGGTGGGGAGGAAGAGTTGTAAGAGGTCTTTAAATAATGAGTATTACTTTTATTGTTCATTTACAGACAGCCATTGATGACATTGAAGCCATTCTAGGTGTAACAGAGGAAAACAAAGTAAGATTTGAAGAAGAGCTAAAACAGTCCAAAGATGACAAAAACCTCTCTAAATCTGATAAATGAATGCTCCTGGAATATTGCTGATTTTTGGATTCAATCTGGAGTCAAAAAAAGGCAACATTCTTTTTGCTGTTAGGAATCAAAGTGGGGAGTGGAGTTAGTTTGTTTTGTGTGCTAGGAGGTGTATCAAAACAGATTATAGTGTAATGCTCTTTTTAAAAAAAATGTTTATTACGTGATCTTATTTTACTTATTAAACTAAAACCTGTGTGTGCTTTTACTTGAGAGTATCAAACAGTCTCTTCTTCTTCCAGAACTCAGGAAGAAATAACCTAACAAGAAAGTTACAAGTCTTACTGCTATCACTTCTGCACCTATCTCCTTATAAACCTTAGGATTATGAAGCTTTTGTTTATGCCTTACAAAGTTTTCTCCTCCTGTTTCTAAGAGTCATTTGTCTTCTGCATTTAAAAAAAAAAATGGAATAAAGTCTTAGTCATTGCTATTTGGCAAAACAGGTCTTCTTTTCCTCCAATAAAATGACATTTACATGTATTTTTAAAGTGACCCTCTATCATTCATTGTATTTTTTTCTTGTTCCAAACCACTATTGTTTGTTGTTACCATTTCTCAAAAAAGTAAGGTGCTAAGCCAACATCTAGTTCACCAGGGCATCAGAATTTATCTAGGTGGCAGTATCTGCTCTTAGTTTAATATATAGCACCACTCGAGCCCTCTAGCATGAAGAAACATTGGTAATCTCTAATTCTCCATTTAATACGGCAGTAGGATTTGTACAATCATAATTCAACAGTACCTTTTTAAAGTGCAAATTGTTAAAATTATGCGGTGCTGACACTAACTCTTAGCATTCCCTTCTCAATTGTTCAAAACATTTCAGAAACATCCAGCTTTACAGAAGGGTGAAATATCCAAGTCACAACACCAAAATCACGTAGTTGTTTTCAAGAATAACCTTTATGTCTTTAAAAATATTTGAATGTGTTGGGGAAACTAGGCATACTGTTTTATGTATGGAATTTCAATAATTTTTAACGGTGCCTCAGCTGCAAGCTCAGAGCTCCTGCCTAAAGTCGGCGTTTTTGTGTGTATCCGCTTTTGTTTTGCTATAGTTGGAAATACATTAATTAGCCAGGTTTCCTGCCTGGGCTAGGTACAACGATGACCTCTTTTTCTTGCCAGATCATTCTAATCCATATGAGGGGCCCACTGTCCAGACACTTGACGGATAGGAAGTACTACAGGCCCATTAGAATCTCGCCTCAATTGGAGCCAGAGCAACATAAGGTCCAAGAGACTCATTAGTTCACTGGCACAATCGTGTCCTGAGAGTAAATGAAACCCTCTGTCTCCTTATGGCTCTCATCTGCTCTGGACTTTAAAAGAAAACTGTCTCTGTTTTGTTCAGCACAGCAGTGCATCTTTCACATGGTGAGAACCCCTCTTAACAGTACAAAACTGTTAAATCTATCAGGGAAGTTTTGTATGTGAATTTTGATTAGCACTCTGGAGCCTCAAGCTGCTGGCAATTGTAAAATGAGTTCACTCTCCTGTACCTTTTTTTTTTTTTTTAAACCCACCATGATTGATTTTCTCAAACAATGCACTTTCCTTCCTTCCATCTCCCATTAGCATACACCACAGAATGCCTGTTTGCAAATTGAGGCCTTACATTCGGATTCAGGTCCTACTAGGAAAACAATCGGAAGTAAGGTTTTCTACCTAAAAACCTACAGCTTCAAAATGAGAGGAAAAAATTTGGTATGATGAAACAATCACTTCAAGTAATTAAGTGGAAGAAGCCAGAGGACCAGATTAAATTAGTGAAATGTTTTAATTACAGAACATTTGAAAAGAAGCATAGTCCATTATCTTTTAGCACATATATGTAGCAAAGACGCTATGCTACTGGTAAACTATGGTAAGTTTGAAAAAGAAATCACATATATGTGTACAATGTTTAAAAGTACTGTAAACAAAAATTAATTGAGATGAATTACTGAACTTTTATTACTCTAAATAGGAAAATGAAATCTTTGCTGATAAGAGGATGTCCCTTTACATATTCCCTTTGTTTTAAAGAAACCAAATAGGTAATATTTCATGGCAAACTGCTATCTACTTACCTATATCTTCTGTAATCTACTTATATTTACCTTTAATGAACACTTATTATGGGCTAAGTGTATACTGTACTGTGGGTACGTATGACTACTGTTCTCATTTTACATACGGGACACTAAGATTTAGTGGGGGTATCTCGGTGCATGTTTCAAGACCAAATGAAATTGGGGCTTTGCTCTTTTACCACAAATTCTAGCATGTTGTGTAAAGTAAAAAGTTCAGATTCACTTGTCCCAGATCACACAAGGAACTTGCACTTTTGTGTAACAAATTCTAGCATTGCTTAAGGGACAGTTCACTTATGCTTCCAGCTAAATCAACCTGCACAACTGACAGTATCATGAGGCATCACAATTATGTAATCAAAGAAATCAGAAGAGAATGTGGTGTCAGGAGAATTCTGCCATGTGATGGATCTGTAAGACTTCTGTGGAGAACTGACAATGGGAAGGGGCAGGAGAGTTTGGAAGCTGGGAAGTCATGCCCCATAGTTTGTTTGAAAAAGGGAATAAGGCCAAGAACCTGGAGAAGGGATAAGAAAGGACTTCCAACAAGATAGACAGTAACCTGGGAAAAGTTGGACCATTATTTCAGGCTATATAATTCTAAGAATTGCAAGCATCCTATCTTTCAGGTATAAAAATAAATATTGGGGCGCCTGAGTGGCTCAGTGGGTTAAGCCTCTGCCTTCAGCTCAGGTCATGATCTCAGTGTCCTGGGATGGAGCCCTGCATCGGGCTCTCTGTTCAGCGGAGAGCCTGCTTCCCCCACCCCCCCCCCCCCCGCCCCTCAGCCTGCCTCTCTGCCTACTTGTGATCTCTCTCTGTCAAATAAATAAAATCCTTTAAAAAAAAAGTATTTTATCATAAGTAATATATTAGTAATCATCTGATAGCTTTAACAATTAATAATCATTTGTATGCATCTGGCACCTTTCTTCTAAAGAGCTCAAAGCACTTTACATTTGTTATCTCATTAATTCCCAACACTGTCCCTGTGGGGAAGGTAGTAAGTATTTTAACATTTAAATGTTTATCTTTCAGAATTTCTCAAGCATGCATTAATTATATTTCCAAAAATGTAAATGTTCACTAGTTTTATTTTACTGTTCCTCTGGCTTCAATGTGCATAATAGATCTGTTCAACTCTCTAATGCACCGATCACAGCAAATCTTTTTTTTAAATAATATTTTATTTATTTATTTGATGGAGAGAGATCACAAGCAGGCAGAGAGGCAGGCAGAGAGAGAGGAGGAAGCAGGCTCCCCGCCCAGCAGAGAGCCCAAAGCAGGGCTCGATCCCAGGATCCTGAGACAGGACCTGAGCCGAAGGCAGAGGCTTAACCCGTTGAGCCACCCAGGTGCCCCTGGATCACAGTAAATCTTATCTGGAAAACTATAAGTTGCTAAAATAATGGAAGAGTGGAAGTTGTGGCTGGGGGGAAGCATATGACTGCTTTTCTCACTGGAAAAAGTTTGGTTCAGTCCATTGCAAATGCAGATGAAACGTGCTGTGGATCTTCCAAATCTTTTCTGGGTCCCATTCTTTCCAAAAGGTGAGCCTCACGAGGGTAAGTGCTGTATCTATAAGCCTGAGGTAGACTGACCTACTATTTACATCTTTGTTTTACTGATGATTTTTATCAAAGTGGAACAGAAACCAGATGCATTCTACCAGGAATTGTATCCTGAAGAGTCACAGAATAATAAGGGCCAGAAACTCGTCTCCCCAACCCTCACTCTCTCTGGGCTGGTCATACTTTCCTCGATTTCCTAACTAGAAAAATGGCAGATAGTAATACCTGCTCCTTAGGGAAGCAGTAGAGATTAATTGGCCAATGTTGGGAGAGCATTTCCAAGATGAAGCGTTCTACATAAATGTTTAAGTATTATTATTGCTCTCCTCCTTCAAATGGAAGTTCTAACTTTGAAATGTGATTATACACTTTTCCCCAAAAAAACCCTTCATAACCACATATATAGGTTTATTTTTCACTCTAACAGTCTAACTCATGGCTGTGAAACTTTATTGCACTTGATGGAGGACCCTGGCTTTTATTAGTTTTAAACTGCTGGTTGCTGGGGTATTTATGTAAATGAGGCAAAGATACCAAAACAGTAAATAATAAGCATGTCCCTGCTGTTTAAAAATCTGTTGGTAGAAACAACTTTTGTTTGGGTATAAGAAGACCCTAAACATAACATAGGAAAATATAGCTTTGGTATCTATGCATAAAATAGCATTTTGGGTTTAGGGGTTGTTTTTGACATTGGTTTTCTCCCCAAACATTTCTTTACCACTCTGTAAACATTTTGTTTTACCTCTACAGTGGCCACCACGTATATCATATATATGTATGTGAGAGAGAGAAATAAGTAAAAGACATCTTAAGAACTTTTTTTATTAACAAAATGTTATAAAGTATACTAGATACCTAATAATAGCACCCAGAAAGCAAGGCCACACCCAAATTCATTGCAATCTCCTCATAAGGAATGTCATGATAAAATCATGGTCCCATAAACTTAACAACAAAACAGCAGAACTTCCATTGGTTGCAAAATAACTTCAAATTCGCATTCAAATTCTGGTTCATTGAAAGATTCATGCTGCTTTGCTTCTGAGCAGAGGACACAAAATACTTATTTTGCAATCGTTGAAAAATTTAAAATGATCTAACAACACGTGACTTGCAGGTTCCCTTTATAAAGCCTTCCTACTCATCTTCTTTTTAAGTTGAATATCCACAGCTAGCCACATTTCGAAGTCAAAAAACTAGGTTCATTTGCAACAACAGTGAAAAATAGGAGAAGTCTAAACATTCAACAATAGGTATTAACTTAAAAATTATAGGGGCTACCTGGGTGGCTCAGTTGTTTAAGCATCTGATCCTTAATTTCTGTTCAGGTCATGATCTCAGGGTCATGAGACTGAGCCCAGAGTCAGGCTCTACGCTGGGCATGGAGCCTGCTAAATATTCTTCCTCTCTCTGTCCCTCTCCCTTTGCCCATCCCCTCAACACTACCCCTACATGTACACATGCATGTGCTCGCTCTCTCTCTCGCTCTTAAAAAAGAAAAATTCAAATAAAATTATGGAATAGCTATAAAGACAGTCATTTTAAAACTCATAGGTTACTATAACTACTGTATGATCTAGCCATTCCACTCATAGGCATTTATTTACCCAAGAGAGCAAAAAGTATATGTCCATTCAAAGACTTGCACATGAATCTTCATTGCAAATTTATTTGTAATAGCCCCAAACTGGAAACAACCCAAATGTCCACCAACATGTAGATGTATAAATTATGCGACACCTTTACAATGGAATACTACTCAGCAATGAAAAACCAGTTGTTGATAAAATCAAAGACATGAATGAATCTTAATATAATTGTGCTGAATGAAAAAATCCAGGCAAAAAAAGAGTACATATCCATTTATAGAACATCCTAAAAATATAAATTATAGTGACAAAAAGCAAATCAGTGGTGGCCTGGAGGTGGGAAGCTGAGGGCCAGGTGGTGAGGAGGAACAGGAAGATTACAAAGGAGCAGGAGGAAAATCCTGGGGGTGATGGATAGCTTCACTATGTTGATTGTGAAAATGATATGTGATCAGTCAAAACTTATCAAACTATACACCTTAAATATGTGCCCTGTTTGAAGGTCAATTACACATCAAAAGTTTTTTTAAAAAAATCATGAATTAGGAGAATATAAGAAAATGAAATGACATTTAATTATTAAGAAGCGTATTTTTTTTCTTTTTCCAAGATTTTATGTATTTTAGAGAGAGAAAGACAAAAAGGGGGGTCGAAGCCAGGGAGGAACAAATGGAGAAGGACAAGCAGACTCTACACTGAGCACAGAGCCCAATGTGGGGCTTGACCTCACAACCCTGAGATCATGACCTGAGCCAAAACCAAGACATGCCCAACCAACTTGAGCCACCCAGGCACCCCCAAGAAGCATATTTTAAAACAGCATGAAAGACTAGGACTCCAGTTACAAATTTTTAAAAATATGTATATATATGTGCATGCACGTGCAAGCACACACACACACACACACACACACAACTCTAAAGATGTCTCCTGGAATGTTCACAGTGGATAATTCTTAATGGTACAATTTTCTTCTTTTTGTATTTTCTATTTTATAATGAACCTGTTTTCAATTAATGGAACAAATGAAACAAAAATTTAATTTGCGGGAGTCTGGGAAAGAAAAATATATGAAGGTCTTCATTATAAGTTCTGCTATCAAAAGTGATAATGATGGGGCGCCTGGGTGGCTCAGTGGGTTAAAGCCTCTGCCTTTCGCTCAGGTCATGATCCCAGGGTCCTGGGATCGAGCCCCGCATCAGGCTCTCTGCTTGGCAGGGAGCCTGCTTCCTCCTCTCTCTCTCTCTGCCTGCCTCTCTTCCTACTTGTGATCTCTCTCTGTCAAATAAATAAATAAAATCTTAAAAAAAAAAGTGATAATGAACTTAGGGACATGGAGTGGAAATGTCATAACCACCTTCCTCCTCAAAGCTCCCAAAGCTGTCACCAGATAGTAATGGCATGTTCCTTCACATCATGGATTACAAGTTTCATTTTAAGCTTAATACCCTAAGTCTGAATATTCAAGAATTCATACCAGACTATGACTTTAGTTCTGTATCTGCTCATGCAAACGGAGATGCAAGAAAGGGTGAATGCTTCTGTTCACCTACAAATATTTGGAGGGACATACAGTGATTAGTGGCATTTGCAGTTTTTCTAAACGCGTATGGAGCA
The DNA here is from genome assembly GCF_922984935.1 of Meles meles. NCBI lineage: Eukaryota > Metazoa > Chordata > Mammalia > Carnivora > Mustelidae > Meles > Meles meles. The sequence goes on from NC_060071.1 coordinate 51,359,689, forward strand.
CACACACACACACACACAACACACATATACACACCCCATTTGCTTTAGATTTAAAAGTCTTAATGGGTTTTAGTTCCAGCTCTTTCCTTAATGGACAAGTAACTTCTCCTCTCTAGTCCTCATTTTTTTGGTATGTAAAATAAGAAAGTTGAACTGATATTTAAACTTCTGGCCAACTCTAACGATTCAAAGTATCAAAAGGGCAAAACCATATGTGTATATACCACATAAGGCGGTGACTTCTAGCTTTCTTCTTCCATTTATTGGAAATCATGGATAATATCTTATAACTTTGTACAGCCTCCTACGTTTCCCTATTTACTATCCAAAATGGCTGTGATTTTAAATAGTTACAAATGTTTTATAATTTTATAGTTTCTATAAGTTTATAAGTCTATAAGTTTATAGTTTCTTGAGATGCAAACAGTTTTCTCTCAGAAGGAATCATTTAGACTAAAGACAGTAGCAAGCCAAATATATCCTTTAGACTGGAATCATGTCTTTCATTCTTTGGGCTTTGGCTTGTACTCTTTCCAGTATTGCTACTCACCTAAAGTAATGGAAACATTTTATTTTGAAAGCATTATATCTGAACTGATTTAACGTATACTTTCTGTCCTAGAAGATCTTGGTGCAAATAGATGGGATAGAAATGAGAATCAAAGGTTTAAATGTGCACTGTTGTTTCTGTAAGCCCAAAGCATATCTCCTTTTTACATCTGCTTTGCAGGGACAGTACGGAGAGCTGGAATACAGTCTCTGAGCTTTACTTTAATTTATACCTGGACTCAGAAAGAGATGGATGATGTATTTTGCAACATTCCATTTTGCTCTATAGCAGACATAGACATATGCAGACATGGTGAACTGCATAAATGAGGCATAGAACCCTGAAACTAATTTTACCTGGCACCTTTAATCCCATATTTTAAAGACCTCCTAAAATGCACTGTTTTCTGGGCCCTGTCTATAAGTGGTTAAGTCAGGCTTCCCAGGAAGTGTTCTGCCATCCACATAGAAGGGTTAGAACAAGGAGCAGAGTGTACAATGATTATCTATCCCTTTATGAAGCCCACAGTGATTGTTATGGCTAAAATAAGTCTTTAAAGTTCATTGCCAGAGCAGAAATCTCTCTCCTTCCTTTATTCTCACTAGCAACTTAGATTCTTGGTACTAAAACCATGAAAACAAAAAAATTATAGATGATGTAAGGTTTAAAAACTACTTATGAACATTTTTTTTAAGAGGACTTTGTCTTGGGCGCCTGGGTGGCTCAGTGGGTTAGGCCTCTGCCTTCGGCTCAGGTCATGATCTCAGGGTCCTGGGATTGAGTCCTGCATCGGGCTCTCTGCTCAGCAGGGTGCCTGCTTCCCTCTATCTCTCTCTCTCTCTGCCTGCCTCTCTGCCTAGTTGTGATTTCTCTCTGTCAAATAAATAAATAAGATCTTTAAAAAAAAGAGGACTATGTCTTTTGGTATACCTTAGAGTTTTTAAATTTTTCTCATTACAGAAACATATGCTCACGATAAAAAAATAAATATGGGGCGCCTGGGTGGCTCAGTGGGTTAAGCCACTGCCTTCGGCTCAGGTCATGATCCCAGGGTCCTGGGATCGAGTCCCGTATCGGGCTCTCTGCTCAGCAGGGAGCCTGCTTCCTTCTCTCTCTCTCTCTGCCTGCCTCTCTGTCTACTTGTGATCTCTGTCTGTCAAATAAATAAATAAATAAATAAAATCTTTAAAAAAAAAAAATAAATAAATATGATCACATAGCTTCTTAAGCAAATAATTTAAAAAAACAAATACTTTTTAAAAACAGGAATGTGCAGGGAAGAAATTTAAAAATCAGCTTTTAAAAAAGTTGGGGGGAGTGCCCAGCTAGCTCAGTCGGTAAAGTACACATTAGAACTTAGGGTTGTGGGGCACCTGGGTGGCTCAGTGGGTTAAGCCGCTGCCTTCAGCTCGGGTCATGATCTCAGGGTCCTGGGATCGAGCCCCGCATCAGGCTCTCTGCTCCGCAGGGAGCCTGCTTCCTCCTCTCTCTCTGCCTGCCTCTCTGCCTACTTGTGATCTCTCTCTGTCAAATAAATAAAATCTTTAAAAAAAAAAAAAAAAAGAACTTGGGATTGTGAGTTTCGACCCCATGTTGAGTGTAGAGTTTACTTACAACTAGAATCTTTTTAAAAAAAATCAACAATTATTTCGCCACCCAGAGAGAACTACTGTTAAATCCAAGGGAGAACCTACTATTATTCCTACCTAGAGCTTCTGGATTTGCCATGCCTTCTGCCTGGCGCACAGTTCTGCCAGAAGTCTGCTGGTTCCCTTACTCACTGTATTCAGTCTCTGCTTGACTGTCACTAGATCAGGGGGACCCTCCCTAATATAGCACCCATCCTTACTCTCTCTCCTCTTACTCTGCTTTATTTTTCTTTAGAGCACTGAACCATATGCAGTATTACAAAATAGGTCTGTTTATCTTTTATGATCTGTCTCACCAAATGGATTGTAAGTGTAAAGATACAGTCCCACTCCTAGGACAGTACACCTACCATTAGCAAGAGATGCTCAATTAATACATATATTGCATTTGTTTCTTTATCAAATATATATTGAGTTCTTATTATATAGAATCTTTTATCTTTGTATGTATAATTTTTTAATAGGATTATACCAGACATACTGTTTTGCAGACTGTGTTTTTCACTTAGCAATAAATTATGAAGACATATCAGAAATTCTTATCCAATGTGACTTTAATAATGGCATAAAGGATCTCAATATGGGGTTCCTGGGTGGCTCAGTGGGTTAAAGCCTCTGCCTTCGGCTCAGGTCATGATCCCAGGGTCCTGGGATGGAGCCCCACAGCTCTCTGCTCAGCAGGGGGCCTGCTTCTTCCTCTCTCTCTGCCTGCCTCTCTGCCTACTTGTGATCTCTGTCTGTCAAATAAATAAAATCTCTTAAAAAAAAACAACAACTCAATAATCCCCTATTGTTAGATCAGTACATGGGCACTCTGATGCAGCCTTCAAATACATGTTAAGGTCACTGAGGTAAGATAGATATTAATAATATTAACAATGCCTTAAATTCACAAGTACTTTATAGTTTATAAACTATTTTCATATCTCATTTGATCCTCACAAAAAACTCAAAGTAAACAGAGCAGAAACTCAAAGAGGTTAAATAAATAATTTCCCTAAAATAATGAAACCAGTAGCAGGGAGTCCAGACTCAAACCTAGCTCTGTCTCTGTAGCTTCAGCTCCTCACAGACCTCATCGTCCCTGGCTGACACTGTCATTTTACAGGTGAGTGATCCACGCCTAGAGAAGGGAGCAGTGATGTGCCCAGAATCACACAGCTTCTCCAAGAAAGAATACAGATAGAGTAGAACCCAGACTCCTGACTCCCTGTCCAAAGCTCTCTAAACTACATGCTGGCTCAATCAATTAAGGGGGAATAAATCCTAAATCACTGCATACTCAAATCAGTAAACAATACATGCTGTTATACTTCTCTGAAGATTACACAGTTTTTTTGCCTGGTGCTGCGAAGAGCCAACCTGATGACACTAGCAGTCCTGAGCTTATTTGATGTGGTTGGGAAGCAAAAGAGATTCCAGTGCCCCTGTTGCGCATAGGTGCTCAATGAGCATTTCCTGCGTGGTGGGGAAGTGCCCTATATTTACAGTATTTGATCCAGTTTAACAGCAAGATCTAATGTTAACATTAGCCTTGTAAAAGTTTTCACCCTAGTTCACACAAAAACAAGATTCTGGAGATTATGACTAGCAATTTTTCATGAGTTGATTTATCTGAATAAAACCTATAAGGTTTTGAACCATTAAACATTCGATTTAGGAAAAAAAAATCTTAGCATGCAGAAGAATAAACTGAAAATGGAACAGATTTGTTTCTTGTAATAATTATGAGCAATATCTCAAACTCAGCATCCTTAGACCATTGAGCTGTGTAGGATGAATGTGCTAATTAATCAATTACTACCCAACAATGTACCCTGTTTATTTACTGAAATGCACCAGAAACGTGTGCAGAGCTGGTAATTATTAATCATCTTCAGTAACAAATATGACTCAAGTTCACCTTCATATAATTAATAGAGCATGTAGTTAGCTTTAACATCTTGCTTTATTAGAAATAGCAACAAGGAATTAAAAAAAAAAAAAGCTGAACCACAAGTTGTGGTTCACTGAAATGCTGGCTTGGACTAAATGTGTCTAGAATCCACAGTGGTGGTATTACTCATACCCATCCAAGTTATGGCCAGATGCGAAGATATTAAAATGAAACTTTCTAATTTGAATACAATTTTAGACTTACCAAGAAGCTGTAAAAAAACAGTCCAACACATTTCCATATATGCTTCTTCATGGTTCCCGAATAAAATCCAACTTTCAGAGCTTGATAACTGGCTTAGAGTTGGGATAATTGTTGATGAAGCCCAAATGTCTTAGCATGTTTTAAATTCTCAAGATACTTTGGAATACTTTCAATATACATAGAAATAGTTCTTTTACAACAAATTTTACAACGTGATCTAGTTTTGAAAATCTTTTTTTTTTTTTTGGAGTCATCATGTAGGCCCTCCAATTTCCTTTGAAACAGACTTCTCGGCTAGAAGGGCCATATTTTGATACAAGGCTATTTCCAGATAATGCAACATCTAAGGGAGGTTGACTTGTGTCAGCAACATTAACAGTGGAGGCTGGCATCACCTGACTCTCTGCAACTATGTTCAAAGCATGAGGTTTTGCATACAGTCTGCGAAGGTTCAAATCCCAGCTGTATCACCTGTCTGCTCTGTGACTGCAGGTAACTATTTTAACTTCTCTAACTTCTGATATTCAGATTCCTCCGCTTGAAATGGAGGTAAATGAAGCCCTGCTTCGGAGTGTTGTTTAAATGAGAAAATAGGGGGAAACTGCCCCGCAGGAAGAAACACCCAGGAGCTGCCAGATACCGTTATGCTGGGATTACTTAGCTCACTGAACTGAAATGTACACACCTACGTACACACAAATAAGAAGTATTTCATACAATGGAAACTGCAAATGTAAATTAACATTTTTGGGAGTTTTCTCCTGAAAGGAATAATTGGGTTAGAATTTAATGGTAGTTGTACAGAAAAGTAAAAAAGTGTCCCATCTGCAATACCAGTGGAACATCACTTCAGAAATCTAAGCTGACGAATCATAAATCAGTGGGTGGACTACTGTATTTCTATTATTGAATGATTCAAGGCCCCTTTAAATGGAGAGCCCCCTTAGGGCATCTCCGTATTTGTTTATAGATCATTAACTACTTGACAGTGAGACTGGGGAGGGGGCATAAAGACTTACAGCTAAAGGGCTAAAAGCCACTGTCGAATGAAGATCAGCAATAAAGCCAAAACATCTTTGGGATTCAGTATGAAAATATGATTTGTGCTACAAAAATGCCATATGCTTTTCACACACGTATCTGTTAGTAAAAGAAAGCTCACTTTACAAGGCTGGGCCCATATGACAAAGTAAATTTAGGTGGCCATGTTTTCAAATGACTAGATAGGATTTGTTATATTGGAAACATGCCCATAAATTGGATTGTGTTATCTATTAGCATAAATTGCTATCTGGTTTAAAAAGTCATAAATGTGTCTCTGTGCCACTGGATTCTAACATCCATAGCAGGAGAAGGAAGTAGAAATGTTTCCTAATGGAAAGCTTACAGAAAGTTGGAAGGTCAGAATTTTGATTCTCGATTCTAGTATATGATCTTGGGGTAAGTTTCTTATCTATTCTAAAGATTTTTCTTTTTTTTTTAATTTATTTGACAGAGAGAGATCACAAGTAGGCAGAGAGGCAGGCAGAGAGAGAGAGGGAAGCAGGTTCCCCCGCCGAGCAGAGAGCCCGATGCGGGACTTGACCCCAGGACCCTGAGATCATGACCCGAGCCGAAGGCAGTGGCTTAAACCACCGAGCCACCCAGGCGCCCCTCTTATCTATTCTATAGTTTGACTTCTCTAACTACCAAAATTAAAATTGTGATTAAAACCACCTACATTAGGTGCCTGGGTAGCTCAGTGGGTTAAAGCCTCTGCCTTTGGCTCAGGTCATGATCTCAGGGTTCTGGGATGGAGCCCTGCATCGGGCTCTCTGCTCAGCAGGGAGCCTGCTTCCCCCTCTCTCTCTGCCTGCCTCTCTGCCTACTTGTGATCTCTCTCTCTGTGAAATAAATAGATGAAATCTTAAAAAAACAAAAAACAAAAAACTACCTTACATATTACAATTTATTTTCTCTAACATTCCTCAAGCACACTAATAGTATTCACTTTGCCCACTTTTTTTTTTTTTTTTCATTTTTTTCAAGAACTTGAGTACCTACCCTATTGCAAGTACTGTCCTAGGTGCTAGAATCACAAAGGTTAACAAAACAGGCATTAAGTCCCTGGCCTTAGGAAGTTTACATTCCAGTGGGGGGAGAGCGTGAGAGTAGTTTAGACACAACATGCGGTTTAGATGAGATCTCTGTATGCCCTATGTTCACAGTCACATGTTTTACCGGAGTAATGCTTCTTGCCACTCGGGGCCCCAGCAGCCCCAGGGGCCAGCCAACTCCTCGGAGGCTTTCAGAACATCAATCACTTCCACAGGACTCAAGATCTAAGTAAGAATACAGCAGTTCTTTCCTATCCTAATGACTTCGGCCATAACTCAGTACTTCCATGAGGATAATTTTGCATAAAGCCAGTGTATACTGTCCTTGCCAGGGCAGAGACAAGGATAAAGGAATGGAGCAGCAAGCAAAGTTCACCACTAATGGGAGTGGGGAGAATTAATGAGCATTCATCCAGCAATAGGGGTAACTCAAGCCATCTCCTCTGGTGCTGAGCTTGGCTTAGAAGGCACTGAGCCATTAAGCAGATTTGGGTTCCTAGGAGAGCCTGGTCAGTGACTCTTTGGGGTATTGGTTTTTAAGTTCCAAAGCACACTGGAATATGAATCAGGGCAGCATCATCTCCATAGACCTTCTTTCCTTGAACCAAAAGCCTTTAAACCTTGAAGTGGAATTTGTCAATGAAATCGTATATGTAAACATTTATATCCCTTTTTCATAATTCCTTTATCTTTTACTAACTGGCTGACATATGTACCCACTGTCTTGCCTATAATTCTCCCTCTGAGAATAGCAGTGAATTAAAATCTACATGCCTGCCCTGTTTTCTTTTCAATCACACCATTAGAAATATGTGAGTAAATCATAATCTCACAACAACGTTGTGAAAACAATGTGAGAATAAATACAAGTACAAGGTCACATTTGGGTCATGCCCACTGTATATGTTCTCTCTCTATATTTCTTAATAAACACTAGTAATGGGATGTGTTAATATGTAACATTACATGCAGAATTCATTCTCTTTTTCAAGCTTTTAACTGAAGTATAATATACATAAAGGAAAATGCACATACCATACATGTTCAGTTAGAAGAATTTTCAGGGCGCCTGGGTGGCTTAGTTGGTTAAGCATCCGAATCTTGATCTCAGCTCAGGTCTTGATCTCAGTGTCATGAGTTCAAGCCCTGTATTAGGCTCTAGGCTGAGGGTGGAACCTACTTAAAATAAACTTTTTTTTTAACAAACTAACTACACCCATCAATCATAACAAATGTATCACTCTGGTGGGCATGTTGATAATGGGGAAGGCTATGCATGTGTGGGGCAGAGGATGTATGAGAAATCTCTTTACCTTCCTCTTAATTTTTCTGTGAGCCTAAACTTACTCTAAGAAAAAAAGTCTTGAGGCAACTGGGTGGCTCAGTCAGTTAAGTGACTGCCTTTGGCTCAGATCATGATCCTAGGGTTCTGAGATTGAGCCCCAAGTGGGGATCCCTAAGCAACCAGGAGTTTGCTTTTCCCTCTGCCTCTCCCCTCTCTCATGCACATGCACTCTCTCTCATTCAAATAAATAAATAAAATCTTTAAAAAGTTTTAAGAAAAAGAATTATAGAAATATATGAATAAAAGAGAGTAATCCCAATCCCCAAAGTGTCCCCTCATACTCCTAGTCCCTGGTTCCTCTAGATCTCCACCCCTCATAAGGGTGATCACTATCCTGCCTTCTAACGGCAAAGATGAATTTTAGCCAGTTTTCATAACTCATGGAAATGAAATTATTTTATAAGTACTTTAGGGTCTGACTTCTTTCACTCTGCCTTATCCTCATGAGATTCAGGTATGCTTTGTGCGATTATGGTTCATTCCTTCTCATTGTTATACAGTAGTCCATCAAGCAAATGCCACAATTTGTCCATCTACTCTATTATTGACAGGCATGTGAGTAATTCCCAGGTAGAATATCACAAATATCACAAATAGTGCTATGAATATTCTACTACATGTTGTTTGAAGAATATGTGCACACCATTTCTGTGGGCCATGGTTATAGACGGAATGTTGGTATCCCCTCAATATTCACATGTTGAAGCCCTAATATCCAATGTGACAGTAGTTGGAGATAGCGTCCCTGAGAAAGTGATAAAAAGTTAAATGAGGTCATAAGAGTGGGACCCTAATCTGATAGGGCTGATGCTCTTATCAGAAGACAGACACCAGAATTAGCTCCGTCTGCCATGGGAAGATATACAAAGAAGGGAGCTATGAGCCAATAAGAGAACTCTCTCCAAGAAGAACCCAATCAGCCAACACCCTGATCTTAGACTTCCCAGTCTCCAGAACTGTGAATAACAAATTTCTGTTGCTTAGGCAGCCAGTCTGTGATATTTTTGTTATGGCAGTCTTACTAATACAAATATATAGCCAAGAGTGGCATGGCTGGTCATAACATCACATATAATATTACATATGCAGATAAATATATACTGCCAAAAATTCAAATCAGTTGCCAGCAGTATATACAAGTTCTAATTGCTGCATATCCCCACCAGCATTAAGAACTTTCCATCTTTCCTGCTTCTGCTACTTTGGTGGGGGTATAATGGTACTGCGTTGTAGTTTCAATTTCCATTTTTGGATGATTATTCAAATTAAACAATTTTCCCATGTTTATTGGACATCTGGATAGTCTCCTTTGTGAAGGGTCCCATTCAAATATTTTGTTCACCTTTCTATTGGATCGTCTTTTTTTTTTTTTTAAGATTTTATTTATTTATTTGACAGGCAGAGATCATAAGTAGGCAGAGAGGTGGGCAGAGAGAGAGAGAGAGGAAGGGAAGCGGGCTCCCCGCTGAGCAGAGAGCCTGACATGGGGCTTGATCCCAGAATGCTGGGATCATGACCTGAGCCGAAGGCAGAGGCTTTAACCCACTAAGCCACCCAGGTGCCCCATGGATTGTCTTTTTTTAATGATTTGTTCTAGTTACCAAATGCTTTGCCAGAAACAGATATTGCAAATACTTCTCCCACACTACGGATTACTTCTTGATTCTCTTAATAGTGCCTTTTAATGAACAGAATTCTTTATTTTAATATATTACAATTTATCAATTTTGAAGAACTCATTTTTTTAAAAAAAGATTTTATATATTTATTTATGAGAGAAAGAGCAGGAACAGGGACAGCAGGGAGGAGCAGAGAGAGGGAGACAAGCAGACTCCCTGCTGAGCCTGGGCTTCATCCCAGGACCCTGACATTATGACCTGGGCAGAAGGCAGATGCTTAACCGACTGAGTCACCCAGGTGCCCAAGAAGACTCATGTTCTGAACACCTATAGCATCCTAGGTACCTTTAAAACAAAAGCAAGAGGGCTAAGTCTCTTCTTTCTAAGAGTAACTTCATATCCATACACAAACTAAATGCTGTACACAGCATCACTCCTCATAGTTATTTTTAACGGGTTCCTTCCAAAGGGGTTTGCCATTTCTCTACGTTTGGTGTAAAACTAAGTGTTTATGTTTACCACATTCATTCTTATTTATTGGACACAATGTTTTTAAAACACTGACTTGTGCTTTTGAATGCCAATTTCTAAGCCCCATTGTTTCATGGCCATCAAGAATTGGAACTGATCTGAGTTGCAGATTTTTTGATAAATTATTGTACTTCAGTTATGGAAGTAGCACTGTATAATCTTAAAGTCAGAATAGCCAGAAGCCATGTTTTCCAGCTCTGTAGTTTTAGGTTAAGAAAATATTTCATCCAAACACTCTTGAATACCTGAGTGTAATCCACTATCTATCCACTTTTTTAAAAGTAATTTCCTACCTTAGAATAGAAGATAGAGGGGCACCTGGGTGGCTCAGTGGGTTAAGCCTCTACCTTCGGCTCAGGTTATGATCCCAGGGTCCTGGGATGGAGCCCCGCATCAGGCTCTCTGCTCAGCAGGGAGCCTGCTTCCCTCTCTGTCTTTCTGCCTGCCTCTGCCTACTTGAGATCTCTGTCTGTCAAATAAATAAATAAAATCTTAAAAAAAAAATAGAAGATAGAGGGAGAGAACCATGGAGCCTTGAAATAAGGAAACCCTCACCACTGATGAGGTTTTTCCAAGAGGGCACCTACCAGTAGAAACACTTCAGTTCCCTAACCCTTTTGCCAAGCCTTCATGGGAGAATGCAGTAAAACCTAATTTAAATATGTGTTTGTCTCTATTAGGGGTTTTTATCTTGTAGTTGCCACAGAACCTAGAGCTTCTCAGACATAATTCAGGTTCCACAGATGTTTGATTCAAATTTCCCTATTTTAAATAGGCTTTCATACTGCCAAGGGATATAATGCCAAAATTTAACACACTGCAAACTTCCCACCTGTTAATTTGAGGTTAAATCATCTGAGTGTAGATCTCAGAATTAATCTCCTCCTGCCATCTTTGTAACTGAAGCACATGTCCAAGATTTGAAGATAAGTCATTTTAAGACCACTGTAATTTGTATCTACATTTCTGGATGGATCAGGATATTCTTGATAGTGTACAACCAAAAAGAACAACAAACTGTCCCAAGGCTGCTTGTAGTTGTCCTAACTGCAACTGTTGTCCATAGCCTCCAACTCTGAAAGTTTTCCAGCATATAAGAGCAGAGTCAAGTGTGCCTGGGTGGCTCAGTCAGTTGAATGTCTGCCTTTGGCTCAGGTCAGGACTTCAGGGTCTTGGGACTGAGTCCAGCATCAGGCTGCTCGCTCAGCAGGGAGCTGCCTGCTGCTACCCCTTCTTGTTGTTTCTCTCTCTCTCTGACAAATAAATAAATAGAATCTTAATTTAAAAAAAAGAGCAAAGCCAGGACTTCAGTGGCAGTGGGGCCATCATGGCACCATAACCAGACTAGTTTCTGTTAGTCTGCTGACTTGCTATTTATTAATTTAGCTCCCCAATTTCCTTTTGATAAATTCCTTGTCTGCTAAAAACAAAACAACAACAAACCAGCCTCTTTAAAAAAAAAAAAATTACCTGTAAAGTTAATATTAAAATTCTGAACTTACAAATGCTTCATTAAAAAATGCAAGTTTTTCATCTACTTTATATGTTGGGGTTCTGTGACAGATTTTGCTTGAAAAAGACCCCAATACTTTTTAAAATTTAATTTGAAAATCACAGTACTGAATCCCCTCCCTGACTCCTATCTTAGCCTCCCTTCAGCCATTTCCGTTGCAAGACTAACCACGCCAGACTACAAGTCCCCTCAAAATTTGGCACATGGTAACAGGTACTTAACGTTTGTTGAATGAGTCATTAAAATCTGTAAAATGTAAAAACTAGCCACACTCTCCTGCATCCCTCCCTTGAGTTTCAACAATAATACATTATTATGTGATGCTTCCACATAATTATAATTTACATGTAATCATTTACATGTAGCTTTCCAGACACCTCATCTTATTTATGTATGGTTTCTCCAGACAAAATGAGTGGAGGGCAAATAGGAAGAAATGCTTCTTTAGAAAGCAGATGTATATAAAATATGACCTCGGGTGGGGCTATGAAGTTTGAGAAAAGGTTTTCCTAAAGTCATATTGATAATGGGTAGAGGAGGATCATAAAGGTATATAACTAAAAGACCCCTGGTCTGACATTGACCAAGCTTAGGAAGAGAGGTAGAGGTGTGTATCTGAACAATGCACAGAGAGATTTGGGTCATTTTTTAAAACTTTTATTTTACTGTTTTTAAAATTTATAAACTTTTTTACTTTGAGCTGTCTGGGGCTTACCCTAAACAGTGAACATGACAGAGAACACCGAAACATGAAAGTGCTTCCCCACTCTACCAGCCAGTGCAAATCTGGGGACTTGGCTTTTAACTTGCTTCCCCAAAGACACCTTCTCAAGTGTCTCCTGAGCAAAAGCCATGTGAGGATCCCACTTGCGCCCAAGGCCTGGAAGAGACTTCTGGGTGTCAGTTCTGCTACTCACTACTGGGATTACTTGTTTTAAGCCTTATTGATAATGCTATTGATAAGATAACCCTATTGATAATGCTCCCCAATCCTCGCCCTCCCCACTGCCCCCCCCCCCCCCGCAGCGACCCAAAGTTAGTAACGCCTACATGAGGTCACACGTGACGATTTAATTACCTCCTCTGCGTTGCTGCGGGTCACTCGGCCCTCCCCTCGGGCCCCCACCCCGCCCGGCTGCGGGAGATCTTGAGACCTCCGTGCGCACGCGCCACTGCGCCCGGGGGCTCTCGCGCACTCTCGCGGCGCCCCCCGGGCTGCCGCGCCGCTCGCTCCGGGGCGCGGGCGCGCGCGCGCTCCGGCGGCCCCGCCCCCAGCGACGCGCGCCCCACGGTCGCCGAGGGGCGGGGACGCGAGCGAGGCCGGCCATGGAACCCCTACGAAGGGCCCACGAGGCCGCGCTCCGGCTGCTGCTGTGCCGGCCCTGGGCCTCGGGCGCCGCCTCCCGCCCGAAGCCCCGCGCCTCGGAGGTGCTGACGCGGCACCTGCTGCAGCGGCGCCTGCCGCACTGGACCTCCTTCTGCGTGCCCTACAGCGCCGTCCGCAACGACCAGTTCGGCCTCTCGCACTTCAACTGGCCCGTGCAGGGCGCCAACTACCACGTCCTGCGTACCGGCTGCTTTCCCTTCATCAAATACCACTGCTCCAAGGCCCCCTGGCAGGACCTGGCCGGGCAGAATCGGTTCTTCACGGCGCTCAAGGTCATCAACCTGGGTGAGTGGCCCGGGCCGGTGAAGGACGCCCCGCTGACAATGGGATCACTGTTTGCAAAGCACGCTGACAAACGTCGCTCAGAGGCCGAGACCCCGGCCCTAGGTTAGGCCACAGCAATGCCGGGGAGCCCGCCTCGACCCCGCGCAGGCTCGCCCGAGCGCACGGGCTCACCACGTTTCTCCCGGAGCTGTTGGGTTTCCCAGACCCTGCCTCCGCGTCCCACCCACTCTGGCCTTGGCACTGGTATTTGGATCTCCGCCCCCCACCTCCCCATCCCTAACCCCTCGCGTAGGTACTTTTCGAGGCTGAGCAGTTGCTACTGAGTCGTTCCCTGGAAAGTAGGGCTTTTATACCAGACCTGTATCGAGGGACCACACTGCGTCACCCCTAGGGAGGAGGCATTCTTTCTTTCCATCCTCACCTACTGCAGCTCTTGACTAGAAGGACCCCAACACTGGGGATTAAGAATGAGGCTGTAAGAAAACGACCCCCCTGGAGAGTGGCTCCGAAGTTAAGAAATCTTACAGCATGGCAGGATTCGTTCCCATGAGCATCATTTTCTTGGGTGCATTCATTATTATGAAAACTGCAACTACTTTCTGAGTTTCATTGTTTTCTTTATATGAAATCCCAGCAAGTGCGTTTTACTAAAAGCACTAAAGGGTTTCAGCAGTCATATCAGCTTCCTAAAGTCCTAGGCCTACAAGGTACCAAAGTCTTCTGCCTCTTTAATATTTCTGTTTTCATGGTAATGTTCTAATTCCGAGTGTATTTACTGTTGTTGGATGCTGCTTTTCTTTTGGCTAATGACGGAAGAGGCATGAACATTGACATAGGTATATCGTTTGTATCTTTATCGAGAGGCCTCAGGATGTTTTGAACCTATTAATAGGTAATATCACTTTGATCCAGATTTTAGTAATTCAAAATCTAGATGTGGGAGCTGAACCCTGTTACCGAATCAGTTTTTTAAAACCAGAATTAAAGCTAAACCCCTGTGCACCTGCACTGGTATTATATAATCTGATGGATCATTAAATTTAAATATGGTATTTATGCATTGTTGCTTATAATAATTCCCATAGTCAGTCATGGGATTTTTGAGCCATTGGTCTACTGGGACGGCCCTGGGTTCAGTCCACCAAGGAGGAGATTATTTAGCAATGCTAAATATTGTATTTAAATTTTATATATTTGGCTGATGGACTACATAGAGCATGCCCACTAATTTTGAGGCTGATTTGAAGCTGAGGGGTAAGCTCACTTGGAAGATGTGATTCAAAATTATTTGGAAAGACTAGAGTGATAAATTGATTCAGAAAGAACTTTTACTGTTTTCAGAATCAGAAGCAGTCATTCATCCCAAATGTAAAGAGTAACAGGTTAGGAAGAGTATAGTTGGAGGATAGTATGTAAACCATGAGCCAAATGCCTTTTAAAGAAAGTTTTTATTTAAAACCTAACGCTGTTAATAACACCTTAATAATTAGGGGCTTCTTTTTAAAGTATAGATAGAAAGAAATCCAGAGAAAATTAGAATACCCAGAACATTCTCACACAAAGAAGTGAAACACTTTGAGGAAAGAAACAACAGTTATAGTTTCTTTATGTGGAAAAGAAGCCTGCAGACTGATTCAGTTGTCATTTGGAAATTCTAAAAATCTTGCCTACATGGGAATAAGAGTTTTAAGTTAAACAAAAAGGAAAAGTTTCTGCTCATGCATGCTTTAATACAAATTGGCTTTTATTCCCTTTATCAAAGGGAATTTTTTTTCTGGACTTTTTGAACATTAGTGTATTTACCAATTTGGTAATGTTTATTTTGTATTTTTGTCTTAAGGTAGGGAATTAGATAATAGATTCTTTCCTGTTCTGTGATGTACAGTTGCCCCTCTGGATCATCTAGTACCTATTCTATTAATAAAAATATCTAGGATTTTATTCCCCTTATTCTCTTCTAATTTAATAATTATCTGAGTAATCCATTTTTCCATTTTGTAAATAATAAAGATTTCTCTTTTACCATTTGTTCCCTTTCTCCTCTGCCTTCCCTTCAGTGGAAGCTGACATTTTACTGATGGTTTATCAGTCTGGGTATCCTGCTGGGAAGTAGATTGAGATTTAAGAAAAGCAACTTACCATTGGAATGAATGGGTAATCGGAGGCTTGCTAAGAAGTTCTAATTTTTTTTAAGTGCTTAATTTGACAGTGGTTTACCTACTGTTCAGCTGACTCAGAATGAATTATTATGCAAAGAACTGACTTTCATGTTCATTTTGATGTTCTGTTTCAGTCTGGGAAAAATGTAATTTCTCATGGAATTTTATAGACTTCAGAGCCTATGTGCTATAGACATACAGAAAATTATTTTTTTTAATGTTTAAATTATATAAGTGGCAAATCTTCTCATTTTAGCCTGACTGCATTAAGTAGACTGCAGGAAAAAAAGTACAGAATTTCTGACTCCTGTATCACAACCCCATCCCCTATCAAACAGCATCACTGATAGTGGTTCCTAGCTGTTTCTTAATAAGAGATAATGTAGTTATTATAAGCTAGTAATCTTTGGTGAATTCTCCATTTTAGCTGAAAAAATACTGGCCATTGATTTATGTGGTTTTTAAAACATGTCAGTGTTTTAACTGAAAACTGGTAAGTACTGTAAAACAAGATTTCAGTTTCACCAGCCATTCCTTAAATTTATGTCATTAGCATTGGTTTAAAAGGCATATTTTATATATTTTACTGTCAGTATATTTAGAAATTAATAATCGTTTCTAGAACCCAGTTCTTCCTCCATTGATTTTCAGCTTTCAAGTTGTGATGCTGTATTTTAAATTTATTTTTTATTTCAACTTAATCTTCACTCACTTCTGTCTATTTTCTTGTCCACTTCCCTACCCATACTCCCTTTACTTTTTTTTCCTTTTTGGTAAGTTGGTTTATGATGCTAGTGTTTGTGGGGTTTTGGTGACATTGCCTTGAAACCTTTAGAGATTCTTTTGGGTGTTATCAAGGCAAAAGCGGCAATATACTGTCAAAGATTTCATGAGAGTTCCAGGGAACCCTGGGATAGTGACAAGCTGTGACCCAGTATATTCCCAAAAATAGAGGGGCCGGGCTGAATGGGCATTTTTGCCTGTTCTCATTGCCAGCTAGTGACGCTTCTCCTGATTAATCTCTGGCATCACAGTGGTTGGAATGCAGCTTCAGGGAAAAAGCACAAAGTACTCCAATGCACTTACACACTCAAAACGAGCATAATACAGCAAATATATTCTTGCGGAAAATTTTTTAAAAATCTAGCAAAAGGATTAGTCATGAGCATGTGGCTTCCTTATTAACTAGAAAGAGGGATTTTCCAAATGTACAGCTCTTTTTTTAAATTGTCATTTTTCTGTCCAATTCCTACACGAGAACAATAAAGTTAATATTTGTGCGGCACATACAGTATATGCCTGTGGTTTTATACATGTTTTTAGTATGTTAGTAGTCACTGATTTTAAATAAGTGCCTTAAAAAAGATAGGAACCATGAAAGTTTATTCTGTGTCCAGTATAGTATCATATGCATGAGCACTTAATCCATTATCTCTGGCCAGTATATGTTTGGTTTCCTGCATCACAAATGGCCACTGATCTCAACTGTAACAGCAAAATCTTATCAAATGGAAATACTCCAAAGAAGAAACATGTTGTTGGAGTCTACTGTATACATATTTCAAATAGGTTAAACCAAAATTGTTTTCAAATCAGTTGTAAAAATACTCATGGGAGTATTTTGCATACCTGTTATACTGAAATCTTCCTTAGAATTAGGGATTGCCTCAGGTTTTGAAGACCGCTATCTGACCCAGTTTCTTTTAAGTTGTACAGAAAATTACTTTAGCCATCAGTGTTACTGTTTGATGTAAAGCACAGTAAAGTCGTCCTAGTAATTTGAGCTTAAGGCCACTAATCTGGAGCATCTACAACTAAATTAATGAGTATTCTGTTTGCTTATTTGTGAAAAGAATATAGAATCACTTCATTATTACTTGGAAGTGATGAATTAGTGCTTAAAGTGCTTTGATTTAAAATTTAAACCAGCCTTATCTGTAGTTTTAAAAATCTTCTAGGCTCACATAGTTTCTTCCCTATTCCACAAACTGATGAAATTGAGCTCTTAGATAATTAGAATCAGTCTGTACTCCTATCTTTATATTTTCATAACTTTACAATTTGTTGACATTGCGGAAGAGTTGTCTGTGATTTATACCATGACAAATACATGGATGCATGATTAATAAGCATTGATGTTCATAAATAACATACTCATTTGTTTTCTAGGTATTCCAACCTTATTATATGGACTTGGCTCCTGGTTATTTGCTAGAATCACAGAGACTGTACAGACCAGTTATGGACCAGTAACAGTTTATTTTCTAAATAAAGAAGATGAAGGTGCCATGTATTGAAGGTGTGCCTCGGAGAACATAAATATCAGTGGATTTTCTCTTGTGTGTATATGCAGTGTTTATTTTTGACCCTTTAAAATTAAACTTTTGCAAACACCTTTTTCTTTCAGTGGTGTCGGGTTCTTTAAGATGAATCATTGCCCTCAAGAGGCAAAGCTTTTCATATGTTGTTGTATATTGCACACTCGGTTTAGCCAGTGGGAGTTACAGATGCATGAAGCGTATACCAATTTTTTTCCTAGAATTGGGTTAAATTACAGATAAATGATGATTATAATATGTATTCTATAGTTAGGTGTTAGCAATTCAAATCGATTCTTTGAAGAGAAAATGGAGACACCCACACAAAGAAGAAAGGTGGAAAAAATCTTTTCTAGGACACTGGAAAAAGAAGTAGAGGATTTTAGGATATATATGGAAATAATACCATTGGCAATTCCAAAACTGATGGATTCTAACTGTAATCTGAAATCTAAACCATTCAGCTGCCAGGATTTTCAGTGGATATGTCTTAAAGCCGTTGTGCCATTTACTTGGATGAGAGGTCTAGATGTAATGTTGAAACTTCTTACTGCCTAAACATCCAATATCATACTACTTTCTTAAAAATAATGACTCTGGTTAATGTAAATGTACCAAGATGATGAAATTAAGACTCACTAAGAGTTAAAATAGCATGCTGATAAAGCTGTAAGAACAATTAAGATCTAGAAAGACTTAGAAGAATAAATTTGGTGTCTGTTTATAAAAGCAATTAGCTGAAATGGTACATATCCATACACTTCTTGGCAATGGGAAATGGGCCGAAATTTTAAAGACCTGATGGCAGTTTTGTGTTAAGATTTTATTAAGCTAATTGCATTTTTGAAAGGAAAGTCATTTAAAAAAATTTATCCTTGGGGGTAGTTACAAAATACCCAGACGAATGGTAAATTTCAGAAATTTGGAGTAATTTAGGGAGAACTAAGTAGAACTATTTAATTTCTAAACCAATGGGTGTTTAAGATTTATGATCTCTCCCATAATTACAAACATACATTATATATCATTTTATGTTAATGTGTTGCTGGTACTCTGCAACATTCACACATTATTGTAGCAAAATATTTTATAAAATACAATCCAACCAGCATTTGGGTGATTGCTTCTGGCAAATCAGTTGAGAAAGTGAGTGGCAGAGACTGAGGTGAAAATAGCAGAATAAAGTAATACAAACTGACTTCGTTAAGGTAGTTGGTTTCAATGAGCTGCAGAGAATGAGCTGTTCTTCAAATATATGTAGTGTTCACTTGTCTAAGAACAATTCTAACACTTTAATCAAAGAAGTACTTATGCCAATATATTTAGTCCAGAAGAACATACTTGACACTAGTTAAATGAATGGCTTACACAGAGGAGATAGTGTTACATTAAGCTTCATTAATAATAAAACTGACTATTAGCATTTTGCAAGGAAGGCTAGAACTGATTTCCCCTGTAATGGGCAAAGTTAAATAACTATAGCTCATAAGTTTTAAGTCAAGTACTGCTCATTCACTGCTGCTGGTCTTGTCAATACTTGCTGTAAAGGTTTGGTCCCAGCACAAAGCTGATAAAATGGTTTTTAATTACCAGACTATAAATACAGCTTTTCAGTAGAGTTGCACTTCTTTTCACACTGGCCCGTTTGATTTCTGATAATTTGTACTGCTGACTCTGCTTACCTGTTTTTCAATAGCTACAGTCAGTGTGACTTCTTGTCCATATGGTGATAGGTGGTCTCCTCGGAGAAGATCTTTGACAAACTACCCTATTGATCTCTGTAATTCTCTGCTGCTTGCAGCATTAAATAGAGCCTTGATTTCTTGTCTCGTGCACTCGCTGTGTAACAATTAAGCAAATGTAATATTTTCTTGTATTACATGAAAATCAATAGACCTTTTGCTCTCATGGAGTTGATCATGGTGAAGGATGAACTCCATGATGGCTAAGCATGGTTCAAATATTAAAATATCATTCCTTGGATTTATTAAGTCTTAACAGTGAAACTTTTAGTCCAAAACACTCCCCATTGAACAGTAACGGTTTAAGTTTTTCCTTTAAAGTTGAATACGACATGGAAGCATTGTAGCCTAATGGGGATAAAATATAAATGCTAGGAGTCAGGCGATTAATTCTATTTTTAGTGTTAGTCCTGCATTACTTTTCAACTTCAAGCTAATAACTCTACTCCTTTGTGTCTTAGTTTTTTCTACCTGTAATCTGAGAACAAAACAAGAAACCTTTCTACTTTCAAATATAATAAATATGCTTGTAAGCAAATGTCAGTTTCATTTCAGTAAAAGCTGGTTTTGTAAAGTACTTCCTTAATGAAAGTATTTTAAAAATAAGGGAGAGGAACAGATGGCTCTTCTTTTCACTACATCTGTATCTTTGGGGTAAATACCTAGCAGTGCAATTGCAGGGTCATAGGGAAGCTCTATACTTAATTTCTTGAGGAATCTCCACACTGTTCTCCAAAGTGGCTGCACCAACTTGCATTCCCACCAACAGTGGAAGAGGGTTCCCCTTTCTCCACATCCTCTCCAACACACATTTCCTGTCTTGCTAATTTTGGCCATTCTAACTGGTGTCAGGTGGTATCTCAATGTAGTTTTAATTTGAATCTCCCTGATGGCTAGTGATGATGAACATTTTTTCATGTGTCTGATAGCCATTTGTATGTCTTCATTGGAGAAGTGTCTGTTCATATCTTCTGCCCATTTTTTGATATGCTGAGCGAAATTAGTCAAGCAGAGAGAGTCAAGTATCATATGGTCTCATTTGTGGAGCATAACAAAGAACACGGAGGACATGGGGAGATGGAGAGGAGAGGGAGTTGAGGGAAACTGGAAGGGGAGATGAACCATGAGAGAATATGGACTCTGAAAAACAACCAGAGGGTTTTGAAGGGGCGGGGAGGGGGGTGGGAGGTTGAGGAACCAGGTGGTGGGTAATAGGGAGGGCATGTACTGCATGGAGCACTGGGTGTGGTGCAAAAACAATGAACACTGTTACGCTAAAACAAACAAACAAAAAGTAAAAAAAAAATAAAGGAGAGGAAGAAAGGAAGAGACAAACCGAGGCATTGTATGTGTGCCTGGGTGAGAGTAGATTATGCCTGAGGTGGTAGGCAGGGTTCTGTGTTGACCCTCCCATTCTGGGTATAAGGAATATTCTTTTTTTTTTTTTTAATTTAATTTAATTTTTTTTTCAGTGTTCCAAAATTCATTGTTTATGCACCACATCCAGGAATATTCTTAGTTGATGAAACAATCAAAAACAGCTTTTCGCCAATGCTGCTTTGATGGGATTTTTGTCTTTAAAAAAATCCAGGCCAAACTATTTTTTAATGAAGATGAGTGCTAGTATAAAATTTTACAAATCTTCTATTGATTGTTATACTTCTACACAAATCAATTATCAAGTACTGGAAGAAATTTTTGGTCCAAATGTTTAGTTTTGGCGTGAACTGTGAACCACCATAAAAATACAGTAAGAACTGGGGGCATGAAAGAGGTGGCTATTAAGAAAAAACCCTAGTTTCTCAGTCCTAATGTCTTTTTTTTTTTTTTAAGATTTTTTTATTTACTTGACAGAGATAACAAGTAGGCAGAGAGGCAGACAGACAGTGAGGAGGAAGCAGGCTCCCTGCTGAACAGACAGCGGGATGTGGGGCTCCATCCCAGCACCCTGGGATCATGACCTGAGCTGAAGGCAGAGGCTTTAACCCACTGAGCCACCCAGGCGCCCCAGTCCTAATGTCTTAACATAGCAAAATGGCAAATAGTTATTTCTTTTATCAAACATTCTTAGTCACTGATATTTTGCTAATTGTTGACTTCAGTAAAAAATTGAAACACTTGTAATTATTAAAAACCATACGTATTTCTTTTGCAATGTACATTTTATTTCTTGTCATAGTTATATTCACTCAAAACTATAAGCAAGAACATCTGTAATGCTTCATGAAATAGCTCTTAATTCTGTTAAAGAATGAATGATGTTGAAATGGGTGGGGTGACATTAAGACCCGGATCTTGGTTTCATTTCATTTAAAAGCTAATGCAGATAACAGAAACCTTATCCTAAAGCCAGTAGATCGGGTATCCACTTTTTTTTCAGCACTTACCATTCAAACGGTAATGATGTTTGAGGGTATCTTAACCTAAACAAGTACTTAGCATTACATCTCACCTGGGTCAACAGTCTAGGGTATCAAAGTTAAACTGTGTTACTGTAAATTAATGGAAAATGTAACTGCACTTTGCTGAAAGATCAATGTCCAATAAAGGCTGCACAATCAAATCTTGTTGCAATGATTGAGGTCTTTAATTGCCTTTCAAAGATAAGGTGGTAATCAACACAGCTTTAACTGATTTTTTTACTAGTTCAATTACATGCTAATGACTAGTGCCAAGTCAGAATCTTTAACTACTTATACTTATTAAATCTTATGTTAGTAATGAAAAATTACTTTAGCTACACAATCGATAGAACACAAATCTTAATTACTATATTTCACTTTTATACTATTTTATATGCTTGACAAATGTTTCACAAGAGCTTTCCCAACAGTAAGAAGTGTTATTAGTAGTGACCATGGTCCATAGAGTATTTTTGTAATATAAATTAGAGAAGCGTTGTTGAGAAAAAATTTTTTCTTTAAATGAAAATGTGGCTAAAATAGTTTCCACTGACACAAATTTGGCCATCCACTACTTCTCAGAATTCTGTTCTGCTAATTTAGAATACATTTAATACAACTGGGATAAAATAAATCCAGATTGTTTTTAGTGTGTTTCTGAAAGTTCACTTCGTTTTCTAGAAAAGTAATTGATTTTGTGTAGAGCCTGCTATAAAATTCTCCTATTTGGGAAAAGGATAAGTTAGTAAAGGGAAATGAAAAATGAAAAAAATAAGTTGGACTTCATCAAAATTAAAAACTTTTGTGCTTCAAAGGATACCATCAAGAAAATGAAAAACCAGCTGGTGGTATAAAAGGAAAATATTTGCAAATCACGAATCTGATAGGGGACTTTGTAGCTAGAATAATAAAGAACACTTATAACTCAAAACAACTGAAAAATAGATTTTAGCAGGTATTTCTGCAAATAAGTAATACAAATTTTTCCTACGAAGCACATGAAAAGATGTTCAACATTAACTGTTAGGGAAATGCAAATCAAAACCACCATGAGAAACTACTTTGTACCTCCTAGGACAGCTATAATCACAAAGACAGGTGATACCAAGTATTGCCCACGATGTGGAGAAATTGGAACCCTCATGCGTTATCAGCGGGAGTGTAAAATGATACAACAACTTTGGGAAAGTTTGGCGGTTCTTCAAAATATTAAGCATTAACTGACCATATGACCCAGCAATTCTATTCCTAGGTATATACTGTAGAGAATTGAAAACATATGGTCACACAAAAACTTGTACAAAAATGTTCATAGCAGCATTTTTCATTCTACCCCAAAACTGACAGCCACTAATTGATGAATGAATAAATAAAAGGTGGCAAGTTCACACAATGTAATATTAGTCAAAAAAAGGAATGATGGGCCCCTAAACACGACAGCATTGATGAAGCTTGAAAACATCGTGCTAAGTGAAAGAAGCCAGAAGTATGACCCATTTCATTTATATGAAATGTCCAGAACAGGCAAATTTACAGAGCCAAAGTGAATTAGTGATTGTCTAGGGATGGGGAGGTTGGGAGAAAATGAGCAGTGACTGGTCATGGGTATGGGTTTTTTTTGGGGGGGGGGTGATGAAACTGTTCTAAAATGGATTGTGGTGATGGTTGCACAACCCTGAGACTATACTCAAACCACTGAATGGTATATTCTAAATGGAGGACTGTGTGGCATGTGAATTATCACTGGATGAAACTGTTAAAAAATTAGTCACGGGGAGAGGGGAAATGGGCAGTTAGTATTTAATGTGGTATGGTTTCAATTTTGCAAGATGAAAAAAGGTCTGGAGACAGTTGGTACCAATGGTTGCACAATGATGTGAATGATAACCTGACTGTATTTGGTACCACTGAACTGTACGCTTAAAAATGTTTAACATGGGCGCCTGGGTGGCTCAGTGGTTTAAGCCTCTGCCTTCGGCTCAGGTCATGATCTCAGGGTCTTGGGATCGAGCCCCACGTGGGGCTCTCTGCTCAGCGGGGAGCCTGCTTCCTCCTCTCTCTCTGCCTGCCTCTCTGCTTACTCATGATCTCTCTCTGACAAATAAATAAATCCTAAAAAAAAAAAAAAATGTTTAACATGGTGCAGTGCCTGGGTGGTTCAGCCGGTTGAGTGTAGGACTCGGTTTAGGCTCAGGTCTTGATCTCCAGTCGTGGGATCCAGTCCTGTGGTCGACTCTGTTCAGCACTGGGTCTGCTTGAGATTCTCTCCCCTACACTCTCTCTCCCTCACTGCTCCTCCCCAAGCACGCGCTCCTCCTCTCTCTCTCAAATAAATAAATAAAATCTTCAAAAAAAAAAAATGATTAACATGGTAAATTTTGTATGATACGTATTTTACTATAAATAAAAATAATTTTTGAAATTTAGTAAAGGATTTAATATTACTGTAATGAAATACAACTGATTGTATGATTTCTATAGAAAGTACTGAATTTAGAAAAATTAGAGATTAAAAGAGGTAAAACATGTTAATATCATTTTATACATTGCAGTCTAAGAATTTAAAAAAATTTTAATTATGAAGCCTAGTTTTAATTAAGCAGATGAAATCTCATTTGGGATCATTTTTAGTAGCATTAAGGATATACTTTTATATCTTTATTATATACTTGTATTCCCAAACTAATACAATGTTGTAGGTCAATTATTCTTCAACATAAAAATACATACACACATGCATAAAGAGATGTGTTGTTTTAAAAAGATGTACTTGGTTTGAGATTATTTAAGATAAGACCAAAGAAAAGCATTAAAATGTTAGTAAATGAAAATATCCTCTTTTAGATCCTAGTTGCTGGGTGAAGAATATTAGCGACTACGAGTATGAGGTGTTATATAGTATTGCTTATAGCTATTTTAGTTGCACTTATATCATTTTAAATACAGTTTATGAACATTGTACTACTCCATTATATTATTAATTTATCTTCAGTGATATTTATAGTATCAATTTAAAAGCAATAAAACTTCATGAAAAGTAGCTTAAACATAAGGATTTTGATAAACAAAAGCTTCCAGTTTTTAAAAGCAAATCATGGAAGCTGTACTTCTTAGGGAAGATTTGAAGTTTTTGTATTGTGTTGATGATAGAATTATGAACCTTATAAACTCAGTATTTTTTAGTTAACCTAAATACATAAATCTATTTGAATTCATCTTATGAAAAGAGATATGTCATTAGATATATGATCATTATATGCTTTAGTGATTCATGGACCTTGTTACATACATGCTTTGTAATGTATGAATTATTTAGTAAGAAAAATCACAATAATTTTGTTGTTACTCAAAAATTTATGGGTTGGCAGAAACAATTATGCAGCCCCTGAAGCTGGAATGTTAAGGTAACATCATTAACACTACGTAGTATGATTTTTTTAGTAGTTGCTTGACATAACCTTTACTGCTTCTGCTAGAATATATCAGTAATTTTATAACAATCTGTCTGTAAACAGCACATTGAATTTATTAACCACAAAGTGATTCATTTTACTCTATTTTCATACAAGTGCGTAATTTAAAATCAGACCTAAAAAACTTGTCTACCCAAACCCTAACAGAAGAATAAAAAAATACAAAATGAAAATCAATACTCCAATAAATAGATAAAAATTTTTTTTAATTTTAACTCCATTTAATAAAAGTGGATATTTCTACTTCAAAAAATGAATGTTTAAGAAGTGAATGAAAATCCATAAAGATAGGAGATTATCTCATAAGCTTTCTTTACGCATGATATTAAGGCCCTTGCTGTGAGATGAAGCCAAAATTGTACTTTCTTATGCTTTCAAATCTCCAAATATCTAAAATGAAGGAACCAAGAATTTTAAAGTTGGAATAAAAATCTAAGTAGTGTCACCTAATTTTAGATTACATTTGAAAATCAACAGTCATTCATTCATCCTCCATACACTTTTGCATTGACTACACTGAAGGCAAATTTTAGTAATTTTACATGTCAACAAAAACTAGTAGTTCTGAATCTAAGTACAGGGTCCGTTCAAGCCATAATGAAAAAAAAATCAGTTTCTGTACACAGCTCGATGAGAACTACATCTTACTAATTTTGTATTTGCTGTATTTATCATATAATGAAGACTCTATGTGGAATGAATGTGTGATATTCAAGATTAAAAAGAAAACTTGTCTTCATCTTTAAGAGCTTCAAAAAAAGGAGACATACCTGGAGATCATATGAATTATTTGCAAGAAAAGCAACAAGTTTTAAAATACCTCACATGTGATGAATTAACATACACTGTTCTATGTATACTGAAAAACAAAATGTGAGATATATTTTGTTTGTCAACATAAAGAAAATAATATGGATATGTTTAAGCAATGAAAAGAGAGAAGTAATGCGGCTTAAGTGATTTGTAGGAACACCAGCCTACTCTATCTAAAGGAAAATGGAGGGCTGCCTGGGTGGCTCAGTAAGTTAAGCATCTGCCTTTGGCTCAGGTCATGATCTCAGGGTCCTGGGATCCAGCTCTGCATCAGGCTCTCTGCTCAGCAGGGAGCCTGCTTCTCCCTCTGCCTGCTGCTGCCCCTGCTTATGTTCTCTCTCTTTGTCAAATAAATAAATAAAAATCTTTTTTAAAAAGTAAAGGAAAATGTATTATGTAGAAATTCAATCTAATGACATTTTAAATTAATAAATTAATTCATTTTAGAGCATCTACAATCCATAGTACCTAGCACAGAGTGGTGCTCCACGAACATCTGTTGAACTGTCATTTCCACGCCTGCATGAGTGCTGGAATTGTTCCCACTATTATTTTCTCTTCCTGCCGAAACAGGAGAGAGTAGACTTTCCTGTCACACTTTCAGGGGTTTATCTGTGCTCATTTTTGTTCATGCTTCTTTATATTCTTCTTTTTTAAAAACTTATGAGCAGGGAGCTTGATGCAGGACTTGATCCCAGGACCCAGAGATCACGACCTAAGCCAAAGGCAGACACTTAACTGACTGAGCCACCCAGGCACCTGTGAAATAATTTTAGATTTACAAAAAAATTGCAAAGGTATTACAGAATTCCTATATATCCTCACGCAGATTTCCCTAATGTTGACCCCTTACATAAAACTTAGTTGATAAAACTAAGAAGTCAAAGAAGTCAACATTGTGTATTATTACTAACTGAACTGCAGATTACACTAGTTTTTCATTATTGTTCTTTTCCTGTTTCTGGATTCCGCTGAGGAATCCAGTCATCATGTCTTCCTAGTTTTCTCAGGTTTGTGACAGTGACTTTTTTGTGTGTGTGTTTTATGACCTTGACAGTTTTTTTTAAAGATTTTATTTATTTATTTGTTTATGTATTTATTTTATTTGACAGAGAGAGATCACAAGTAGGCAGGGGCAGGCACCGGGCGGGGGGTGGGGGTGTGGGAAGCAGGCTCCCCGCAGAGCAAAGAGCCCAATGCAGACCCTGAGATCATGACCTGAACTGAAGGCAGAGGCTTAACCCGCTGAGCCACCCAGGCGCCGTAACAGGTTTTTTTTGTTTTTTTTTTTTAAAGGATTTTATTTATTTATTTGAGAGAGAGAGAGAGAGTGAGAAAGCACGAGGTGGGGGAGGGTCACAGGGAGAAGCAGATTCTCCACCAAGTAGGGAGCCTGACATGGGGCTTGATACTGGGACTCCAGGATTATGACCTGAGCCAAAGGCAGACGCCCAACTGACTGAGCGTCCCAGGTGTTCCAACCTTGACAGTTTTAAGGACTTGTCAGGTACTTTGTAGAATGTCCTTCAATTTGGGTTTCTCTGATGTTTTTCTCATGATTAGATTGGGTCTGAGTTTTGGGGGAAGACCATGGAGGTCAACTGCCCTTCTGACTGCCTCATATTAGCACATGATACCAACATGACTTATTACTGGGGATGTTAAGCTTGATCACTTGGTTAGGATGGTGTCTGCTAGGTTTCTCCCCTGGAAAGTTCCTGTTTTCATCCTCTGTTCTCATCATATTCTTTTATATATATATTTTTTTATTTTTTAGAGCAAGAGCATGTACGTGTGCACGTGAGGGGGGTGGGAGAGAGAGAATCTTCAGCAGGCTCCACCCCCAGCACTGAGCCCGGGATGGAGCTTGATCTCATGCCTCTGAGATGATCTGAGCTGAAAGTAGGAGTGGGATGCTTAACCTACGGAGTCACCAAGGCGCCCCATGTCATATTCTTTTAAATCAAAATTAATCAACAAGTATTTGAGTGTTATATATAATGGCCCATAGTAGGCCCTGAAGGAGATAAGTGGAATTCTTAAGCAGAGGAGGGGATCAGTATTTGCTATAAAATGTGTGGTTCAGGGGCGCCTGGGTAATTCAGTGGGTTAAAGCCTTTGCCTTCGGCTCAGGTCATGATCCCAGGGTCCTGAGATCAAGCCCCGCATCGGGCTCTCTGCTCAGTAGGGAGCCTGCTTCCCTTCCTCTCTCTCTGCCAGCTTCTCTGCCTACTTGTGATCTCTCTCTGTCAAATAAATAAATAAAGTCTTTTAAAAAAATATGTGTGGTTCATTGGGAGTCCATAATGACGGTCGTGGTGGCAAAGGAAAGGAGTAAATGAGGTTTAAGACAGGCAAGAAATGCACACGGAAGGTGCATTCCTATTATGCAATTCACCTTGCCTTCAAAATCCATTCATTCACTCAACAGATGTCATTAAAGTGCCTACTGTGTGCCAGCTACTATTTTAGGTGCTAGGGACATGGCAGGGAATATAGACACACACAGTTCCCCTCCCTCATTACCTTATAGTTTACGGAGAGAAAGACAAATGAGTGAAACCCATGATATGTTAGATAGTGATCAGTGCTAGGATCTTGTATCTATGGGTGGAGTGGGTTTGGGGCTGGTCTGTAATTTCCACAGTATGTGCTAAAGGAAGGCTGCAGCTAGAAGGGGACATTTAGGTCGAGACCTACAGGCTGCACTCTTCTGGGGAGGGTGTCTATAGGCATTCAGAGTGGTCCAGTGTTTGACATACTGTCACAGGCTGTCCTACAATACAGCCTCCAACAAAAGTAGGCTGTCCTGAACTCCTGGTAATAGAATCATTTACAACAAGGTTAGGAAAGCACCAAAATCCACAGGTAGCGTATGCCCAAGCTGACTTCGAGGCTTTTGGGTTGTGAGACCTAACGGTTTCCTTGTCTAAAAGAGAAAAACATGTCAGAAAGACATGGTGCTTGCATGTCTGCTAAGTGTGTTCGAGAAAGGGTCAAGCTTGCTTTCTTTACCAAGGAGCAGAAAATCATTGTGAAAGTGTTGAAGGCACAAGCACAGAGTCAGCTAAAAATTTTTTTTTAAAAGTCTGTTTTTGGTAATAAAACAACACCACCACCAAAAAAGATGCACAAATGTGAGGCAGTGGGCCATCTGGATACCAGGGCTAAGAGCAATCCATGCAGGGGGAATGGCAAATGCAAAGGCTCTGAGGTGGAATTCCTGATGTGTTCAAGGAACAGTGAAAAGGAGACTGGTGTGAATGAGGGAGAATGGTAGGAAATGAGATTTGAGGGTCCAGAAAGGGAGCAGAATGTGTAGGGACTTCAGTTTTTACCCCGCACAAGTTAGGAAGCCATCTAGAGAATTTTAACCAAAGGAGTGACTTGATCTAACCTTGGCGACCGCGTTGAGAATAGAGTAGTGGCAAAGGTGGAAACAAAAGGTTAGGAGACACGTGTAATGAAAGTTGGGACTCGGGTAGCAGCTGTGAAGTGGTAGGAAGCAGTCAGACTCTGGGTTAAGAATTCAAGATTGAGAGCAAGGTAAAAAGAGGTGAAAGAAAACCTCTGTGATTTACAATAGCAAAATGTATTTTCATCATTAAAGAAAAATCACTTTACAACAACAACCATAAATAACCCGCTTTAAAACTGGGCAAAGGGGGAAGCCCAGGTGGTGCAGTTAAGTGTCCAACTCTTGGTTTTGGCTGGGGTCATGATCTCAGGGCTGTTTGACAGAGCCCTGTGTTGGGTTCTGTGCTCAGTACTCAGTATGGACTCTGCTTGAGATTCTCTCTTCCTCTCCCTCTGTCCCTCCTGCTCATGATCTTTCTCTCTCAAACAAATAAATAAGTTTTTTTTTTTTTTTTTTTTAAATGGGCATGTGCGCCTGGGTGGCTCAGTGGGTTAAAGCCTCTGCCTTTGGCTCTGGTCATGATCCCAGGGTCCTGGGATGGAGCCCCACATGGGGCTCTCTGCTCATCAGGGAGCCTGCTTCCCCCTCTCCCTCTCTCTCTGCCTGCCTCTCTGCCTCCTTGTGATCGCTGTCTGTCAAATAAATAAATAAAAAATCTTTAAAAAAAAATGGGCAAAGGAATTAAGTAGGTAGTTCCC
Organism: Meles meles; assembly: GCF_922984935.1. Lineage (NCBI taxonomy): Eukaryota > Metazoa > Chordata > Mammalia > Carnivora > Mustelidae > Meles > Meles meles. Next base: position 51,389,827 of record NC_060071.1, read on the forward strand.
CAAAGAAGATATATAAATGGCCAACAGGCATATGAGAAGATGCTCAGCATCACTAATGACTAGAGAAATGCACATTGAAACCACAGGGAGATACCACCTAACATCCAATAGGACAACTAACATCAAAAATACAGAGGATAACAAGTGTTGCTGAAGCTATGGAGGTATTGGGACCTTCGTGCACTGCTGGTGGGAATGTAAAATGGTGTAGTCATTGTGGAAAACAGTATGGTGGTTCCTTAAAATATTAAAAAGAGAATTACTATATGATCCAGCAATTACACTGGTATATACCTATCCAGAAGAATTCAAAGTACAAATTGAGTTGGTTTTCCCCATAGTACTATGAATTAAAAAGCTGTTTAACAAATGATAGGTTCATAGAAAATCTCTAGTTTTGTGGTCTATTTTCTCAAATAATAGGAAATGAACTTCCAATGAAACGTACAAGGGGGCCTTAGGCACACTGTTTACTTTTCAGGGGACTAAGGGCAATTTCAGAATATGAGAATATCTGGAGCATCTGATTAAGTGAACTTCTACCTAAGCTATTAATCTACAATAACTAAAAAGAGATAACTTATCTCCTACATGGACTTTCAAGTTAAATATAAAAGAAAGACAGAGAAAAATACGCACATTTTTTGGTATTATACTGAAATTAATCAACATTTAATTTGTCCTCTCGAGTGAATAAACTGAGTGTTAGGGGGGAAATGTCACTCCTCTCCCACTGAATTTATACAAAATTCAGCACCCAAAGTAAAGCGTCATGTGCACCTTCATTAGCCAATTATGGACCAACCTACAGGTTGCAATTTGTAAACAAACTTTTATCTAGGCACCATATATCACCACAATTGTGCACTTTAAAATCTGAGGTTAACAGGCATTTAAAAACAACCCAGGGTTATTGCTACTGCCTGAGATATCACCGATTGCTTAAACATTGCTATCGAGTTGAAAATTTATGGACGAGACTTGGTATTTTCTGCAACGACTTATTAAGAGGACATGATGCCATTTCTGCAGCTGATCCCTGACAGTTGAACTCTTGGAGGATTTTTTTTTTTTTTAACTGTTGCTTTTGTACAGAGAGCTGTTTGCTATTTCAGGGCAATTGTGGGGTTTAAAAGAAAGGAATTCATACACTTTTTGCTAATGTGAGAGGAAGACGACCTTTTGCATCTGCGGCGTGGAAGAAGGAAGAGAAAGAGAGAACCACTTTTTGAGTTCTTGCTGATTTGATGCCTTTAACGAGGGTCGGGAAAGGCAAGGAGCTTCAGTCGATCGCCGTGACCGGCCGCAAGGCGACAAAGGTCTCTGTCTGGGGATGCCCTGCGGACCCTCATCCCCCTCCCCGCACTTTGCGCGCACTCATTCCTCGGTCTGGCCCTCCTGGCCGTGGGGGCGGGGCTGGCCGGGAGCTGCCCTCTTTCAACATGGCGCCGCAGGAGGCGGGTCCCTCTCGCCGGCTCCCGGGGTTCCGGTGCCGTGCGTTTTGGTTCCGGAGTAACAGTGCCCTCGCCGCGCCTTCCTGCTCCTCCTCCTCCTCCTGCCGCCGCTGCTGCCGCCGCAGCAGGAACGTTCGGCCTGGGGCGGCCGGGGTTGAGCCCGTGCGCGCCGCGCCCTCTGACTCGGGGTGGGGAACAGGACTCGCTCTCCCGTCCTCTGGCGGAAGGCCCTCCCTCAGCTCTCGCGTGCTCTGGGGGCCCCGGGGCTCCTTCCAAACAGCCCCCGACTGAGTCCCTTCCAGTCGGGGACCCTCCACTCTCCACTAAGGAGGAGTGGACACCTGCCGCTCTGCCTCCCTAAAACGGGGTCGTGTCCTCACACCCACACAGAGGGCAGAGAGCTTCACGGTCCCGTTTCGCCCAGTTTTCCAACTCCAGAACCTTCTGATCTCCGCTAGGTTCTAAGGGCCCCTGCCTCCCGCCCCCTCCACGCTCATAGGGAGGCAGCCCTCGACCCCAGACAGCCTGGGTCTGGCCCGTCCCTGCGGGCTCCTTCCAGACCACTCCCTTCTCTCTACTCCCCCCGTCCCCCACGACCCTCTGTGTTCTTTTCCTCTCTCCCCTTGTCACCTCTTGGAGCCCTTGCTTAACCCGGATCCAGTGGGTACCTCCTGCCCCAGGATGTGAGCTCCTGTAACCTGTAATGCTGTGGCTGGCCCTTGGCCCCTTCCGTGCCATGGAGAACCAGGTGCTGGTGATTCGTATCAAGATTCCAAATAGTGGCGCGGTGGACTGGACAGTGCACTCCGGGCCGCAGTTACTCTTCAGGGATGTGCTGGTGAGTGGTAATCTCAGTCTCCAAATCCCATCGAGGAGGGCACAGGGATTTGTGGGGTAGATAGCGCCGAATCTGAGTCTGATGGCCCGAGCTAATGAAGGTGGCCATTGCTGGCCTCCTGTGAGGGCAGTTTTATTGCTTCAGCGACAGGCATTGATTAATTGCATGGATTGAAATCTGGCAGTTTTTCTGGGCCCTGGGGAAAAAGAGATGAATCAGATTGAACCCCTGCCCTCAAGGAGCTCACAGACTGGACTGGGACATACACACAGAAGCAACCAAGTGGATGCAAAAAGCTGAGTCTGGAAGTTTTTTCCCCAAGTGTTTCTCCGAATGTCCCTGGCCAGATTCCAGCCATGCCTTTCTACTGAGTTCCCTGAACTTGGTGACTACTGAGGAAAGGGAAACTAGGCAGCTTGAATGCACCATGTTTCAGCAAACCTAAGGTGTCATTGGTTTTAAGATATTATTTTAGGTACCACTCAGAAAGATAAAAAATACTGCCCGTTAAACCGAGCTGTTGCACATAAAGTATTCGCCTAATTTCAGAGATGCTAACGTTGGGGGAACGGGTGTGTCTTGGAATCAATGCAGTGTCACGATATTTGAATGTATTGCAAAGAAAGTCATGGGATGTGAGAACACAGTGTAACCTTGGCAGTGGCCTCTTGAGACCTCTTACCTTTTTTGAGATAGTTACTGGGGAGTAGTTAGGCAGAATGGCTTTTCCTGTGTTGCTCGTGAGTGGGGGAGTCAGTACCACAACTCGAATTTCCTTACTTAGTAATTTTTTCCCACATGCTGCACTGCCATTTCTCATCTTTTAGCACACATTTGAGATAGCCAGAGTGCACTGTGCCCATTTTATATATTGAGTAATTGAGGCATGAAAAGCTGAACATATCCCAGAAGCATGTGGCAGGTACCAGATTTATGATGCAGCTTACCTGCAAGGTAAGATGGGGTGGAGCAGAGGTTCTTGGGAGGAGGGAGATCTCTGATGTGATTTTTTTTTTTTCGTAGTCGTAGGTGACTCAATCAGAATTTGATTCCTGTCTCTACGTTTTGAATTCTGGATTTCCTGACCACCCAGAACATCACAGATTTTCAGGTGTCTGGGCCAGGAGTCCCAAAGCTGGAATAAGCCAGCAACTTCCAGTCTTGTACACTAAATGTTGGCCTTCTCTTTGCTTCTGGAATTCACACACTCACATGCTTATAGATTTCCTCTCTTATGACAAGGCCCAAACTTTTTAGCATGGTCCTCTAGGCCCTCCAGGCCTACCTGGACCAGCTCCATCTCCACTACACCCCTGGGAGCATCACGTGCTCCAGCACACAGATCTAACCTTGAGTTCGCCCAGGCTGTCTGCACTCTGCCCAGGCTGTCTGCACTCCGCCCCTTTCTTCAGCTGGCCAACTCCTACCTGTCATTCAGAGCCCAGCTTCACTTTTCCTCTACCTTAGTCTTGGCTATGTGCCCATCCTCTGTGTTCACACAGCTTCGTTCCAGCAAAGGTCATGGGTTTTGTCCCAGTTTTGTCTGTCTCTTCCACTAAAATGGTAAACTTCTGGAGGAGATGGATGTTTCTGTCTCCCCTCTGTTTCTGGAGCTTTTTAGCATCCCAAAATATTTGTTCAAATATTTCAAAGGGAGTGTCAGAGAAGATGCGCGCAGTTATGGTGTTGTGGGCCAGTCTACTAGGTTTTGAATCTAGAAACATGGGTTTAATTGCAGGCAGTCCCACTAACTAGGCAAGTCACTGTCTCTTTTAGCCTCTGTTTCCTTACTTGTAAAATAGGGACGATACTTGTCCTCAAGACTTGTAAAGATTAAGTGAGATTGTGCCTGTGAAGAGAAAGATGTGAGCTTTCTTTCACTTTTCTCTTTTGAAATAATAGAAGGTATTATTTAAAATAGAACGGTGCGGTGCGCCTGGGTGGCTCAGTGGGTTAAGCCTCTGCCTTTGGCTCAGGTCATGATCCCGGAGTCTTGGGATCGAGCCCCGCATTGGGCTCTCTGCTCGGTGGGGATCCTGCTTCCCCCTCTCTCTCTGCCTGCCTCTCTGTCTACTTGTGATTTCTGTCTATCAAACAAATAAATAAATAATCTTAAAAAAAATAAAATAGAATGGTGCAATGTTTAAAAACCCAAACGCTGGGCCAAACTCCGTGGGTTTAAACTGCAAGCCTTAACCAGACTCACCTGGGGCAAGTGTCTCAGTTCTTCATATGTTAAAAAAAAAAGGTGGGGAGGGTGGAGGATAAAAATAGTGCCCATCTGACAGAGTAGAAAGACTACTGGAATTGATATACATAAAGCACTTAGAACGATCTGGAATGTAGTAAGTGCTTTATAAGTATTGTTGTTAAAACATAAGGGACAGGGCCTGAGTCTTTTGCTTCTCAAGCATCTCTCAATGATTCCTTTGGCTCCAGACTGACAGTCCTTAAAGTAAACTTTGCACAAACGGTCCCACCATCTAGAGCTCAGAGTGCCATGTATCTTCACACGTGCGTGTGTGCAGGTAAGCCCAGGAGGAGCATGCTTTCTCAGGAAGGCTTGATGAAGGGCTCTTAGCAATGTGTGCTGTGCTCTCTCCTGTGCTCCTGAGAGCAGGCTCTGTGAACTGCATGCCCTGATCCTGATGGACACCTGTGATCTCTTCTCTAGGGTCATCTTATCTCTTCCTCAAGAAATTGGCAAAAAACCAACAGCTATCTCAGCATCTTTGGCTTAGACCCTTAAAATTTAAAGCCCAGTGAAATCTGGAAGCATCCCCTTTATCTAATATAACGCTTCACTCCAGTTTTCAAATGAAGGAGCATGAACCCCAGAGGGGGAAAATGCTAAAGCCACACAGCTTGTTTTGGGCTGCACCAGCCACAGAAGCCAGAAGCAGCCTGTGGTCCCCGAGTCATTTGTACCTGAGTGCGTTTTGGACGTGGGGTTGTGGTTGAGGGCTCTTGTCACAGCTCCATCAAGCAGCTGGGAGACCTTTGAGAAGTCACCCCGCTTCCCTGGGGCTTTGTCCTGCATCTGAATAATTAGGGGCTGGCTGCGGTGTGAAGTAGGCCTACTGGTCTCCGAGGGCAGAGACATTTGGTGATCTGTTTTCCAGCTTTCTGTGTTCTGTTTCCTGTAGAGACAGCCCCCAGTTTTGGTAAGATTGTGCAGGAGATCTTAACTAGGCAGTGGGAGGAGAGAATGTTCCTCTTCATCCTCTTGCTGTTTGAACCCTGTCTCCTAAGTCCCAGCTCAGATTTCCCCTCATCTGTGAAATTTTTCTCTAAACTGAGCCTTTGATTTTTTTCCTGCCTCCTGAGTTAGCAAATACTTGGCTATTTATGTCTTTTGTTTGGCTCTTATCATACTGTGAGTGCCCTGTTTTGTTACTCTTTGTTTGTTTGTCTTTATCTCTGTGACCACACCAGCGTCTTCCTGAATCTTACTCTGCTGTAGCCTACAGCTTTTGTGATCTTTTTACTCCAGGCATGTTGTAGATGCTTCATTATCCTTTTGGACCATCATATGGTTGATGGATTTATTAAAAGCACAGAGAAGAAAAGGATCAAGAAATGATCACCATAGGGGTGCCTGGGTGGCTCAGTGGGTTAAGCCTCTGCCTTCGGCTCAGGTCATGTTCTCAGGGTCCTGGGATCGAGTCCCGCATCGGGCTCTCTGCTCTCTCTGCCTGCTTGTGATTTCTGTCTGTCAAATAAATAAAATAAAATCTTTAAAAAACAAAAAAAGAAATGATCACCATTAAGATATTTAAACTTAAGTTTTCTTTTGAAAACTTCTTTAGGTAAATGTTATGTTGAGACTAAGATGGGTTTTTTGGGGGGGGTATAAGTAACTTAAAATATAACAGGAAAATATACATAAAATTTTGAAATGTGCCCTGCTTAGAAATGACCAGTAGGTATTACCTAATTTTGAAGCTTTTTAGCCCCACTTTATTTGCTTTAACAAAACAAGGTGGTTGGTTGTGTTCACATGATTCTCTCAAGCAAATTTGCTTTTTCTTTCTCCTTTTCCCCTTTACATTGGTGTAAAAGCTGTGGGGCTCCTTATTTATGTTGATGGGCAAAGGACACCGTTGCTGCCAGGCGAGGTTTTCAGCTAGTTATTAGAAATTTGCTGTTTGATGGGTTCTGCTATTCATAAGTAGGAAGTATCCTGAATTAGTTTGCTGTTACTATAGCGTTCACGTCTCCATGGATTTATTATGAGATGATGAGAGTTCCCTTGAAGTAACCAGAGGTAACCTCAACTTGGAGCATTAGGGGTGGAGTCCTCCAGCTTGTTTTTTAACAACACTACCAGCTAGCAGAGGCCCTCAGTAAATGCTGTGGAAGGAAGATGTAAGTGAATGAGTGACCATCCACCAGTCCTTGGGTGCTGAAATTTAGGGTTTCGTTGTGAGGTAGGCTTTGTAACGTTCCAGTCATAGTGACTTGTTATATTTAACAGACACTCATGTGGCACTTCCCATGTGCTAGACACTCTTCTAAGCATTTATAGATACAAACTCATTTAGTCCTGTGAGGTACGTACAGTCATGATCTCAGTTTACACAGAAGAAAACGGAGGCACAGACAGGCTCAGTCACTCCGCTAGTGAATGGCAGAGCCACGGTCCAGCCTTAGTACTTTGGCTCCCATCCATATACTCAAGCTTTACACTAGCTGCCTGTAATCCTTATTCCATACTCGTTCTACAGTTTCCATTTACTTGTCAATAAATACTTTCTACCTATAAGTGTGCAGAATCTCTTTAACACTAAAATTTTTTAGAAATACTTCCTCAGAGTAGATGTTTCATTGGCTAAGACTAGAGTCAGAAGGAAAAAAAATTCATCTCCTTTGGCTCTAATGAGCGAGGACTGCCTCAGATAGTTCTCTTTGATCAATTTTATATGCACAGATTTATTTTTCAGGGGGAAAAAAAGGCACTGTAGAGGCAAGGCTATTATGCAAATTTCCACTGCAGCAAAAGCTTCTGAAGAACTGCCTTTAGAAGGAAGTTGCAGCCGCCACTCTGCTCAGTGCCCCGCTTGGAAGGGCTGTGGGCTCCCTGCTGAGAACTACTGCAGGCGGCTTTGTCAGCCGGCTGCCTGGTGCCAGTGCCTGGCAGAGCCCAGGAGGGACATTGTGGCAGAGCTCCCCAAGAGCGGCGAGATTTGCTGACCATTTGGGTTAGGCTGGACGTAATGAAGGGTCACTTTTCCCAGAACTGGCTATTTCTTGAAGATGTTCCATGACTCTTTAACTAAGCTGTCTCTGTAGACTGATTTTCAAGATTGCAGCTTTATGCGTTCATTTAAACATTGATATCAGATTATATACCTTAGACAAAAATTTTTGTAGGCTAGATTCACTCTATTCCGGTGTCATTAAATGTATGTGTTCCAGTGTGTAAGAGTAAAGGCTGATAAAAATTGTTTTATCATGTGGCATTTATAATGTGGCATTATATTTATAATGTGGCATTATAGGTTAATATCATCATTGGAATAATACATCATGGAAACTTACTTTTCTTAACTCTTTGCACAATGAATACAAGGCAAGAGGTTGCTAGTTACGAATCAGAAACTACATTTGTTGTCTACAGTATGCTAGTTTAACATGTTTATTATTTAAGTTAATTCTTGCATTGCCCCTGTGAGTATTACTAGACCTATATTGGAAGATAATCAAATAGAGACTCAGAGAGGTTAAGTTATTCGTTAGCAGTCACACAGCTGGTTAAGTACAGAGCTAAGATTCAAATCCAGGCTGGTCTGACTCCTAAACACCTTTCTATTGGTAATATATTCCACAGCTTTCCAAGAACAAACTGTGTGTGTTTGTGTGTGTGTGTTTTAAATGCACAAATAGTGTGTATACGCTGTTGAATCAAGAGTGAAAGATTATGATACAAGTACAGAGTAGATTTGGTAAAGAACTGCCTCCCCCCAACCCACCCCCAAATAGAGATGTAAACTCTGGGCTTACATTGCTGGGCTAAGTGTGATTGTGAACTAATGTTTTTATAGTTTATGCCAACATTTCAAAAATCTTTTTCAGGTTCTCATATTTCCTCTAGGATTTGCCACATGTTAGCAATAAAGAAGATGGCTAATTGTGTTTCTTTATTCTTTCTTTGTTTAGGATGTGATAGGCCAGGTTCTGCCTGAAGCAACAACCACGGCATTTGAATGTAAGTCTGGCTCGTATACTTTCTTGACTGTTTCTTTCTGCAGTAATTTTTCAAAGGGTTTATGGGTTGCATGACTTTAGAAACTGACAAAAACGGATTATTTATGATCATCATATGGTACATTTAAATATTTATAAATTAATGCAAGTTTAATGATGATACTGAACTGAGTAATATTTTCTTATTTAATCATATCTTGGGTGTGCATATTTCTATAATATAGCTTTAATTACCAACATGACCTTTATCTGCTCTTGCTCCTCACTGTAATAATATTGTGGGACAAAATGAAACATGTCAACTACCTGTAGGCCAGTGATTATTGATTAAGAGATTGTAATCCATTGCTGCTTTAAAACAGCAACAGAATAGAGCTGTTAGGTGAGCATTGCTTGGAATGATTCTGTTTCAGTGGGGCTTGGCCTGGCGGGTACATGATGACAGGAGCCCCTCAGGTCTTGAGTCCCTCTACCTTACTACCCACCCCCGCCCCACAGTTGGCTTGAGGGATTGGGAAGGACAGGATGGATTAGAAAACTAGTTTTGACATGAGCCAGGTCATTGCAGGGGGTGTTAGGTTCTGGGAATGTTAAGGTGAGGGTTTAGTTCATGGAAAGGGGCTCTGGTGTGGAGAGGGATAGGGTAGGATTTTTAGCTGTGGTTCCTGTCTTTTCTTTTGAAGGTGAGGGCCACTTTTCCCTGAGAAGATGTATGGTTTCTCCACATTATGGTCTACTTGTTGTTCTTGGTTTTTAGCAGATGGTTAATGACAGTGAGTACAGTGTCCTCTCTTTCATCGATGTTCTCTTTGGAGGACAATTTGACAGTACTTACTACTGAAATACAAAATGTGCAAAACCTTGGCTTCAGCAGCTTCACATTTAGGAAGCTGTTCAACAGAAATACTTGCCCCTGTGTTGAATACCCTTCAAACAAACTATCCTTGTGCAATTATTTTTTTTTAATTTTTTTTTTTAAGATTTTATTTATTTATTTGACAGACAGAAATCACAAGTAGGCAGAGAAGCAGGCAGAGAGAGAGGAGGAAGCAGGCTCCCCGCCGAGCAGCGATCCTGATGTGGGGCTCGATCCCAGGACCCTGGGATCATGACCCGAGCCAAAGGCAGAGGCTTATCCCACTGAGCCACCCAGGCGCCCCTGTGCAATTATTTTTAATAGGAGAAAATTAGAGGAAAGCTAAATGCCTAGAATAGTGGATTAATAAGTTACCCATTATCTGAAGCAGCAACCAACTGAACAGCAGCTAAAGAGAATGAGTTAGGATTTTATGCATTGGCCTGAAAAAATTTCCACAATATTTTGTTGAATAAACAAATAGCATGTTATGGTATGAGCCCATTTGGTAAAATAGCTAATCCCTCCACCTCCCCGCTTCTTGTCTATATTGAGAGAAAAGGATCTGAAGAGTGTCTGCCCACAGAGCCTTGCAGTGGTTTCCCCTGGAGCGTGGGTTAGAGTGGGGAATGGTTGGCTAAATGAGCACACTTTTTCCTTTCCATATTTCTCTATTATTTGAATATTTTCAACAATCATTCCGTGTATTTAAAAGTCACTTGTGTAGAACTCTTAAAATAATTAGTATTTTATTAACCACTCTGGACTCTATTTACTTTTGAAAAAGGGTACATGTATCTGAAGTACGTATTAGTGTTGCAAGCTTTTCAGACCCTTTTTAATAAGTCTGTGGTGGCGCCAAGGGTTTCATGGACAGACTGATAGTAAACATCTGTTCCTGTTGCCAGGTGCTGTGCTAAGATAGTCCATGGTTATCTCATTTAATTTAACCTTCACAAGATCCCCATGAAGTACTTTGAAGGACTGTTTTTTTTAATTTAGTTTTATTTTATTTAAATTAAGTTAGTTAACATATAGTGTCTTACTAGTTTTAGAGGTAGAGTTCAGTGATTTGTCAGTTGTATAGAATACCCAGTGCTCATTCCATCCAGTGCCCTCCTTCATGCCTGTCACCCAGTTACCCCATTCCCCTGCCTCCCTCCTCTACAGCAACCCTCAGTTTATTTCCTATGATTAAGAGTCTCATATGGTTATTAGCTCCATTTTAGTTGAGGAAAGGACATCTCCACTAAGTAGCTTGCTCACAGTCTAGTGAGTGGTGAAGTGAACTTTCTCATGTGGACTCCAGAGCATATATACACTCAGCCACTTTTGATACTTGTTCTGTGTGTTGTAATCATTCTTGAAGTCACTTACTCTGATTGTTCGTAAGTGTAGCAGAAAAGAAGTGTGTTAAGTATTGTTTACGTGACTTTATGGGTTTATATGACTTGGAAGTTTACATGGCTTATGGAACAACTCTTGAATAAATAAAGCTTTAATCAAAGAAATATTTCAGGTAATATAATTAATACTGAAAAGTATATCTAACACTAAGAGAAAAAATATTTAAATTTCTACGTTTAAGTTCTTAGAGATGTTGCTCCTTCTTTACTGAAAGGAGGGTAACAGCTCTATACTCATTTGTGTCTTGACCAGTTCTAGGCAAAACCAAAACCAAAAACAAAACCCCAAAACGTAGATAAAATAGTAACAGTCCTTTGTTTCTTTAGCCTAGGTTAAAATCCTAGCCTGGCTCTTTTCATGATTGCTCTAGGATGACCTCGTGTTCTGACCCAAAGATCTGAACTAATTACGTGGAGTCTATGTAGAGGAAATACTTGGAAAGATGTAGTTTGTAGGCTAATTTGCTGACATTTTGGAGCTATGTCAGTGGTGTATAGCTATGATGGAACAACTCCCAGATAAATAAAACTTTGATCAAAGATGTATTTATGGGGGCGCCTGGGTGGCTCAGTGGGTTGAGGCCTCTGCCTTTGGCTCAGGTCATGATCCCAGAGTCCTGGGATGGAGCCCCGCATCGGGCTCTCTGCTCCGCGGGGAGCCTGCTTCCTCCTCTCACTGTCTGCCTCTCTGCCTAGTTGTGATTTCTCTCTGTCAAATAAATTAAAAAAAAAAAAATTAAAAAAAAAAGATGTATTTATGGTAGTATGTTGGATATTGAAAAGTGTATGTAACACAAGTTGATTTCTTTCGCAAGAGATGGTGTTGTATATAGTAATGAATTAAGCAACAAGAGAAAGGGTGTTGTCAAATTTACCAAGGAAATGAGTTGATAAGTGGAAAGGAGGGGGGAAGGTAATCATACAGATTCCTCATTTCTGAGAAGTGCTATCTATTGGCTGAGCTCTGACCCCACCCAGATGGGGTTAATCTCTCCCCACCTTTGCTAGAGCAGGTAACTCATTGGGCCCACCTTCCAATGAGCTGTGTGCATGTTTCCCTTCCTCACTAGATTCTGAATGACTTGATGACAGGTACCATGTTTTATTTCACTCTTGTTCTCTTCTTAGTGCTTAGCTTAGTGCCTTGTGGGAACACCCTTGTTGAATAAAATGGAATGTTGTGTGTCCATATTCAGATGAGAATTTTAAAATTAATGTGACCTAAATCCAAGTAAATCATTTGCTGTTTTTGGATTATTTGTGCTGTTGTCTAGGCAAGGGATATAAACTGGCTGGTGGTGGACCAGTCAGGCCCCAAATTCAGATTCCCACACTTGACTAGGCCCTCTGTCCTGAGGGGGCAGAGGGTCTACAGTCACTCTCTGCTTTCCTGTTTCTGTTCCTGGGAATAGTGTTTTTAAGGGGGGTTAGGCTGGGAAGAGGGGAGGCAGACCCATTTGTGCTGAATTCAGCTCTTAGACCGATGGCCCTAAACCTTTTTCATCTTAGCCCTTTTAGATCCTTTTGCCTTATAATTCGAGTGCAAATAACAATACTTTCCAATATCTAGTGTTTGATTTCTTTTTTAATTAAGAAGGTATAGATGATTTTAAAAAAGAGTTTAAGCAGTGTAAAAATGAAAGGAAAACTAAAAGTCCCCATTTCCCCAGTTCACCATTTAGCAGTTTCTTCCGTATCCTTTTGAAAGTTTTCTCTGGATATAATACACACTATACGGCAACTAATTTCCCCTGCCCCCACTAAGGGTGTCTGTAGGACCTCTTTTGAACATCAGTGTGCGCAAATCAACTTCAGTCCTTTGGATGACTACATTATACCTAATTTTATGGCTGTGGCTTAATTTATTTGACCAACTGATAGACCAATCTTAAGTTGTTAGCAGTTTTTTAGTATTAGAAAAATGCTGCAGTCAATGGTATTGCCTTGTATCTTTCCACGTTGTGGAAATATATTTGTAGGATCAATTCCCAGGAGTTGGAACTACTGAGACAAAGAGTACCCCTGTTTTACATTTTAATAGCTATTACCATTTTGCTCTCTAAGGGTAGAACCAATTTACAGTCCCACCAACAATGTTTGAGAATGCCCGTTTCTCCCTACCCTCACCAAGTCTGGGTATATTTTTTATTAGGGAACTTCCTAGTCAATGTCAGTTTGAAGGGTAGAGGAGATTACTACGGTATTGTTTTATTTTGTATCAGTTATAAGTGAGTTTAAGTATCTTTTCACTGCTCTTTCGGTCATATGTATTTCATTTCTGTGAACCATTTTGTCACCTTTGCCCATTTTTCTTGTAGATTGTAGGTTTTGAATTGATTTAAGGGCTTTCCAATATTGAGAAAATTGTGGCTTTGTCTTACATGTTAGAGCTATTTTTGTCTAGTTTACTGCTTTCTTTTCAACTTGCTTTGGTCTTTTTCCCCTCTTCTTTTTTTCCTGTGGAGAAGGTTGAAGTTTTTACATGTTCAGAGTTTTCATATTGCCCTTTGTGACTTCTGCATTTATGTCATTCTTAGGAAGGTCTTCCGCATTCCAGATATTGAAAAAACATTCATCCGTATTCTTTTTTGCTGTACTTTAATAGGGTTAAGCACACACACATTAGCATGTATATTAAAAACATACATTCATATGTGTATTAATGTGGGGTTTTTTTCCCCCTGAAAAGAGCCTGAATTTTTAATACAAATGTCTGAAGATTTTACATTTTTGTACCATCTCCAGTCTGTTTTATGAAAGGAGGAGTCAGGTGGGGAATCCAACTTTATTCAAGCACATGGACAGCTGACTCCTTACCAGTTATTGAATAATTTTTCTTTTCCCAGATGTGAGAACACTCCTGAGACAAAGCTAAATTCCATTATCATAAAAGGCCTGTATGTTTGCACATGTGGGCCCTACATATGCTGTAGGAGCTTGACATTCATATAGGCCCAGAGACCCCTGCTGATTTCCACAGTTTCATTAACAGATTAATGAGTGCACCAACACACGAGGTGATACAAATCAGCAACCGCAGGCTCATGATGGAGCAGTCCAAGAAGTCCTCGCTCATGGTAGCCCGCAGCATCCTCAACAACAAAATCATCAGCAAGAAGCTGGAACGCTACCTGAAGGGTGAAAACCCGTTCACTAATAGCCCCGAGGAGGAGAAGGAACAGGAGGAGGCCGAGGGCGGCGTCCTGGACGAGGGAGCGCTGGTCAAAGCAGCAGGGGGCGCCGAGAGTGCAGATGGCGCGCCGGCGCAGCCCCCAGTGCCCCCGGAGCCAGGCGGAGCCAGCCCCTGAGGCCGCGTCCCCACCACTGCCACCGCTGCCCCCAGAGGAGGAGGAGGAGGCCGTGCCCCTGCCGGGCGGGGCGCTTCAGCGCCAGATGCCAGATCCGTGGTATCTCGGGCCTCGCCATGGAGGCCAACGACTATGAGGAGGGTGGCGGGGACACACCGTAACCCGAGCCCCAGGTGGGCAGAACCCACGTGGCCAAAGCTGGCAGCCGGGCCTAATAAAGCTCTTCCCATTCTCCCCCCCACCCCCCCAAAATCAGTTGGGCTGGTGGCACTGGGTGGTAAATTCTTACCGGTGACCTGAAAGATGCATTGTAAGTCTATGTAGACAAGTGCTGATTTGCACCTATAAATACCATGTGGCCCCACTTTCCCATGGTACTCCGACTTCACGTATTTTGGTCTGTAGCTTTCATAAGTATCTTTACACTTGCCAAGCTGTGCCTCTGAGTTTTGGTTCGTAAGATATGGTTGTAGGATAAATTTTTATTTTATCTTTATCTTTCTTCAACCATGATCATTTTGCACTTCTCATTTTAGTTGTTTTATGAATTTCTGGAAGATTATTTTGGGAGGAAATTTTAAAACCAGCTCATCATTTTTTAAAAAATTTTAATTTTAAGTACTCTTTACACCCAACCTGGGGCTTGAACTCATAACCCCAAGATCAAGAGTTGCGCGATCCACCAGCTGAGCCAGACAGATACCCCTAGTTCATCATTTTAAATTTGGCATAATATGACCAATATGACCATAATATAAAGCAAAATTGCAAATTATATAAGTTGTAAATGCTTTTTTTTTTTTTAGATTTTATTTATTTATTTGACAGAGAGAGGGCATAAGCAGGGGGAGCGGCAGGCAGAGGGAGAAGCAGTTTCCCCGCTGAGCAGGGAGCGAGATGTGAGGCTCGATCCCAGGATCCTGAGATCATGACCTGAGTTGAAGGCAGATGCTTAACTGATTGAGCCACCCAGGCGCCCATAAGTTTTAAATTCTTACAGCATAGAAAATCACTATAGCTGATCACTGGAGAAATACCTGTAGGATATACCCTTCATGTCCAAATAGTAAAGGTAGTGTCATTAAGAATAGTTGGGTGAGAACCCCTTTTTGCTTTGGAGAAAAGTCTTAATTATAAAATATTTGGAAATCAAATTATTTGGAAAAAATGAAATTTCATTTTCTTAAACTATAGTATGTGCAAAAGATAAGCGGTTGCTTATAAGTAAAACTAAGTAGTTTAATAAAAAAATTATAACTCACAATAGTACACAGTCTAAAAATTATTTAACAGGTTAAGAGTTAATTATGCATCCTAGATACTGAGACTATTTGAAGAGAGTTTTACTTTATTCAGATTTTGGTTTGCAGTATCATCCATGTACAAAGTCCAGATCCCTTTTAGTCTTAGGAGAATAGTAGCTTTATTAGTAGTCTTGTTATTTTGCATGCGAATTAAGAAGTTCAAGTCCTCATTCAAGTACCAGGCTAGTTGTTCCTCGAGGGCACTAGACAGTACTGCTCATTGCTGAGTCTCTAGAAACCCTATCATAGTACCTGGCACATAGTAGACACTCAGTATATTTCTGGAGTGCAGTGGATGGATAGTTGAAGGAATGAAGGACAAGCCTTCAAACCCTATATCTCATCCATCAGAAAATCCCATTAGCTCTGGCTTTAAAATATATCCCACATATGAAGACTGCTCAGAATGTCAGCTTGGTTTAGGCCACCATCATCTCTCACCTGGACTAGGACAGTGGTTTCTCCTAACTAGTCTCCCTGTTTCTGCTTTTGCCTCCAGACAACCTGTTCTGCACGTAGCAGCCAGTGATCCTTTAGAAGTGAGATCACAACACTCAGCACCCTCCAGTTTCCATCTACTCAGGAGTAAAAGCCAAGTCCTTAAAATGCCCTCCGAGATCCTGCTTTTTCTCATCTGCCCCCAATTCTGCCACAGCGCTGCTTCTCTGAACTCCTGTCTTTCTTTCCCAGCTCTCATGCTGTGCTAGCTATTCTGCCTTTCTCTCAGTCTCTTGAACATACCAAGTATTCTACTCCAAAGCCTTTGCATTAGCTGTTCCTTCTGCCTGGAACACCTTTCCCCAGATAGCTGTGCTGCTCGCCTCCTCATCCCCTTCAGTCTGTCTCAGCTGGAGTGTAAGCTTCAGGAGGGCAAGGCTGCTATAGTGGCCATTGACATATTTGTTGGAGAGAAGAAGGGAGCAAAGAAGTGAAGAAGGAAACAGGAGGCAGGGACACGGAGCAAAATTAAAATTCATGGCCAAGAAGATTTGGCCATAGAAACTGAGACTTCTGGTCCTGTCCAGATCTTAGATGTCATACCTGAGAAGGGCTCTATAAACTTGACAACCTTTCTGATAATTTCTTGTTGAATGTCTTTCTAACCTCCACAGTTGTGTTTGCATTTCTTTCCTCTTGTCTTGGGAAAATGCCTTTGCTGTAGTTCTAATTGACTCGCCTAGCACTGAAGGAATGTGACAAATGACATATAATATATTGCCTTAACTTTCTGTTGCTCTTTGCGGAAGCTGGGTTGTTTCTCCTGAAAGCCCATTTGAGCCCTGTCACTGCAGTGGGTGCTCTGTGGCTGAGAGCTCCGTGGCGTCTGCCAGGTTGCCTGCTGTTTACCTTGATAGGCACCGTGCTTGCCATTCTGACCGCCCCTTACCTGAGGCTGCCTCTCCTCTATTGGGCCTTTATGTTCCTCCTCTTGGTTTCTCTTTTGGATTGCATGTTGCTTCAAATAAAATTGCTAACAACATATGGCCTGTTATGATTCTCTTTTCCCAAACTCTGCCATTTTGTATATTTGTGACACACTGCAGATTTTGTGAAGATTGCTTCATAATATTTGTTTACCATCTGCTGCACTCTATTTGGTATCTTGCTAGGATTTTTTCCTCCATTTTAAGTGACATTAACAAAATCCAGCCAGTACATAGACTTTCTGGTTCTACTTTTGCTTCCCTAATGTGCTGGAAAATCATATTACTGTGCTCCAGGCAACTAGAGAAGTCTGGAATTCTCATTGTGAACCAGTGTATCAGATCTATTGCATACACCGACCCCCCCCCCCCCGCCCCGCCGTGGTCATATGTAGTAATGCTTTTTTGGTCAGATGGTAAAGAACCTCCATGTATAAGACAAAAAGTTCAAATTATTTTCTCTACTTCTCTTTACTTAGTACCACTACTTTCTAGTGTTCTTCAACAACATATTTATAACCTTGAAATTCTTTGTGCCACTTTAGTAAGTTTTTATGATCTGCAGTTCCATTTAGTGTTCATATTATAGCTAAGCGTTTGATAGGCAAATAGCCAGAGCCAGCTAGAAGGGCTGTGTGTGTCCAGCTTTCAACAGAGAACTATTTTAAATTATTGTTACACCAAATTGCTTGGTATGTCTTCCTACTTTATCCTTCAATACTTCTAATACCTGTCAATTTGTTGTCTTTATTTTATTTTTTTAAAGATTTTATTTATTTATCTGACAGACAGAGATCACAAGAGGCAGAGATGCAGGCAGAGAGAGGAGGAAGCAGGCTCCCTGCTGAGCAGAAAGCCTGATGCGGGGCTCGATCCCAGGACCCTGGGCTCATGACCTGAGCTGAAGGCAGAGGTTTTAACCCATTGAGCCACCCAGGCGCCCCTTGTTGTCTTTATTTTAAAGATTATTTACGTATTTGAGAGAGAGGAAGGGAGAGCACCAGTGAGTTGAGGGAGAGGCAGAGGGGGAGGGAGAGAATCTCAGCCAGACTCCCTACTGGGTGTGGACCCTGACTTGGGGCCTGATCCCACGACCCCGGGATCATGACCCGAGCTGAAACCGGGCTTTGGATGCTCAACCAACTGAGCCACCCAGGTGCCCCTCTTTGTCTTTATTTTAAAATATTTTTTTAGAGCTTTATTGATATATAATTGACATATAACATTGTGTAAATTTGAGGTATACAACCTGCTGATTTGATACACTTATATATTCCAAACTGATTTCCACCATAGCATTAGCTATAACATCTCTATCCTGTTACAGAATTGCCATTTATTTTTTGTGGTCAGAATATTTAAGATTTACTTTCAGCAGCATTCAGATATATGTCATAGTGTTGGGCGCCTGGGTAGCACAGGCCTTTAAGTGTCCAGTCTTGGTTTCAGCGCAGATCATATCTTGGGGTCGTGGGATTGAGCCCCCTCAAAGGGCTCTGTGCTCAACACAGAGTCTGCTTAAGACTCTCTGCCCTCAAATGCAGGCTCGCTCTGGCTCTCTCTCTCTCTCAGACAGATAAATAAATCTTTTAAAAAGTATATTACAGTGTTACTAGTTATAATCACCATGCTCTACATTAGATCCCCAGACCTTGTTATACTTACAACCAGAAATTCATACCCTTTGGCAAAAGCTTCCCATTTGCCCCTGCCCCAGCCCCTGATAATCACACTCTGTTTCTCAAGGGGCAGATGGAGAGAGAGAGAGAGAGAGAGTTCTGAGCAGACTCTGTGCACTAAGTACAGAGCCTGATGCAGGGCTTTATCTCATGATCCTGAGATCACAACCTTAGCGAAAACCAAGAGTCAGACACTTAGCCAACTGCACCACCCAGGTACCCTTAAGTTTGGCTTTTAAAATTTCACATATAAGCAGTATCATACAGTATTTGTCTTTTTCTAACTTACTTTACTTAGCATAATACCCTCCACAGGGTTCATCTAAGTTGTTGCAAATGGCATATGTCTTTCTTTTTCATGGCCGAGTAATATTCCATTGTATATGTATCCCACATCTTTCGTCATTCATCTGTTCATAGATACCTAAGTAGTTTCCATATCTTGACTATTTGCATAATACTGCAATGAACACAGAGGTTCATGTATCTCTTTAAGAGAGTGATTTGGTTTCCTTTGGACAGATGCCCAGAAATAGAATTGCTAGATCACATGATAGTTCTATTTTAATTTTTTTTGAAGAACCTCCATACTGTTTTCCACAGTGGCTGCACCAGTTTACATTCCCACCAGTAGTGCACAAGGGCTCCGTTTTCTCTACATCCTTCCCAACAGTTGGTGTCTCTTGTCTTTTTGATGATAGCCATTCTAACAGGTGTGAGGAGATAACACATCGTGGTTTTGATTTGCATTTCCCTGATGATGAGTGATGGCGGGCATTTTTCATGTGTCTGTTGGCCATCTGGATGTCTTTGGAATTTATTGTCTTTACAGACAAGTGTATTCTCACCTAAGTGTCAAGGCAAGTAAAGGGTTTGACTGCCATCACAGGGATAGATAGCTTGGGTTTTGTGTTTTGGCGGGAATCATCAATCTCATAGGTGGGATTACTTTTCCAACTCAGTTTCCTCTTTGACAAGAACAGGAGTCTTCATTAAAACACTGATCACAAATAGCGAAGAGTCTCTTGGTCCCCCAAAGAGCAATTTGCAAAGAAAACCAATACCTATATAAAATGGAGTCCCTTAATAATCCATAAGAACCATTAATCACTGTGTCATGTAAGTCTGATTTTATCCCCAGGCTTTATTAGAATGCCTCCTTCAAGTTAACTGAAATCTTTCTCTCGGAGTCAGACGCCTTATGAAACAGTACCAACACTTTACCCTTACCTAGGTTGGGTATTTGGGCCTTTTGGCCTCAGTTTTCTGTCCACTTAGAGCCAAGTGTCCTTATAGTGTTTCATAACGCCTTTTCATGGAACTGCTAGGCAAGAAATTCTGGTAGCTGACTTCCCTCACAGGTTTTTTGTTTTGTTTTATTTATTTATTTATTTTTCCTGAAATAATCACTCAGAGATTTCATGGAATTCCAAAATCTTCTGTTTTAAGAAACCATAAAGATTCAAGCTCTGGCTTTGAGAGCTTAGAGAACTCTTCTTATTGTTGTGTTATTCCTGATTGAGAGAGACTGTGAATTAAATGATTTTTCTGTCTTTTTTTTTTTTAAGATTTTATTTATTTATTTGAAAGGCAGAGATCACAAGTAGGCAGAGAGGCAGGCAGAAAGAGAGGGGAAGCAGGCTCCCTGCTGAGCAGAGCGCCTGATGCGGGGCTCGATCCCAGGACCCTGAGATCATGACCCAAGCTGAAGGCAGAGGCCTTAACCCACTGAGCCACCCAGGTGCCCATCTTTAAAAATTCTGAAAATGTTTTCACCTGTTTTATTAAACTCCAAACACTTCTTCACCCCTTGTGAATGGTACCTTTTTGAGGTCTTGTCTATATTTTTTTTATTTTACCAAGTTCAGGACTTCATCAAGAACAAATCCTCGTAGCCCACATCTAAATGGAGAATTTGACTTGCTTTTAAAACAAAAATGTGAAGTGTTTTCATGTGTGGCAGTATATAACATTACATCTCTTTATACTGTATCAGTTTTTTCTTTGTTTCCTGCATTTGTAAGAAAACATTTTTGACTTAACCTTGAAAATGCTGGTTTCTAGAACTTATGTAGGAACTCCCCTTTGTTTCCAAAACTAGAATGACGTTTCTTTTTCTTCTCCAATTTAGCTTTAATAGTGTCTATACCTCAGAAAGAAGGAGCTAAATTCCTGTATAGCTTCTTACATACGTAATATTCTTAGGCCTCTGCTGTCTTTGTTACAGGAAATGACCACTATGTGCCTTTTATACTGAGAACAAGCAGCTCTTAGTAGAATAGTACAGTAGTGACTCTGGACAGCTCTTTCTTATGTAGCCATTTAAATGGTGTGACTTGATGATACTGATTTACATTGAGTTCAGGAACTCTTTGGGAGAGAACCACGATCCAGGATCCAGGAACAAATGCTTTGGAGAGAAACCCCAATGAAAGCAATTGGCTTGATCACTGAGCAGGATTGGCTCGATTGCTAGTTTCTATCATGCTGTCAGATAGATTGCTATTGGCTGCTGGGAGGAAAAGGAAGTAGCATTTTGCTCTGCAATGGGCTAATTAGGAGAGAATACAAGCTCCCTCCTAGGGTTTCCATGGCCTGGCCACTGAGTAGGGGGAGATCTTCAGAATTGTGGCTGGATAGGAGGGAGGGCCGCTGGGATGTGGTGGGCAAAGATCCATGAGCTGGACTGAACTCCCCCTGTATTTTCAGTAAGAGTCCCTAGAGCATGTCATGTAAGCTTATTCTCTGCATGACCTGAGATTTGTCTGCTTCTCCAGGCCTAGGATCAGGCTCTCTGTATCTGAGCAAATCAGCAATTAGATACTCAAGAGTGACCAAAACCAAATAAATAAATAAATAAATAAATAAATAAATAAAATAACAACACTGGCTGTTTAACAAGTACATCAGAGCTGCACCAGCTGAGAGCGAGCCTGCCCCTTCCAAGTTGCCCCCGGGAACATTGTTGGAGCCTTCTTCCAACAATGCTACAAAATGCTCAAAATGCTTTTGGTATTTTTCTTTCAGCCATATATTTAGAACCTATCACATAGGCTGTTTTGCTGACAGATCTTTATTTTTAGAGGGATGAAAGAGCGAACTAAATATTTAGAAATAAACAAAAGCCATTCCAAGTCGTCCCTGGCAGATAGCACAGGTGAGTGACCAGGCAAGCAGTTCCGTTTTGGGTTAAAAATGAGATCTGATAGGGTCATCACCTGGCTGGCTTAGTTGGTAGAACATGTGACTCTTGATCTCTGCATTGTTGGTATGAGCCCCACTTTGGGTGTAACGTTTACTTCCCCAAAAAAATTAAAAAAAAAAAAAAGATCTGATATTTTCGCGTGGTCTCTCTTTGGGTTCTTAAAGCAGTTTTCAAAGAGGTATTTCAAAACTGTTTTGAATAGGAGAAGCATCATGGAAATAAGTTTCTGGATGTGGGCTGCTTGGGATGATGCAGTTATTCAAATGAACGTGTTCTCCTTGTGTATTTTGTAAAGTCTAATTATCCTCCAATTTTGAGACTATCAGATTTTTTCAAAATCACATGGATAGCCATTTGAAGCTTGTTATAGAGTACCCCACAGAAATGGAACTGTTTGGAAAGAGCAAGCGACCTACCAGATAGAATGGGTTATGAGGTTAACTGTGTTAAGAGTTGCTTTGCAAGTTAACCTTCTAGAAGCTACCTGTTCTTCTGTGGAAAGGGGATGGTAGTAATCCAGTCACACTGTCCACATCATAGGATCCTTGTGCAATTTTTTTTTCAAGATTTTATTTATTTATTTGGCAGAGAGAGAGACACAGCAAAGAGAGAACACAAGCAGGGGGAGTGGGAGAGGGAGAAGGAGGCTTCCCGTAGAGCAGGGAGCCCAATGTCGGGCTCGATCCCAGGACCCTGGGATCATGACCTGAGCTGAAGGCAGACGCTTAACGACTGAGCCACCCAGGCGCCCTCCTTGTGCAATTTTTAAGGAGACGTGGTGTCTGAAGCACAAATCATGGTGCTTTGTGCACACAAAACATGTGCCACGTGTTCAATACATGTGGGCCGTTTTTATCACGCCACTGTCACATGAGAGCTTGCCGGGGAGAGAGGAAGACCGGACAGAAAAGGGACAGGGTGCTGTGTAAGAAAGAAGGAACGCACTCATGGTAGAATCAGACTGGCCTCCTTCAGTGTGTAACATTCTTCACACCAAACCTGTTTATTCACACTCCAGTGACACGTTAACCTAGATACAAGTCAAGCTTGACGTAAGCAGTATTTTAATTCTTAGCTGTCCCAGAAATTTCTGGCTTTTATTGAGACTGCTCATAATCTGAACAACAAAAAATCCCAGCGAAACAAACCGATAACCTCAACATCCTCCAAAACACGGTGTTGAAGATTTGGCTCTCACATTGTGAAAAGCAGTTGTGTTGCGTTCCCAGTTGACATGGTTTTATGCATTTAAACACCGCAAATCTCACCACTCACACTATGTTGCCTTTGAAACAGATGAAGATGAAGATGGTGACCGAATTACAGTGAGGAGCGATGAAGAAATGAAGGCCATGCTGTCCTATGTAAGTTGTCATAAAATTGTCACATTACAAGATGACAACGTGAATGTCATATTATAATGTATTGATGGAATCATGGGCACTTTTTCTCGCACGGTGAAGATGTAAAAGTAAATCACAGCTACCATAATATTCTTCTGTAGGATGCATAAGGGTTTTAAGGATTTCCTTACACGTTAAAGTTAAGGGTGTTCTTTTCAAAAGACACTTACTGATCATATCATGAACATTAAGAATAATGCATCTTAACGACTTTTGCATTAGGTATGGTGCAGACTAAATGGACTATCAATTTCCTGTATTTTTTATGCAGTACTTAAAGTAACGGCTCATTAAAAATGAACCCCTGGGCTCTAAAAAAATTTTTCAAAATCTACTTTCAACTGGAGATCTCTTTCACCCTTCCAAACAGACTGTAGTTAAATGTAGCTGCAGGCTCAGTATGGATACACGATTTAAAAATGCACTCGCTGTTATTTTATGCACTAACCACCCCCCTTTTTCTCCACCCTGAAATGAACCACAGGGTTACTTACTGAATCAGAGGGATTTGAATATATCCTGAAATGACTTTTCTTTTGTGTTGCAAATTTCAGTGGAAATTTGCCTCAGCGTTTGTTTGGGACCAAAGTAGATAAACGAGAGAAGACAAAAGGGTACACGCCTAAAACTTTATTACTAAGCCTGACAAGTCCAACTATGATGAGGAGGTACAGCTTCCCTGAGCCCTGATTTGTGCTGGCCTCTTACTGTGTGTTATTTCCTCTTATTCATTTTATTTTCTTTTATCCGAGTTTGTAATCTGTTTACAAAACCATTTCTACTGGCCAGGTAGAGAGAGCGCCAGAGCACTGGACTCAGATCGGACCACGGCTCTCTGGCTTGCCAGCCTTAGGCAGAGCGCTTAACCTTTCTAGCTACTGCTGCCACATCTATCAATTATGGGTAATAATACTCGTCCTTTCTACTGCACAGGGTCATTGTATGATCAAACGGGATAACTGATGTGAGAGACCTTTGCAAAGTTAAAAGTTCTAGACAAAGGCAAAGTGGTATAATGGTGGAAATGATGGTATCAGGGCCCTTGCTTGTCTAGGAGACTCCATTCCTAGCCAACAGTGAGGTTGTAGATTTTTGATGGACCTCAACTTCCACCAGAATACTGTTTCATTGTAATGAAGACTGTAAAATATCTGTAAGGTTTTCCGCCAATAGTTTTAATTTAGGGTAGGAGGAAAGAGAACAAGAAGGATGGCATGATTAACAGAGCATTGCATTCAGACCAGCACAGAGTAGGAAAAGTCAATTTCCCATTGACTTCCCATTAACTTATTTGAGAGTCTTTGTGCACTGAGAATTTAGAGCAGGGCTCATCAGTACCTTGAAAGGCAGAGGAGAATTGTCTGCTGAAAGGTCTAGCACTAGTATTGATAGATTGGCTAACTCTCCTGGGAATGTGACATGCTTATTTTTAGAAGACACACATACACACGCAGATAGGTTCTGTTTTTTCAGCACACATCTGCTGCGGAAAGTATGTTACTGACGTTCTGGTACTTTTGTCATGTCTCTGACATAGCCATACACAAAGGTGTGCTTTCAAAAATGCGCTTTTGGGAAGTTCTGACAAATTGTCCTTTTTGAGAAATGGTATGCATGTCATCATAGTGATAATAATCATTTCCGTTTCTAAGTGCCATATATATATATATATATATATATATATTAGATACGAAAGGTATTTGATTTTCTGTGGTTTTATTTTTTTTTTTATTTTTTTTATTTATTTATTTTTTTTTAAATGTTTTTTTTAAAGATTTTATTTATTTATTTGACAGAGAGAGAGATCACAAGTAGATCAGAGAGTCAGAGAGGCAGGCAGAGAGAGAGGAGGAAGCAGACTCCCCGCGGAGCAGAGAGTCCGACGCGGGGCTCGATCCCAGGACCCTGAGATCATGACCCGAGCCGAAGGCAGCGGCTTAATCCACTGAGCCACCCAGGCGCCCCATTTTTCTGTGGTTTTAATAATCACTTGGTGAGGTAGATATTATCATCCCCGTGTTTTAGATGAGGAAGCAGTGGCTAAGAGATATGCCAAGGTCTTAGGGCTAGTGTGAGTGCGAGCGTGGAGTTGCAGTTCAGCCTCTCCTGATGTGAAAGCTGGTGCTATAAAGGGTGTTTTATGCTCTTTCTCTCCCATCCCCCTCTTTGCACATTAGTGGGGAGCTGTCTGTGTGTTCCCACTATTATATTCTGGATGATTTGTGTGTGTGTAGTACCTTAGTTGAGATATCTAGTATATATTCCTTATGATTTATGCTTATTTTCTCAAGTGCATTGTTTATTTTTGTGTTGTAGGAAAATACATTAAGCGTTATGTAATTGTCTTTAAACTTACAATTTTCTGAGATTTTGATAGGGCCACTTTTTAGTCTGGAAAGAAATCTTCTAGCTCACTGATCCCCAAATCTGTATATTTCATGAATTGATCAGTTTTCACTTTTCGATTGGAGGACCAGGCATTGTAACATTTTATTTTTGCCAAATACACACATTAATAAAATAAATAAATAATAAAAATTAGCTACTGTTAACCATTATTTTACTAACAAAGAAAAACAACGAGAATCATTTAAAGATTAAAAATGATGGGCAGTACATTATCTCAAAAGTAAAGGTGACCATTAGAGTGAGTAGATTTAGGAGTACCTGGCCGGCTTAGGCAGTGGAGTGTGCTAACTCTTGATCTTGGGGTTGTCTCGGGTGTGAAAACTACTTAAAAATTAAAAAAAAAAAAAAAAGTGAGTAAATTTAGTTTTATGTAAAACTCAATACATTCTTTCCCCCCCTCATTTTTAAGTACAGTTGACGTACAGTGTTATATTAGTTTCACACTATGTGTGCCACATAGTGAATTGGTATTCTTTACTTTTATCAATTTGCAATGGATGGTGAAGCCTTTACTATGAATTGGCAGTGGTCCATGCATTGTGGTCTGGCTGCTCAGGTCCAGACTTTCTCATTAATTCACTTAAATATTTATAGATGGGAAGCTGAAGTCCTCAAAGAATTTTAACTGATTGCGATCACTCTGATTCTGAATGTTTGAGCAAATCTTTTTAAATGAAAATATCCCTGAGAGAGATAACAAGCTTTAAGTCATTTAGAGCCTAAATGGATTTATTTTTCCTCTTTTATCTGTTGAGATAGTCCTACTGTCATATACCCTTTGTTTATGTAGAGTCAGGCTCTGAAAAAACACTTAAAATGTAAAGAGTAGGGGAAACTCTCGAAAAGCACACATAAAATTGGTTGGATGTCATTGTGATCTGTCTTGGTTCTTTTTTAAAAATTTTCATTTTATTTTATTTATTTGAGAGAGAGAGAGCATGAGTGGGGTGGGGGGAGGGGCAGAGGGAGAGGAAGAAGCAGGCTCCTTGCTGAGCAAGGAGGGGGGCACCCCACCAAGCAGGGCTGTTTCCAGGACCCTGGGATCATCATGACCTGAGCCAAAGGTAGATGCCTATCTGACTGAGTCACCCAGGCACCCCTGATCTGTCTTGGTTCTTGTGATTAAAATTCCGCTCGGTTCCAGTTTTGCCATAAGGAGAACCATTTGGACTTAATCTTACAATAGATTTTGGTTGATCGCCTTCAGTTGCTGATCTGTTATGAAAACCCTGCACGGTCTTTATTTTTTAGGTTCATTTTGACTGAAAACTTTTTGAATCCAGGATCTGGGTGCTGGGTGGGAAAGATAATGAGATACTGATAACAGGTAACCCTGTATTTGCTGTAAAAAGCAGCTGAGTTTCTCATTAGTTTCTGAAAATTTAGTAAATTTACAGTCCCCTTATTATTTCTTTAAAATCCATATAGGGAAGGCAAAACTAGAGACACTTTTACTGGAAATCCCATGATCATTCTTTTCCATTGATTACAAAGGTTAAATAAATAAACAGCCTGGTCTCTGCATAAAATTGGGAAGAAAATTTGCAACGTCTGAGTTGGAACTTGCAGAATTACTTTTTTCCCCCTTGAATGCAAGCATTTTCTGGCTTTGGGCCAACAGAAGCATAAGTTTTTATCAGTAATTTAAATAGATTCTCGTATTAGACCTGAAAGTGTTGCCTTTTTAATTGAAAACTTATCAATTATTTAAATTGCTAGCAGCCTTAGGCTGTTAATTTTATGTATGCCGTAACAATGGCATACAGTGGTTTTTGATACATGTGACACGTGGAGTATCGCGTTGTCGGAAGGATTTGTCATGACAATAAGTTGTCGTGTGCTGTTAAATAATAACCAACATATTAAACCAAAGTCTGTTGTCACACATTAGTACCATTTTATGTAAGTTATTTAGAAGTTGTATTCTTTTCTTCATTAGATATATTTTTAAGAGATAATGAGAAGAAAACAAAGCTATAATAAATTGTCTTTTAAGAAAATGTAAAGTAATTTGGTCTCCAAGGAGATATTTAATGTATTGAGAGAATCCGGCAGCCTAGTGTTATTACAGCACCATTGTGATCGCTCTCTGCATTTTGTTATGAGTTTGTGTTAATCAACAATCTGTTTTTATAGTGTAGTTTCTTGTAAGTTATGTTGTTAGGATATTCCACTTCTGGGATCATGGCTTTTCCTCTGACACTATTGTATCTTTTTAATTCCTTCATAAAGTATTTTTTTAATTAGAATCTGAAATGCTTTGTTAGAAAAAAAAAAAGTACACCCAACCTACATATTCTGAAAACTAAATACCTGATCATTGCTAATTATTTAAAGGACCCTGTTAAATATTCCCTTAATATAGTTTACGTTTCTGTTGGTGTTCTTGTTTCCCCCTCTCATTTTCTGGGAAAATTAAAGATGGTGTGTCATTTTTCTCCTTCTGTCTTTTTGTGTTCGTTGTCTGGCAGTGCTGGCTTCATTTCCTTTCAGCGCCAAACAGCAGTGCTGGGCCCTGGTTATTGATTCATCAGAAGCTTTATCTATCACTGAGACCCAGTTATAGGAGGGGTTATTTTAATGCTAACCTCGGCTTTTGGGTGACCTTTCATTAAGAAACTCAGCAGTACATCTTGCTTTTGTAAATGGATTCATAATTTTTTCTGCTAAATCCTGTGTCTAGTACAGGATTTATTACGCCTGGTTCTCTTGATACTGAGAGGCTTGTGTGAGTGGAGCACAGTATTAACAAGAATAATTTTCTTCATTTTGCCCATTCTCTGCCTTTATACCATTTTTGCACATTGCCAGAAGAGTATGGGATGAATTTAACCGTAATACCTCCCATTATGGTGGAGACCTTGTGTTTTAGTAGAGTGTAAGTATTCCCTTTGGTATACTTGACCATTGTGTACCTTTTTACATGTTGGGTACCACGAGGGAAAATACTCCTTGACCTCTGTAGTACCTTGTAAATTGAGATATGATTAGCTTTGTCGTAGTATACATAACCTGGAAATTGCCTCTAAAATCATACAGTTACTCAAGTAGAGTTGGAAGGGAGCCTTAGAAGTCTTGTCCAGCTGTTGCATTTTATAGATAAGGAGACTGAGGCCCTCAGAGGGCAGATTCAGTTAGAGGTCGTGTTGCCAGTGAATGGGAAGGCCTGGATGCTGTCCCACATCATTTCACCCCCACAGTCTCTTTACTTCTGGTGGTTTGAAATGATGGTTTTGTTTTGGCGTCTCTTGAGGTCCTGCTGAGGAAGCTTTGCAAATACTACCTTTTTCCTGATATCAAAAAGGAATATCTTTTATTAGAATGTTAGTGTACCTGAGTGTGAATGAGAATGTAAAAAATACTTTGTGGGTTTTTGAAATTTTAAATTTATTTATTTATTTAAGAAACAGAGAGCCTGTGAGTTAGGGGAGGGCCAGAGGGAGAAGGAGAGAATCTCTCTAGCAGACTCCATGCTAAGTGTGGAGCGGGATGCTGGGCCAGATCTCAGCACCCAGAGATCATCATCTGAGCCAAAATCGAGAGTCAGCTGCTTACCTGAATGAGTGCCCTGTGCTTTGAAATGGTGAAGATTTTTGTCCTTATCTACAAGACTGAGTTTTACCACAGAATTTATTGCCCACCATGGAGCTGAACATTTAATGGCACCAGCGCCTTTGCTATTAGGAAGTTTTCTTCAAAGAGCAGGAGATTGGAGCTCATTTTCCACATGGTGCTTTTAAACATGCTCCATATTAAATAGGTTCGACTTTGAACTTAGGCGGCAACATCAGCTCAGTGCAGTTCAGTTGAACAGCTGATAATGCAGAATGTTCTCCTGGTAAGGTGGGGAAATGGCACAAGGAGAGGTGAGCCGAATGAAATAAATGGTTTTGGAAATTACTCTCTCTCTCTTTTTTTACTCAAATAATAACATGCTCTAAGCTGTAAGTAAAGTTTTTGTTTTGTTTTCTCATCCTGGTCAAAGAATAAACCCTTTTTTTTTCAGAGGCAGGTTATTTTAACTCCCTCCTCTGTGCTGCCTGGGACATTTGGATGCCCAGCAAATACTGACAGAAATGCGGTAGCCCCGTCGGTAACCCCCATCATGAGATATCTTCGGGCATCTTTGCTTTTGAGGAGCAGAAGCATACAGAAGCTTGCATCAGAGCAGGGCGTTTATGTTGTGGCTGCTGGAAGCAAAGGGAAAGACAAGCACAAGTAGGCCTCAGGCAGGGGACACCGGGGCTCTGTGGGGTGCTTTGCATCACCAGGATTCTGTCATTAACATGACCGTACTTCTGGTTCAGCTCCATCTCTGTGGAGGGCTCAGTGTAGCCTGGAGGCTGGTTCCTCTGGGGTCCTACATGGAGGCAGTTGGCATGAGGCAGCAGAACCATGTGGTACTTCAGTTAGCCCCAGAGGGACGATGGCTAGGAGCTTGTCTTCAGAGGAGATGCGGGCTGCAGGGAAATGTTGGACCTCCGGCAGGAGGCTTGCTGTGGAGCAAGACCAAGTCGTTAGGTACTTGTTGGCAGCTCTTAGTAAACCTCTGTTCTCATAGGCCGGTCTTACTGAAAACGAGAGGGGTATTTTCTACATTTATCTGAAAGGTGAATGTAAATACACTGCCTTACAGTAAAGTTCGAGAAATTCAGCAAATTATCAACCTAGAAAATATGTCCAAAAAGGCATAAATTGAAGTAATAGAAAATTTCAAATAGAGTTGCTTCTTTCCATATATATGTTTCTCTATTACTTATATGTTCTTTACTCTTTCCTCCCCGCCTTTTTACTTATTCATTTTTTAGTAGAAGTTGAGCGGTAGGTTGGATCTTTATCAAGCACTATTGGAAATGGCTAAATAGAGTATAAGAGAATGTCACATTTGGCCTGCTGTCTGCATGGCCTGAGGGTCCTATTTTATTTAAGTGACAGGTTCCCTGAAGCTACTGCAGCAGTCCCCCATTTCCTCTGGGGAATAAGTTCCAGGATTCCCCCCAGTGCGTGCCTGCAACCATGGACAGTACCAAGCCCTATATATGCCATGTGTTTTCCTATACATACATACCTGTGGTATAGTTTTACTTATAAATTAGGCACAGCAGGTGATTAACAATGATGACTGATAATAAGATAGAACAATTATAACAGTATACTACAGTGAGAATAATGTAAATGTGGTCTCTCTCTCTCTCTCTCTCAAAATACTTTATTGTACTATACTCACCCATGTTGTGATGCTGAAAGCTGATAAAATGCCCATAAGAGATGAAGTGAGGTGAGTGACATAGGCATTGTGACCTGGTGTTAGGCTGCTATTGACCTACTATTGACATGTCAGAAGGAGAATCATTTGTTTCCAGACTGCCTTTGACCACGGGTAACTGAAGCCATGGAAAGCAACACCATGGATAAGGGGGAACTACTGTATTTAAACTTCTCCTTTAGAGGTATAACAGAATTGCTGCAGCCTAGAAATCAGATACAAGGTCAGTGTAGACACTGTCCCAAGCTAACCATGGTGATGACTCTGAAAGCATCAGCCAAGAGGATCCTACAAGCTTTGGACCCATTGCTGAATACAAATTTAAACCCCTTCTGCCAACACACATTACCTTAAACTTAGCCAAGTTGAAGTTCATCTGCCGTTGGCTGCCCAAACCTGTATTAAGACCATCTGGAGGGACGCCTGGGTGGCTCAGTTGGTTGAGCAGCTGCCTTCGGCTCAGGTCATGATCCCAGCGTCCTGGGATCGAGTCCCACATTGGGTTCCTTGCTCCGCGGGGAGCCTGCTTCTCCCTCTGCCACTCTGTCTGCCTATGCTCGCTCTTTCTCTGACAAATAAATAAATAAAATCTTTAAAAAAAAAGAAAGACCATCTGGAGCTCCCTAACGCCCTTTATGGTTTTCCTATCCAAAACAAACAGTGTTATCATTAAACATGGCCAACTTACTGTCTTTTTCACTTCCAAATCATTAATAAATACATCTATCCAATAATATTAGCCCATAAGCAGGCCCCAGGGTTGTTCCCTGTTGACCTTTTCAGTGGAAGACTTTTCACTGTGATTTTTCTTTCTCATCATCTAACCAATCCATGACCATATGTGAATCCTTGGTCCAGAGACATTCAAGGAAGAGCATGTGCACATTGTAGCCCCTCAAGGCAGGGGTGGGGAGTTATTTGAGAAGTGGGGGATCTGGAACCAGGTAAGTAAATGCAGATATTAATTTGGTATTCAAAATAGATTTGCTTTTTATGTTGCTTTTGACTCTGGAGCAGTTGTGTGTGTCCTAAGAGGTCAACGTCATAGAAACAAGAAATAATCAAAAGAAAGCATAACTGAGGACACACTAAGCAGTGTTCTAATTGAATTTCGAGCCCCTTAACAGTTTAGATTGTTGGGTTCTTCACTGGGAAAACTAATAAATTAACTATGGACTGCAAATAGTTGGTTAGTTTATTGATTATTGCTGTAATTACTGACTGGGCTTCTTATAATGGGGTATGCTTACAATATTGACCGAGCAGGAATCTGAAAATTTTATCATTAGTAGGAAAAAACCAGCATGCTTTTTCCTTATTAGTAGAAACACTGTACTAAGTCTGTTAGGCATGTTAAGGAGAGGTTTAGGAAACTGTCCTGTTATGTGTCTAGAAGCATAATAAATAAACCTGATTTGATGCAGTATGGTATGTAAGACTTGCCAGAGTCAGAAGGTATGAGCCATGAGAGTAGTTACCTTGTTTCCATCAGCTCTTAACTGCCTCCTTCCCTTAAATATTTGTGGGAAACTATCATGTAATATATCATGTATATAAGGGTCAGTGCTGGGCACTATACGGCAGTGATGTCTTGGGTTTTTAGGGACACAGGTCTTTTTGAAAAGGTGAGGAAAGCTGTTTATTCTTTCCCCAGAAAATTCACACAACACAATGTTTCACGTGTAATTTCAGGCATTTGAAAGCTCTCCTAAGACTCATAGAGACTCCAGTTTAATACCTCTGCCCTACAAGATAATAAAATACACAAGACAGGGCCCCTGCCCTTGGTGAACTTCCAGAAGAAAGATAGACAATGTATTCTTTATCATACCCTTTTAATTACTTTATTGTTTATAGTACTGTAATAATTGAGGGAATGGGAGAGGATACTGAGTCTTGATAAACAGTTAAATTCGACCTCTGTATTTGGTCTAAAAGTGATCTTATTTAGGGGTTTCTATATTACCTATTGTTATGAACCCTTCTCTTCAATGTAATGTTGGGAAGTGGGAGATTCATAGCCCTGTGCCCTGTTTCAAGATTTTTTTTTCAAGTACTTTATAGAAGATTTCCCATATACCAGCTCCTTTGATTTTGATCTTTTTAATACCTTTATGAAGTGAGCAAGGCAGGTATTTTCCCCATTTTTTTTTTTTTTTTTTAAAGTAGGCTCCATGGCCAGTGTGGAGCCCAGTGCAGGGCTTGAACTCACAACCCTGAGATCAAGACCTGAGCTGAGATCAAGAGTCAGACACTTAACCTACTGAGCCACCCAGGTGTCCCTATATTCCTCATTTTTATAGCGGAGACTACTGAGGAACAAATTGCATACCTTTCTCAAGGTCATAGAGCTAGTAAATGTAGAACTAGGACCTGAGATCACTCATGCACTGATGTGCTCAGTTATTAGCACAGGCACAGTGAACATATAGTTCATTCTTTCAAGGAGCCCATGGTCCACTCAGGGAGATTAACAAAGAAGCCATCAGTGTTCAGTGTGGGAGGATATGAAAACTCATAATTACCAAGCAGAGTAATAAATGCTATAATATGTTTAAACATTAGGTGCTCTTTGAGCATAAGAAGGAGCTCCTGGTGTAGCTTTGGATACAGAGAAGGCTTCCTGAAGAGCGTAGTGTCTAAATGGTGTAAGGTAGGACAAAGGGGCTGGGAAGGATGTTTTGGGCAGAGAGAAGAGTATGTCTGAGCTCTTGTGTAAGGACGACTGGTGCGTTCAGGAGGCGCTCCCTGTGATTCATTGTGGCATGGACAGGGAGGCAGGAGAGGGTATGTGACAAGGTTGGGAAGGAAGGTAGATTAGATCATGGAGGGCCCTCGCTTGAAAGAACTGAGAAGCTGGTAAGATGTAGAGTTAATAAAACTGATGATTGATTGAGTGTGGGAAAGAGGGAAAGAGGGTGGGTTTGGCTTCCTTCCAGCTTTCTGGCTTGGGAAACTAGGTCATTGTGATGTCATTCACTGAGACAGTGAGCCCAGGTGGCGGAAGATGGGTCTAGGGCATGAGAGAGAGGTGTGAGAGGTAGAGACTTGTTGAATCTGGACAATCAGTTGGGTACGTTCCGAATCTTAGGAGAGAAATCTAGTCTGGAAATAAAGATTTGTGATTCATTAGCTCCTAATTAGTCTCAATGACTCCTCTGGTAATTGAAACCTTTGGAGTGGCTGAAGTTAACTCAAGGAGAGTATAAAATAAGAAGAGAAGGTTGATGAAAAACCATGGGGAGCTCTAACATTTAAAGGAGGGGTGGGGAAAGAACCACGTATAGGAAACTGCTTAGACTGGTCAGAGAGGGAGGAGGAAAACCAGAGCTGGGTGCCGAAGAAGGAGGGAGAGGTCACCCATCGGTGCGGTGCCACCCATCCCTAGTCTGTGAATGATCGGCGACATGGCCTGACCCACACGGGTATGACTGAAGAAGCCACACTCCTACCCGCTCAGCAGGCTGCCTGGTAGCCTGGTTTATGTAAATGTTTTGAGGTCTGAGAAATAAGAGATAACTTACTTTTTGACTCTTAAATAGTAAACATGGATTTTATGTATGGACTAGAATGAAAGAAGTAATTTTTGGCAGGGGGGATTCACTGATAAACCGTTGGCTTCATCTGTGAATGACCCTTGCAGAACAGGAGAGGGTTGTGAGAAATTAAATGAATAAACATAAATAGCTCCTAGTGAAATGAGTACACAGTAGGTGGTCAATAAGTAGCCGTGTGTGTGCATGTCTCTCTCTCTCTCCGTCTCTCGTTTCACTCTCTTTTAACAGAGAATTTGCACCTTGTAAAATTAAACTGTGCTGTTTTAGAACTCAAGTCTTTTATGTGGCACATTTCCATGAAGAAAAAAATGTTGTAATTATTGATTGAATTGTGCTGTTAGAATTAGGTTCATAACAAATAGGAACACTGTTTGATAAGCTTGCAAACAAAACAAACCAAGAATTGTACTTGCTATCCCCTCGTTGAATCTGGCCCTCTGTTTCAAATTAATTAGATTTTTGGATAACTGTGCTAAACTTTGTCACATCCTTATTAAAATTGTTTAAGGATTTTGAAGAACATCTCAGAGGGACTCTGAAACTAATCTGAGTCTGGTACTGGAGATTCCATTAGCAATCACAAAACTGATTAATCTTTTACTCAGTTAGCTTATTGATTATTGCTGCAATTACTCCGTGTAACGGATTCTGCCAGGAATACCAGCGGAAAACACATTTTGTAACTGCTGCTGATGTATTCGGTGTGAGCACAATAGTTTGTGCTTTTTGCACCTATTTTTGTATTTTGAAATGTGGGCAGACTTCTATTCAGAAAGTGCTGTTGTTTTAGCAGTAGGAGGCTCACTTTTTAATTTCTCAACCACCAGTAAGGCATTGCAGTTTACAAAGTGCCTTCCCAAACACCGCTGCTGTGGGTAGATTTCACGGCAACCCTGTGTAATAGACTAGCTCGCTTCCCTCTCATTTGGAGGAGGCTGGGGCTTGGTGAGGGTCAATGGCTACGTAATAGGTGGCAGAATCAGAAGTAGGCCCCGTCTCAGTCAGGAAATAGTTATTGAACACCTACTGTGGGCAGGGCTCTGTGTTCAGGATAATAAAAGCCGGGATAGGGTCATAAAGATTGCGTTTGGGCAGTCATTTGGATGGCTTCGGATTATGGCCCCATTAATGTTATCATGTCACTTTGTCACTTTTCTGTGCAAGCCATGTAAAGTGTCTTGGCATACGGGATTGAGGTTTTTGTTTGTTTGTTTTCTTCAGTTTGTTTTGGGCTAGTGAAAGTCACTATTGCTTATTTGATCACTATTTAGAACAAAATCAGAAAGGCTCTGTCTAATGGGAGAATTTCTAGTACACGTGCTGCTGAAGCGAGCCCTAAAGGGAGAATTTCTGGAAACACTGAGTCTGCCTGGGTCAAGAAGCAGCTTGCTCCATGGCTCTGAGGCGAGCTCCTGTCCCTCCCATGAGTCTCCTGGTACTGTTCTGGCTCTGTAGCATCTTCATTTCACAGGAGTAACCCAAGGGGCAGCCAGTGTTTCCTCGCTGAGCTGGTGTGCTGGGGAACGGCCAGTCCTCAGGCTCGCACTCTGGGGTCCTCTAACTCCCCAAGTCCCTTGATTGTGTCCGCGGGTGACATAGGCCTGTGGCCTGTCAGGAATGCTCTGTGCCAGGAAATACCTGTGGCCCCGCGCTGTATCCTTATTCCTCAGAGAACGCTACGTATGCGGCAGCCCAAGCTCCTGGGTCTCGTCCCTCACCGGCAGCCCTCTAGCCCTCACAGGACCTGCTCCTGAGTCACCTGCCTAGAGTGGGCCCAAGCCCTGGTCTTACTAATTACTACCCTTTGCAGTGTGTTTCTGATGCAGAATTACTTTACCACAAGATTCTCTGCTAATGCAGACAGAGATCAAGCCCAGTATTTCAGCAGGAAAAAAAAAATGTCCCTTGGATTTGGAAGAATTGGAGAAAGCAAAAAACAAATGCTAACTACTCGCTTTAGAGATACTGGCAAGTGGCACACTTTAATATTACTGTGCCCGTGTTAATGGTAGCATAAAGAGATGGTTATAGAGGACTAAAAAAATGTGTACAATGTTTATAAAAGCATATATAGTTTGCCAGTTGATTTGGCACAGACCTGAAATGAAAGGGAAACTATATTTATTTATTTATTTAGTAAGGTAAATAAATAAAGTTGGAAAACAGGTCAATTTCATGCATGCAAGGTTTTATAGTAGGAAAAAAATGCATTGCACCTGTTCTGACCCTTTACATTTGAGGTTATTTGTTTTCAAACTTGACCCCAAGCACCAGTTTCAGACAACTCTATAATTAATCTGTTAGATAAAGCATAAGGATATTTTATTTGTTTTGGTTTCTAGGATTGCAGTGAAGTAGTAACTGAAATGACTAACCTATTGTACATAGCAGTTAATTAAAGAAAAGCATTAACTATAGGAGAACACCACCACTGCTGTTGTCTTGTATCAGTATAAAAAGGCAGTAATTTTTTTGACAGCCACTGATTGGAAAGTTGCTTGCAGCCTTCCAGAACCAAGGGGGTACATGCTGTGGATCAATAACCGGCAAATTTCCCATTAAAAAGAATACCTGAGCAATGTTCCAAATAGCCACTGGCATCTTAATTTTCCACGGAAACCTCAAATACTTGTGTGCTGAGGACAAGTCATTTTCGGACAATTTTTCCAGACTACTTGTTAACAGTTATTGCTGTCCCAAAAGGTTGACAGCCTACATGATGGATATTTCATTTACTTGTCATCACTGTTTGAGTAATGGCGAGCGGTATATTTCTGTGGTTTTAAGGAATATAGTCTCCTAAAAGACATTCGGCTTAGTCTGTGCTCCAGAGTCTGTGTCATACGTGTTTATGCTGTATGCATATGAGCCTCTCCATCCACAGAAGGAGAGGATCAGTTTCCTTTACAGTCTGGAGGCCCTTGGAGAGCAGGGTACACTTGTATCCATCCATAGCTATCAAAAATCCACTTGATTTGTTTTTAGGATAAAGAGCCTTAGATCGTTAACTTGTGATTCCCAAGATGATGTAGAATTACATGGCTCCCCTTTATTTCTAAAAACAAACAAACCCATGATTTTGTAATAATTTTAATATGCATAAAGGCCTTAGGAAGATGTCTGTCTTTATCTTCTAAAAACGTCTTTTTTGGAATGTCAGCAAATAATGATTATCAAGGAAGAATTTCCAAAAAGGTGGCAGTTCCATAATATGTGTGTGTGTTAAATATAGAAATAGCAAGAATTAAAGGAGAGTTCCACTCTGTGTGTTACAACGCCTCAAAACACAACATTGGAGGTTTTCAGCGTTGGTGTTTTACCACCAAGAGCATCACTTTGTCAAGTGTTAAAAGAAGTGAGGGCACAAAATCCATCTCCAAGTTAGGTGGACATACGGTCACCACTTAGATTTATTAACTTAGGCTTTTAAGGAAAAATGGGTGTCAGGCCATAATACAACCTGGTGAATGAATTTGTGTTTATGAAGGAGTATTAAAGCCTTTTCATTTGGAACTAAATTTTTGTGTCCAGAATTTTATTTTATTATATTTTTAAAAGATTTTTATTTATTTATTTATTTGACAGACAGAGATCACAAGTAGACAGAGAGGCAGGCAGAGAGAGAGGAGGAAGCAGGCTCCCTGCTGAGCAGAGAGCCCAATGCAGGGCTCGATCCCAGGATCCTGGGGTCATGACCTGAGCCGAAGGCAGAGGCCTTAACCCACTGAGCCACCTAGGCACCCCATGTGTCCAGAATTTTAAAATGACATTTGTTCTATACTAATACATGTTGATAAAAGTGAAGCATAAAAGATGTTTGCTTAAAACTGAGTTATCTTTCTATCATATTAATCCTGTCGTCTTTGGATGGATCGTATCTTGTTTGCTTGTCCCACGGTCTCTGTGGCTTAGATTTCCATTATCTGTACATTTTATACACAAATATGTATAATGTTTGATCTACTACCTAGGTCCAAGCTAAAGGCAAGGTGTATTCCAGAGAAAAGAACAAGAGGCAATTTGAGAAATTTCCACTAAAACGTTTTGTGTCATTTTTAATACATGTCATTTTCAAAATATTTCTCGAGATTAAATACTGAATTCCTAATCACCATTTTTACTTTTAAAGATAAATGACAGTGTGGAGGGTAACATTATACTGGACTTTCAATCCTGCTTATTCGTTATAGTCCTTTTTATGTGCAAATAGGAAAAAAGTATTCTCAAGGCTGATATGTATATACCAGCAATTTACAGAAGTACTATGAATTAAACAGCCCATAAGTGTCTGTTCCAGTATTCATACATTACTGAGTAATCTCTTTCTGTAATCTCTTTGCAGTATTATTCCACAGTAATGGAACAGCAAGTAAATGGACAGTTAATAGAGCCTCTGCAGATATTTCCAAGAGGTAATGTTGAACAAATTCTAATCAACAATGATTATTTCAGTAAACTGTTTCATCAACAGTTATGTTTTCCAAAGGTTTAAATGCACATAACATGATGTTTAGCTCTTAATTTGAAAAAACAAAAGAAGTATTCATTATCATGGGGATTGCAGGCTATATTATAGTTATGGCAGATAAAATATCTAATTTACTAGAGTAAATTAAACTAACTAGATTGTTTTTTGTTTTTGAAGTACATACTTACATTGGCTTAAAGAACTCTTTGGGGGTCCACATGGTTTCTAAACCAAGACAAATGAATGACTTTAATTTTGGATATTTATAAATTGTGTCTCATGATGGAAGCCAAAGCTGCTGTTGAGGAGAAAGCGTTCAGCTGGTACAGAAGCAAAGATTTACTGCAGGGTTTTAGGGGAGAATTGATAGTGTTTGGTGCTTGGTTTTTGGGGGGTGGTGTTTTCCAGATGATGGAGAATCTTCATAAATGGGAATTTAATTGTTAAGTCTCCAGAAATATTCGATGGTGAGGGTAAGTTCTGGTGAATCACCTAGTCAAATAATGTTCCTTTTCCCTTTTAGGTGGGCAGAACTAGCATTGTGTCAGATACAATTGATCAACTGTACATAAATTTTCCCTCAAAATTTGAAGAATAGTAAAAAAAGAACAACTTAATTGACCATGTAATATAAGCCATTAAGTCTTTCCCTCACTATACATTGTCCCACTTGGAATTCATATTTTCTAACTGATGAGCAGATAAGGAAATGTAACTTTTCTAGAAATAACTTAATTGAAATCATTAAAAGTTAAACTTACCTTTGTTAACAGATACTGTACAAATAATCATGGTATGGGTTTTTCAGTTAAACGTTCTAGACTTTCATTGCCTGTAACACTCTGAAGTTGAGTGGCTCAGTTAACCAGTAGACTCTTATTTACACTGATCAAGTCTCCAAGGGCAGCTGATTCGGCTAGCTGGCAAGAAGGTCTGGGTTCAAGAGTAATGCCTTTCTAGCATTAAGGTAGGCAGTGCAATTGGGAGTACTTATATAATAATAATGTATTAAAGACCTACGTAAGTAAATAAAATTGGGCCATTGATATGTGTCTGAAACAAAAATTATGATTAGTCCAATTCTCTTATATCTGAAGACTAAAAACTAAAATAGAAAAAGAGAAGCAAATGTAGAAAAGCAAATGTTGCCATTTCTGTGCATTAGGCCAATAATAAGAGATGGAGATCATTTCTTGTTATCTTCAGTGATGGGAGAATTTGGGCAAGTTTCAAAATTGTTTCTCCACAAAGAATACTTTTTTTTCTTTTGCCAGCTGAAATTTTAATTCATTGTTTCCTTACTTGAACTCTTTTGTTGTAGCAAAATATGCTAATTTCTAATATGACCTGGAAAATTATAGTTCTGATGTTGTGGGTCTTTGTGGTGGTCCCCCCGCCACTGCCCCTGCCCCAGTAAAAGATTTACTTCCTTTCATCCAAAAATCTTTCCAGGCTTTTTTTTTTTTTTTTTTTGTGAGCAGTCCTTTGCAGTCTTGTTGTCCACACCATTGTGCTGCCTCTCACAGCAGTAGTGACCATTTATTAATGCTCTGTAGGCATTAATATTGCTTTAACTGTTATCATTTCTCATTCTCCTGACATTTCTGTCTATTAAGCATTACTGATTCCATGGTATAGATGAGAATCTGCAGGTTCAGAGAGGTTAAGTAACCTCAGAGTCCACAACAGCCTGTAAGTGGTTAGTATACCCTTTGAGTAAGAATTTTGTTTAAGAATTTCATTTAAATGAAAATATCCATGGAGTGTGCTTGGGGGTAGGCTGGAGGGGTTCGTGGAAGTGCAGAGAACAGTATATCGCAGGGAGAAGATACTTAAAAGAAGATGGTATATGAGATGTGATCGTCACATGTGGTTCTAGTACAGACCGTTAGGCTCCCATAAATTATTAAATAAAGTTCTTTCGAGCCAGACTTGAATTTTTTAAAATATGAGACTCAGCCCCCTGTCTCTGTGGTATCTTGGATGCTATTGTACAACTATTCTTATTTATTTATTCATTTTTAAAGATTGATTGATTTATTTTAGAGGGAGAGAGCAAGCACGAACATGTGCTTGCATGTGTGAGTGGAGTGAGGGGCAGGGGAAGAGGGAGAGAAGCAGACTCCCTGCTGAGCATGGAGCCAAGTGGATGCGGGGCTCTGTCTCTCAACCCCAAGATCATGACCTGAGCCAAAATCAAGAATCAGATGCTCAACCGACTGAACTACCCAGGCGCTCCTGTATAACTCTTTTTAGTTTTTTTTTTATAGTCTTGCTTTGGGCTTACTTACCTATATTTTATGTACGTAAATGAGATTGTGCGAACTTATAATGAGGATGTAGATAGACGTATTGGGCAGGCTGCCTGGGTTAATACCTATTTGGTTAGAGGCCCCCAGACCTTAGTTTCTCTGGTCAGGCCCCAGGCTGAAAAGAATCTCTAGACTGAACAAGTGAGAAAGGTAGGAGAACACGATCTTATTTGAACATCGGTGTTCTCCTCGTTCCAGGTGAGCCATTTGCCTTGGATGGTAACTCCCAGCTCATGGCTGTGCTCTCTGTAGTTAAGAGATATGTTACATATTACTAAGGATGAAAATTTGTTAGCTTTATGTACCTTCTGACTCCATAAGTTTAGGAAATGTGAGGTTACTGGGTGTTTTGAATATTGTGTAGATTTCCAGTCATAAAGGTTTGAGAAGCCAGTTGAGTAATGAGGCAGATATTAAGGTAAGAGTTGATGCCTGTCTCTAATTCCTTGGTTAGCCACTTCTTTATTAAATGAAGTTTATGAATGTACTGGGTTCTTAAGTGGAAATACTCTGAAGTGTTGTCTTAGGAATTAGGCCTCAAGGACCAGGCATCAAATGTATGTGACTTTGATTTTGTTCAAAAAGTTAATTTCCATTTTACAGAAAGAAGATTTGGAGTCCTAATTTTAATGTATTTTAGGGAAAATAAGAGTTCTTTGTTAAAGTTTAGATGTATTTTCTAAGAAAATAATGATAAATTTAAATATACTCAAAATATACAAATTAAAGCAACTGATATGCCTTGTAATTATTACCCACATCTTCTCTTTATTAAACAGTTTTATTTCTTGTTGTCAGAAACAGAGGAAGAATACATGTACATCTGAGAGAGGAGAAAAAAAATCAAATATATTCTTCCCCAGACAATCAATCACAATTGACAGTCCCTTAACATACAATCTGTAGGGCACTGTAGTTTTCAGATGGAAGCAGCCTATAAAATGGGCAGGACACATTTTTATTTTTAACACACGATGAAGAAGCATTTGCTGAATTGGAAAAGTACTACCCTGTAACTCAGGGTGGTGTCAGGAAATTAATATTATTTTTTGTGGCATGGTTTTATCTTTAGACTTAAATATTAGATGTCAAGATTTATAAAAAAAAAGGAGTAAAATTAGTGATATCTCTGTATTTTAATAAATTTGACTACTTATTGCTGTGCAAACTGGTATTCAAACTTGAATATTCCAT
Organism: Meles meles; assembly: GCF_922984935.1. NCBI lineage: Eukaryota > Metazoa > Chordata > Mammalia > Carnivora > Mustelidae > Meles > Meles meles. The sequence goes on from NC_060071.1 coordinate 51,432,117, forward strand.
TTTAAAATCTCAAACCATTTTTCTGGCATTAAAAGATTTCTGCTACTACCCCCCCCCAAAAAAACCCTAGCTATTTTTAAAGTAGTTTAAGTAGTTTAAGTGATAGCAGATATACAATGTTGAGGAAAGATTGCAGAAATTTGAGTTATGAAAGGAATCTAATCATTTTAGCTCAGTTAACTTGATTTTTATATGTTTTAAGCAGAAATTGGAATTTATATGAGGTGGTGTCAGAAAGCTCTTTGCATTTATAAATGCTCACTCCTGCAAGTTAAAAACCCTGGTTCATAATTCCCACTTTGGGTCTTGGGAGCCACTTTTCAATCATTTCTCTCTGCTAATTTTGGTGTCACCCTCATTTCTTTTTAAACGATTCATTTTGAGCAAATTTGTAAATGGCCCTGATGTGTTCTACAATTTAGTCAATTACTGTTTCAGCCTGCAAGCCTCCTGGGGAACGGAACATACATGGCCTGAAGGTACGAATTTCAATAATTGTTTCAGTAAAGTTAGATGGATTTGTAATGCTGTGTTCCACTTATTGAAATGTCAAATAAAACTGCACTTTCTCAAGCTCTGACAAGCGATTCCTTTTTTTTTTTTTTTAACGGGATGTGGAGGGGGATTCATCTGTAGTATTTGCTCAGTATGTGTACATATTTGGGTAGAAGGGGTTTGGTGCCAATTTTTTTTTTTTATTATTTATTATTTGGAATATTTTTGTTGGTCCATTTCTTCAGGATGATTCTAGGTGCTGGTGTCCACAACGATTTATTTGAATGAAAGTAGACTTCATTTCAGTGATGAATTAAGCACATAAGCATCTTGCACACAGAATACCCACCTCTTCTTTTGGCATGTTTGTGCTAGAAACATGTATCTCTTTAATGTCTTTTCATTGTTCTGTGTCTTTTGAATTCCGGATTTCTGCTTATGGCTTTACATTGGAAAGAAAAGCTAGCTATTGTATTAGATTCAAGCATCTTATAATTAATTATTTGGATCTTGTTTTCCAGTGAATAAGAAACATGCTAGGGTATTCTGTTTGGCTTTGGAGCTGGAAAGATGCGAAAACTTGAGGTTCACCACTAACCTCTGGATATATTGTTAATGTTCTTTTTTGAACATATCGTTTTGTATATGAAACAAAACAGAACAGTGAATTGAATTCTGTTCTGGACTGTGAGTTGAAATTTTCCCATTTATCTCTCTCTTTTTTCAATGCTGTCTAAGTATTTGAATAATGACAGGAAAAGTGTATTATGTAATATACGGGTTGTACAGTTCTGTAACCTATATACTGAATAGACTCCGACCGTAGGTCTATCTGGCAACAAGCTAATTAACCTTCATAGTGAAATGAGAAATTTGTGGCAAATTATAGGTTAATTGGAACTGTGTCCTCAGAACACAAGACTGATCGAGATTCTTTCTTTCCTTGTAGGTGAATACTCGGGCTGGACCCTCTCAACATGATAGCCCAGCAGTCTCCGACTCACTCCCAAGCAATAGGTGAGGGCAAGCGAGGGAAGTGTGCCTGTAAGCATGCTTATCTACAGAGTTTGGGGTGCGGAAGAGGCCTGGGGATGACCCCTTATTTCTCTAAGACCAGGTGAATGTGTCTGTGTGGCTGAGAAGAAATTTGGCTAGTTGGGTAACCATAGCTATTTGTTGACTAGAGAGAAAGGGCCTCACTGAGGAAGATGGAATGAGACATTTTAAACTATTAATGTTGGTCTGTGGAACGGTGTTCCTTTAGTCTCCAAATTACACAGAAAATTCATTGCCTTTGACTTCAGTGCCTTTCATGCCTTGATGATCCAGTTCATAAATTGTGTAATGCTCATTATTTTTTTCTTGCTTCCCGTCTTTTGGCAGTATCATTATCCCCTGACATCCTTACCAGAAAGAGGCAAGGGGAGAGTGAAGTAGTAAAATCTAGATTGACCAGTCACTTTGCTCTTTTCGTATCTTTGGTCATACCGAAGACTGAAGCTATTTCTAGAAGGAAGATCATCCTCATTAATTCATGCTAGCAGTGCCCCACACTGGCATGGGATGCTGAACACTTGAGAGCCTGTTCAAAATGTTGTTCTGACAGGCCTGAAAACCTACTTCCAGATGATCCCATCCTCAGGTAGAAGGAGTGGCCTGCTTAAGTCGATAGAATTCTGGGTCCTTCTGGTTATCCGTGTGGTTATTCAGCCAGCAAACGTCACATGGCCGTACTTGAAGTTGACACCGTTGAGGTGATCCCCTGGATATGAGGATTCCCTCCGGTGACGGAAAAGCCAGCATCCAACTGCCCTTCCATTCTGTGCCCAGGCTTCTCTGGGTTTAGGGCTATAAACCAGTATTGCCCTTTATTGGCTGAGATGGAGTTTGAATTTCTCCTCTTCCTTCCCTGCCCCTCCTTAACCCAGAGTCTTGGTTCTTTTGCCAGGGGCTTTCCTGAAGGTAATTTAAAGTCTCTCCTTCTGACTCTCCTTTTACTCTCCTGCCTCCTTCCCCCCAGTCACTTCCTCCATTGCTTTACTGTAGTGTCAGTCTGTCTACTCACCAGCTTTCCTACTGCGAGCACACGACTTTTAAAGAGTGTTTCCTTTTTAAGCAATTTATTCTGTCTTAAAATACGCTTAGCCTCAATTCACCAGAGACTCATCTGTCCTGTGGGCACAAGGGGTAGATCTCTTAGTCCTTGTTCTAGGGCTTGGCCCTGGCCTTGGCCCTTTGCAGCTTCTCTCCTTACGCTTGTTGGGCCTGTGAGCCGTGGCCCCGGAATGGAGACACTGGCCTGGGGTCACTTGTTACACTCAGCACAAGGAAGGCCCAGCATTTAATTTTATCCACTCCTTTCAGAAAAGTTGTTATTCAGGCAGACTCACCCTGTGCCTTGAGGAAAAACAAAGTCTTTCTCTGGTGTCTTAGGTCCCATTTTGTCGTGGTAGAAAAAGCAGGATAGAGGTGAAAAAATGGTCAGTCAGAGAAGAGGCAAGGATAACTTTTCAGTTTTCTGAGATCTAGCTTTAACAGCATGAATAAATTAGCTTGGTTTTCAAAGAATTACTGTGTATATTCATAAAATTTGGGGGTTGGAGATAAATTTGAAGACTGTCTGACCTAGTGGTTCTTAGCCTTTTGTTGCAGCATCTTTCCTAGGGATGCAACAGTCTCCTGGCTGTTGATGGTGATTTCCTCCCATAGTGACTTCTGTTATGGGAGAAGTACAATTCGAAAGAGAGCTACCATAGACTTTAATGTGCCGTCCTAGGTTGGCCTTATTCTGTGTCCCGTGTTGATGACTAATCAAAAGTATTTATTGAGTGCCACCTATTCAGTAGGGGCTGTCTTGTGCACTAGAAATACAAGCGTGGTCCTTATCCTCTAGAGCTTGCTATCTAATGGACATACAGGGAAAAAAACCCTAAATATACAGACAATCACACTTTGTAATTAGTGTTATGAGGGAAGCAAGCAGGTTTTGAAGGGAGAGAACACTGTGCAGGGATATGTTTAGATTTAGACAGCCTGGTCAGGGTGGACTGCTTGGGTAGAGAGAGGCATTCTCTCAAGGTCTGAAGGGTAAGAAGAGCCTAGCCACATCAAGAGCCAGCTGGAGCCCAGGGAGGGCTGCTGGTTGGGGGTTTGTGGATGGGGGGAGGAGAACACTGGAGTGACAGTAGAGAAGGAGGTAGACTGAAGCCAGATGGGCATGGCCTTGTGTTTGAGTTTTCCTCTCGGCGTATTGGTGTTGGTGAGCCATCCGATGGCCTGCCGGAGAGTGCCGTGGCCACTCTGCTTGTAAAAGACCTCCTACCGTGGGGAACGAGTCCGAGAAGCCCCCATCTAATCCCGCTCTGTTTCGGTGCTTGATTCCCTACCCCTTGCCAAATGGTCATCCAGGCTCTTCCTGAATATCCCTTATAGCATAAATGCACTTTATTGGCCTTGGCAGCCTGTCCATTTTCACAGAGCTCTGTCTTAAAACCTTTTCTGTCATGAGCTGAAATGGGTCTCCTTTTAGCGCCCACTCATAAAGGTTTTGTTTGGCCCTCCGAGCAGAGCTGTTCTTCTGGGGGCTCTTCCTGTCATCTTCCCTCCCTTCGAACTTCCTGTAGATTTCCTGTCTCAGCAAATTCTCCCACACCTACCCAGTTGCTAACTTGTCAGGCATCTTTCACCGCTTCCGTCCTGACCTGAGCCAAAGGCAGATGCTTAACTGACTGAGCCACCCAGATGCCCCCAGACTTTTTCTTTTAACGAGACCAAGTGGTAGTCAGACATGGGCATAATGAAGGAAATCCGCATTCTCCTTGGTTATTCTCAAAGCATGAATCAGTCTTTGCCTTAGGTGGATGATTGTTTATTAAACTGAGCTTACTAAGCCGCATGGTGTTGCTAGGCCATAATTACTGAATTCAAGTCCCACTGCCAAGTCAAGGCCTTTCCTAAATATTGTGGCTTTCTCCTTCTGTAAACTCAGGATGATGAAACTTTACATTTCTCTACTTCAGGTGTTAGGAAGATTGATGAAGCTGTATTAAGGAATCACGTGTTGTTTCTTGGATGAAAGGTGTTTTGTAAATGCAGTGAATCAAAATGTTATTTCAAGTTGTATGACATTATGGAGTATCTGTGGAGAAACCTTGCCTAGGCATTGTTTGGTTATTTTTGTTTTTACAGTAATTGTAACTGTTAAATTGGGAGTTATCTCTGGGATTACAAGGTTCTATATGTTTATAAGGGAAAAAAAGTGTGCGTGTGTGTATAAGAGAAACAGACTGAGGAGGTCTGAACCTTAGTTTCCTTAATAAATTATTCCCACAGGGCTATTGTTACTGTGAGGATTAAATCAGGATAATATGTAATAGCATTTAGCACCATTCCTGGCACATAGTAGCATCTAAATAAAATGATAGCTACTATTATTATTTTCTTAACTGGACTGATTTTGTCAGTTTGTTTTTTGATCTGTGTTTCTACTTCAGTCTCATTGTACAAAATTCTTTTTTTTTTTTTTTAAGACTTCATTTATTTGAGAGAGAGAGAGAGAGAGAAGGAGTGGGGTGGGGGCGGGGAGCAGACTCCATGCTGAGCAGAGATCCTGATGTGAGGCTCGATCCCAGGACCCTGAGATCAGGACCTCAGCCAAAGGCAGATGGTTCACCCACTGAGCCACCTAGGCGCCCCTTGTTCTACAGAATTCTTTTTTTTTTTTTTAAAGGTTTTATTTATTTATTTGTCAGAGAGAGAGAGAGTGAGCACAGGCAGACAGAGTGGCAGAGGGAGAAGCAGGCTCCCTGCGGAGCAAGGAGCCCGATGTGGGACTCGATCCCAGGATGCTGGGATCATGACCTGAGCCGAAGGCAGCTGCTTAACCAACTGAGCCACCCAGGCATCCCTGTTCTACAGAATTCTTAACTCCCACTTTAGTACATGAATTCTTAGACTCGGGAGGACATTATTAAAGTTTAGAGTCCTGAGGCACCTGGGTGGCTCAGTCTGTTGAGTGTCTGCCTTCAGCTCAGGTCATGATCCCAGAGTCCTGGGGTTGAGCCCAGAGTCAGGATCCCTCATCAGGGGGGAGTCTGCTTTTCCCTCTGCCCCTCACCCAACTCATGCTCTCTCTCTCTCACTCTCTTACTCTCCCTCTCAAATAAATAAAATCTTTTAAAAAATAAAGTTTAGAATCCTTGGTTGAGGGCATATTTTATAAAATCTGTAGAAAGTTGGGACTGAGGCTCCATAGTCTGCATTTGACCATAGCAGAAGTTTAAAAAGTATTTAGAAAGAAGAATTATCATAACTTGAAATAGCAAGCATGGTCAAACTTGAAGTCTGAGATCTTTCTTGATTATAGCTTACTAAAGGTACCAAATGAATGTGTGTGTGTGTGTGTGTGTGTGTGTGTGTGTGTCTCTCTCTCTCTAGGACTGCCGTATAATAAATCACAACCAGAACCACGACCACCATTTACTAAACACTTAGCACCCGCCAAGTCACTGGGCTATGTTCAAGGGTGGGAAGGGAAGGGGAATATACAGAGATACAGAGGAGATCAAGATGTGGCCCATGTTCTCCAGGACCTCCTAGTCTTAGGGGTGGATATGTTAGGAAGAAAGGCACCTACACAGATAACTAACACAAGAGAGGAGAGTTCATTTGGTAGATGGGTAGAGGGTTTGAGTAGATAAAGAATAAACAAGCTTTAAATTTCCAGTTAGAACATTGATGGGATGAGGGGCTATTTTGTACACCACTCTTCTAACTGGGTGGATATCTTTGGGTATAAGTGATTATAAAGCTAGAAGGACTTCAGAGCATCCCTTGGCCGCTTTTCCTGAATTCATTCCATAGGTGTTTACATACCCATATATATCCAGAGAAGAACATTTTCATATTTCTTTTTTTTTTTAAAGATTTTATTTATTTATTTGACAGACAGAGATCACAAGTGAGCAGAGAGGCAGGCAGAGAGAGAGGAAGGGAAGCAGGCTCCCTGCTGAGCAGAGAGCCCAATTTGGGGCTCGATCCCAGGACCTTAGGATCATGACCCAAGCCAAAGGCAGAGGCTTTAACCCACTGAGCCACCCAGGTGCCTCCATTTTCATATTTCTTTCTTTTTTTTTTTTTTTTTAGATTTTATTTATTTATTTGACAGAGGGAGATCACAAGTGAGGCAGAGAGGCAGGCAGAGAGAGAGAAGGGGAAGCAGGCTCCCTGCTGAGCAGAGAGCCCGATGCGGCACTTGATCCCAGGACCCTGGGATCATAACCTGAGCCGAAGGCAGAGGCTTTAACCCACTGAGCCACCCAGGCGCCCCTATTTTCATATTTCTTAAGTGACTCTGGAAGCTGGGTCTCCCACTTAAAGGACAGAAAAGGAAAGAGAAGGTGGCTGAAATTTATTTAGTATCTACTATATACATGAGCTTTTTCTAATATTTAATTTCTTTACCCTATAACATTGATATTTCCCCCATTTTACATAGCTGTTCAGAGGGGATGAGTAACAGATTGTCCCAGATCCCACAGTGAGTGAGTCCCAAAATTGATTTTTGCTGCATATTTGCTTCTGAACAAGCTGAATTATAACTCTCAAGTGTAAAAGATCAGGATTTAAACTACCTATTTTATCTTTTGAAGTTCTATTTTCTCATTTCTATAAACATCCAAAGAGTGCATTGCTAAGTACTCTGTATTTAGCAGACGACAGACTCCACATCAAGTCGCCACTGAAAGGCTACCCAAAGGCAGCAGGATGAATGGCCGAAAGGGTCACCGAAGTAATCCACAGGCAGTCTAGCTTCATCGTGACTTGAGGCTTCATTATTGCTTTAGGGTTTCAGGTTTTTTATTAATACCCTTTCTGGTAGGCCAGTTACTTGGAGAAAATTTTGTGTATAGGAAAAAGGTTGTAAAGAGGGTAGTCCATGTCTACACCTGAAACTGAGACGTGTTTTAGTGTGGAATTCTGAGCGGTGTTCCAAGGTGTCCATGATCTTGCCATTAAAAATCATGTCTTCCTTTTCCAGCTTAAAGAAATCTTCTGCCGAACTGAAAAAAATATTAGCCAATGGCCAGGTAGGTGTCATTGCATATTAAGATTTCCACATAGCAGTAACTCATTACTGTCCAGTTCTTGTCCATAAACTTCGTAAACAGATAAAGAGCCCGCGAACGCCTTCTTGTCATAAACGAATTACGGTGGCTTAATTTGATTGGCAGGACAATTTGTAGCACGTCTTTCAAACTGTGCTAATGGGTCTCACTCCTAGCAGATTGAAGTACCATGCACACACCCTGCTGCCATCTCAGTCTGAAAAAACGTAATCAGTTCTGAACAAGTGTGTCAACCCATGGGTTGTCGAAATGGCCCCGTGTTGGAAGGTGGCCGCTACTTCCATTATCTTTGGGGAGAAGAAGAAAAACTGTTCCTTTCTTACCTTGGCTCCTTCTTTGGTTCCAAAAGGAACGCTGGCTTTGTAGGGAAACAGAGCAACAGCCGTCCTTTGGCATTTAAAATTCCTTGGCTTGAGAAGCCCCTGGTTTGGTTCGCCCTACCGGCTGGCCCCCTAAAGCTGAATGGCCTAACCTGGGCAGAGAGGGACAGCCGGGCCTGCAGGCCAGATATTCTCACTAATTCTGATTCAAGTAAACGGACGCATCTGAAATAGTGCAGTGCTTTTAAACATACACCGGCAAATTAAGCTACCTACGGGGTCCTTGATTCTTCAATAGCAACATAAATGCGTTTTAATGTTTGTTATAGAGGAAGCCCTTTGATAGCCTTGGAGGCAGGCGCCTGTCCGTTGCGATCAAGCCTGCCTATTAGGCTCTATTGACTGAGACATCTGTGTCACTGCAAATAAAAGACTCTTATTGATTTTCTTAACTGCTGTTCACTTCCCGTCCATGTTTCGAAGGCTCAAATCTTAATTATCTCAGATGCTTATTCAGTGCCTTCACACGCTGACCTCTCCAAGGCTCATTGGCATTTCATGAATCAAGTACTTGTAGTGGCGCCCATCAAGAAGACAAAGCTGGGTCCCCGTGCTTGTCCTTTAATATCACCTGTAACTTTGCGGCCTAATAGATGTGTGTGCCTTACAGTGGAGACTGACGGGTACTGCTTCTAGGAGCCCAGCTTCTTTAGCACATAGTCCTTGAATACAGTTGGAAAAAATAAGTTGATCTGGTTCTGACGTCTGATCGTCATCCAGAGTGTGTGAATTCTAGTCCTTAGATTTTCTGTTTATGGCTAACGGAAACCTGGTGTTGCATGTGTGATCTTGATGGCCTCAAAATTTACCTGATACTTTTGACTTTAAGCAGCCAGAGGTTTGTTTGGATTGAGGTCCACAAGTGTGTTCCCCTAGTGCTGGCTGTGTTCAGAGCCAGTATGACATGAAACCTGACAAAAAGCAGAAACCTGGAGCCTGGGATGTTTATGTGTCTTCAGCATGCATGCATTCTAGTTACTAATTGTAACTTGTGTATGAATCACTTGCTTTCTTCAGCTGGAAAATATATTTCAAAATTGATGTAAATTAAGAAGCTTTAACTACATTTGTTTGGCCCAGGCAATGGAAAATAACCTGTCATAGATTCCTCTTCCAAAGATGAAAAACAGTTTATTTCCAGTGCGGAAGAAATAAGCATTCTGAAATGTTCCTCATGTTTTGACAACAGACCTAGTACCATAAATATCTTAGTGGTCTCAATTGTGAGGTTCTCGGTGGTGGAAGATTGTCATAATAATGATTTTTTACACTTAACGATGGTTTATTGCTTTCCCTTGGGGATGGGATAACCCCATGTTAAACAGTATGGCGCTTGCTTTCAAAGAGCAGCCTTCATTGTATTTACTTTCATTCAGAAGAACAAACAAACCAGAAAAACCCACCTTTGGAGGTCCTCATAGTTAGTGCCTCCTCCTTGTACTAATTTCTCAGTTCCTTGATGCTGTAGGGGAGCTAAAGCGAGATCACACGGCAGTGAGGGTAACAGGCACAGCTGTGGCATCAATAAATTTCTGGGCTGAGCACTGACACCACTTGGTATGGAAGATGTAAGTCACATTTAACAATACTTTAACACTTGAGCATAGTTTTTTATTTCAGTGGTTTATGCTCTCAAGCATTAATAATGATTTGCCTTTCCACTAGCCTCCACTTAGATTTAATAAGGAATTCATATTAATCATTAAAAGAAAGGGACATGATTCTTCAAGATAATCAAATATTGACAGGTTAGAAATAGCTTTCTGCCTGGGTTCATTGATATAGGTTATGTGATATAAATATTTATTTCTTTTCTGTCACTCAGAGTAAATGCCACCAATTGATTCAGCATTGATATAGTGTCAACAGTTCATAAGAAACATTTGACTGGCTTGTGTTTTCCGATTAGTCTCTGCTCTCTAAAGTGGGATTTACTAAATCTCTCCAATTGTCTGCTCATAGAGTGTGACTGCTTTCTGAAACCATTTTTGCTTCGATTTGTGAAGCAAAGGTCTAGGGATAGGACTAGTTTCTGTCAGACCTGTACATATAAAATAAGGATTAATTGAGCATTTTTATTTTAATGATTTATAAGCGATAGGTACTGATTCTTCTTAACACAGGCATACAATAAACAAAGAATATTTTCTTTGCTTGATCCATAATTGAATTCCATTTCATTTTTCCCATTAATTTCATTAATATTACACTAAATCAAGCAGTTTTTTTAAAGTTTAACTTTTAGTCCTTGGAAGGGAGACATTTTACTGCTTAATGATGGAGGATTCCTTTTTTTCTAGCTTAAGAAAAGCTGAATCGTAAGATAATTTAGGCATGTGTCATGCGAGCTATAACTCAGTCCCACTGGTGTGTTTTTGTGATGTGTTTTTCCCACTTTAGTTTTAGTGTGGTATCATCTCTTTAACGTTGGCTCTTGATTTAAAACTGATTAGAAATGGCCCATTGGGTCAATTTAAAGGATTAAAAAAGTGCACAGTTACTCTAAGGATGAATGACTTTGACTTTTACATCTCTGAAGTTGTTTTCCTTCTTTTCGTGTTTTAGATTTTGTAGGAGAGGGTGTCACTATTTTCCTATTCCTGATAAATCAAATATACATGTACCGGGAAGCCACAGATCTTAGAACTAATTCTGAGCCTGCTGTTGGCTGTTTTGAGAACTTCAGATGCCGTTAGGAAAACTTTCTGTGTTCAAAAAAATAAAAAAGAAAAGAAAAGAAAAACAAAACAGGTGGAGGAAGAAAAATAGGAATTCTACTGTAAAGTTAGTTTAAAAGCTGTATTATAACCACTACATAAAAATTCTTAGATTCTTACCATTCATCTTACATCCCATACGAAGACCAGAATATAAATGAGACTGTGTATGGGAGTCCACACTACATGACTCCCTCACCTGCCCACATGGAAACCACTCGTGGGTTGTACTGTCTAGTCCATATTACTTACCCAGCCCCTGACTTTCCTTCGACAGAAACAGAGCCCAGTGCCCATCATTTCTCCCAGATCATTTGAGTTGACGTGTAATTGTAACTCTAATGGCTTTTCTTCTTCTCCTCTCACACCTAGTGTTCTGCCTTTTATTTCCTTTTTTTAGTCAAGACAAGGAAACAGCTATATTTAAAAATAATTCAGTATCTCTATTGAATAAAAACATTATTTCAGCTCTTTTCTCTATAAAGAGCTGTGTGATCTTTGAAACATTTATCTTCCTAAAAACAAATACCACAGCTAATGAAATTGCTTTTAACTTGTGAGTGCTCTTCCATTTATTGTTTTCCTTCCTGTGGGCCAGTGAGCCTGATGGGAGAGGAAGTCCCTCCATACTTAGCCAGGACATCAGCTGCTAAGATACGGCATTGAGCAGAGAATACTGAAGGACTGAGTTCTAGCCTTGACTAGTTGTTACTGACTAGTTTTATGACCTAATTGGGCTATGCATTTGAAAAACTGTACAGTTCTATGATGTTTGTGATACTTGTTCCCAACCGTAATATTTAAATATTGTATCCCGTAGGCATATAAATCCCACTTTTGTATCAAAATGACCACTGTTCCTGTGCTTCATTTAGAAAAGTTGAACTAATTTGCTTGTCTAAAGAAAAGAGGCCACAGTGTTACTACCTGTTAGTTGATCCTGTTAGTGATTTATTTTCGTAGTTAAAATCAATTAAAGTAACCCATTTTGATCAGAGATTTGAGATTCTCAAAAGGTTGTTTCTAATCAGTTCATGAGCTTGGCTCTAATGGTTTTCCTTTTAAATATTTTTTTACGTGGATAATATTTGCATACTATATAAAAACAAGAAATCCAAATAAGCAGAAAGGAAAAGAATCTGAGTTTTTAAAATAAATATCTATCAGTCAGTAAATAGGCCAGGCAGAGGTCTATAAAACTTTAAAACATTGTAGAAACACTTTACCTATCTTTTTATGGATACTGTCTTTTTAAGTGAGATGGTTTTAGAATTTTTACTCCAAAACAACTTTTATCTTTATGAGGCTCTTACAGTCCTATTGTCTGAGGGATTCTGAATTTTTGTCCTTGAATTTGCTTACTGAATGCTTAGCATATGCACACACACGCACGTGTACACACACACACACACACACACACAGTAGCCTCTCAGCTCATCCCCTGTTGGATGCCTACCACTCCTGGTCAGGTTGGAATGCTGTTAGTTGGCTGCTCCACTTCTCTTCTCAACCTCCTGGGTATTAGAGGTAGGGAAAAAAAAAAACAAACTACCATGTCAGGATTATAATGGTTGAAGTTGCTTAGAGACGTGCCATATCTACTCCTTTGCCTTCTCTTCCTCCAACAAAATTCCATAAAAACAAGCCCCTACGTCCATCCCAGTATGTTATTAGAATGTGTAATAGCGATATATCTCAATGTATTTATTTTCCTGAGAGGAAACTACTGGTTCTTTTATCTAGAAGGCCCTGATGGAGTGGTGGGAGGGGTGCAGTCTCAGATCGTGGCCCTTCTAAAGCCTGAATCCTATATATACTCCATGAGATTTGTTCTCCTGGGATTTACTTTGGGCCCTAATAAGGGTACAGCTTATTAGGGAAGCTGATGGTACAAATGAGGTTGTTAAGAGTACTGTTCAGACTACCTTAAGAAAGATTTTGAAGTAATTAGCCCATTTGTACTGGCCAATAGATAGTGCAGTTTGCGTGTGTATCCTTCATACCCACTGATCGCAGTACACCCAGGAGCAGCTCCGCTAACCTTAGCATCTCAAGTTATTTCATATACTGCTCTTGTTCATGCTGTTTTAAAATTTATCATTTGGTCCAGTGTAATAAGGTTTTCTTCATGTTCCTTCTTTTACATATGTTAAAATACGAGCTGTTTTTCTGCATTAGTAATACAAAGGTAATGAAGAACAAAATTTCCCTCAAAGAGGAAAATAGTTGCCAGTTTTTCTGACTTGTCTGTCTTTTTTTTTTAATATTTATTTATTTGACAGAGAGAGAGAGGTCACAAGTAGGCAGAGAGGCAGGCAGAAAGAGAAGGAGAAACAGGCTCCCCACTGAGCAGAGAGCCCGATGCGGGGCTCGATCCCAGGACCCTGGGATCATGACCTGAGCCGAAGGCAGAGACTTAAACCACTGAGCCACCCAGGCGCCCCTGACTTGTCTATCGTTTTGCCTCTGACCCTAAATATAGTAATTAGCTGATTGCAAATTGCATCAATCAGGTTGTACTACAATTAAATTGGGTGTTGAATTGGCCTTTACACATTAATCTGTCAGTATTCTTTTAGGGATTGGCAGAACGGCTTGGAAAGGAAGCTGTTTCTGTTACCTGCGCTCTACTCCTAATTATCACAGCTCTCTGAAGCTTCAACCTCAGAAACGTATAGAAGAAAAATATTTCCCTTGATAAATGGAGCCTTGCTTTATTCAATTGGTGGATGTTTAGAGCAAAATATTTAAAGCTTTACTATAATGGTCTGAAAGCAAACTATTTTTTTTCCAGGTGATACTGAATTAAAAACTCCATCCATTTTCTGCCCATGCAAGGCAGTGCAATTCCCTGGAAATTGATTTTTTTTTTCCCACGGCTTACTATGGCTTTTCCCAAGCTTTAGCTATATGGAAAATAACACTTTTATTGAATCCATTTAGTGAATAAAGTTGGCAGTTAATTTTTAAGCAACTGGACCAGTGTGTAGAAAATTACTGAATGCATCAAATATAATCTGACTGGTCTTAAAGTCATTTGACAAATAATTGAGGGAGTTCTTGAAAACTCTAAAACATTATTTTGTGGGCACTAAAATAATTGACTCCTATTCATGATACAAACGAGAGTAGTATTTGTGGTGTAATCGTTTTTACAGAATCAGGGAAAATGTGCATGCTGTTTAACATATTAAATTTTGAAAATGACTTTAGTTTATAAGAATCACATGCTTATATGTTTTTCCCTTTATGCATTACAATATTTGACGGTGTGTGCATTTGAAAGTGCACTCATTTGGCACTTTTCCATCAGCATATTATTATTTCTACCCAGTTACTGCTGTATACTAATTTACTGTTTCTAGAGAAAAGCTGTATCTACTTTAGGAAAGTCATTAACATTATTCAGTTAGTTTGTTTAATGTTAGCTATGGGGTCACCTGAGGAGTTTTCAGGGGCTGATTTATTTACAGATTGTGCATTAGATTACCGTGTGTGTGTGTGTGTGTGTGTGTGTGTGTGTGTTGTCATCCCAAGTTTGACTTTGGTTATGTGCAGAGCTATTTGGCATTGGTTATGTGTAGTGCCGGAGACTGTGTTCTTATCAGTAGCTCTGACCTGACCCTTTTGAGCTATGTTATATCATTCCATTTTGACACCTTTTATCAAACTTTAATGAAATGACCCAGGCAAACAAATTGTCATTAAACTTTCCATCACTTTGTCCCTTGGTATCGTCTTTTATAAATTGGACAGCAAATGTTGTATTGATCTTCTCGTTCTTGCAGCTGAACTTGAAATGACCCAGACTGCTTGTTGTTTATGGCCCAGAGTTGCTTTTCCTTGACATTTCCATCCACAGCATGACACCCTTTTTGTTTTTCTTTCTTTCTTGTGGAGATGAATGAACAAGACATACGGTATCGAGACACTCTTGGCCATGGCAACGGAGGCACAGTCTACAAGTGAGTAGTTGATTTCATTTAAACTTTCTATGCACTTTAGCCAAATGTGAGTACTCAGGTTCTCCGTGGCAAAGATTTTTAAATGACCATCAGCACTTAGAGTTTATTTCCACATTTGACTTTAAAAATTCTGCAAGGCATCCATTTTCTCAGGAATTGCTTGGAAAAGTGCATTTATATTGCCTTTTTAATATTTCTGCGTCTGCATGTCTCCTGGGTGAGCAGTTAATAGTCCACCATTAGCAAGTGTACCTTTAACTGGCCTGAAGTTTAATGTACTTTTTTCCTTTACTCTTTCACACTGGTTGGGTTTTTTTTTTTTGGTTTTTTTTTTTTTTTTTGGAAAACTTGCTTGCACCCTGTGCTAGTCCCCTGCCCTTTTACAGCTGTGCCCAGTGGAAAACAGACCTTATAAATACCATTGCTGTGCCCCGTGTTGACACTGTAAGTTATTAACAAGCCTTCTTCTTCTTGTATTTCCTTCTCCCTTCACCTGAGTCCCCTGAGAGAATTTCTACACATTGATGAATATGTTAAGTTATAAAATTCTCCCAAATTCCAGTAGCAGTGATCTTACCCTAAAGGAGTGTTCATTTTCATATTAAAAAATGCTAACCGTAAAAAATAGTTCTCTCGACAGGGAAGTCTTTCTCATGCAGTAGTGCAAAGTTTAAACTACATAATGTAATATCTGGTACTTAATAGTCTGCAATGGTGTATGAAAAATATTCCACTAGGAATTAAAAAATCCATACTCTGTAAGAAAGCCCTGAGGGAGTAATAAAGCTTTCCTCCAGAGAGCTGTTTTCCATATATACACTAACTCTGCATCACATTATGATTGTGTTTTTACCTTAGATGTTTTAATATATATCTTCAAAGTTGTGGAACAATTTATAATTGGTTATTAATATTCTTAGAATTTTAAGTCCTTGCTAACCACACGACTATAGATAAAAATTGCCCTATTGCCCATGACCATGAAGGGTCACATCCTAAAATCCCAGAACATCTTCCACATAGAGATGCAGCCTTGGTATGGAATTAGATTTCCCAGGGTTAGAAGCTTCTTCTCAGTCAGCTGACCCATTCACCCACTCAGAGCTTCGATCTTCTCTGCAGGTAGAGTCAGGATGTGACTCTATTCTCCTGAATCTAGTCCTTCAAGAACTTAGGTTCATATATTTCAATTATTTTTTCTTAAAGATGACTGGGTACTGTGAGTGGTTGGTTTGAAAGCTAAGGGCTTCCACTATGATAATTCAGAGAATTAAATAACAGCATATTGCCTCCATGATCCTTAGGCCATGCCCTTAAAATGTTTTCATGCCTAATGCCTCTGATGGGTTTGAGCCACTCTTTTCCTTTCCTGGATCATACTAGATTCTCAAGCAGCCCCCAGTACTGCATAAAAACATCTCTTCATCTTAGTCTTCTCCTTCTTACTCTTATCTGACTTGAATTTTTACCCTGTTCTGAAGGTTCTTAGGTTCAGGTGCCCTTTGAAAGGAAAGAAGAAGGAACCAGTGTGCTCTGATTTGCTTCTCTTGAGTTTGCTGTAGGGAGCAATTTTCAAAGCCTTAGCCTTGCTTGTACTAACGCTTTTGTGCTTATAGCCAAATATAATAAAACAGGAAGGATTTCCTAGCAACTCTTCTACTCTTTGGATTCCTTTTACTGACTTCGAATGGAATCCAAAATCATTTCTGTAGATGCCTAACCTATTCATGTGTTCTGTTTAACCAGATGTTTAACTCTCATGCATGTTCATAGTTTTAAATTCAGTTTGTCCTATTGTGAATTTACTGTCCTGGTTTATTCTAGTGGGGTAGGGGAGAACATAAGCCCACCAAACTCCAGAAAGTGATTTTTATTAGAAATAATATCCCAGATGTTAAGATTTTAATCTTTTCTTTGAAAACATAGGTTAATCACAGAAAGGGGCAGGGGATGCAAAGAGATAGAAATAACATGCCCACCTACCAAGGAAAAATTACAACATGAAATCATGTTAATGTTTTCATTTGTTTGCTTTTTTAAAGGTTTATATATGTATTTTAGAGAGAGCGAGCAGGGGTGACAGGTAGAGGGAGAGGGAGAGAGAGTCTTAAGCAGACTCTGTGCTGAGTATGGAGCCCGACGCAGGGCTTGATCTCATGACCCTGAAATCATGACCTGAGCCAAAACTGAGTCGGACACTTAACCAACTGTACCACCCAGGCTCTCTAAATCATTTTAATGTTTTATTATTTGTTTAATTATGGTGAGGAACATATAACATAAAATTTAGTATCTTCACCTTTTTTAAGCCTGTAGTTCAGTGGCATTAGGCATGTTCAAACTGTTGTGTCAACTTCAGCACCATCCATCTCCAGAACTCTTTTCGTCTTGCAAATCTGAAACCTATGCCCATTAAACAGTAACTCCCTGTTTGCCTTGGTCACCGTTTTAGCTAAGAAGCATGGCTAGAAGTTCTCCTTTCATTAGGACCACATTATTTTACACATCCTTAGCGCACACAAGTTCTTTTAACTGCCGGAATGCTGTGTTAACATCCAATTAATCCTGATTTCATTTATGTGCTAGTGCTCGGTATGCATGTTGGAAGATTTTTGACTTTTTATTTTTTAAAAAAAGATTTATTTATTTGAGAGAGAGTGCAAGCACATGTGCTCTCACACAAGTGGGGGAGGGGCAGAGAGAGAGGGAGCGAGAGAAGCCCCAAGCAGACTCTCCACTGAGGTCTGAGCCCGACCTGGGGCTCGATCCCACCACCGTGATGTCATGACCTGAACTGAAATCAAGAGTCGGATGCTCAACTGACTGAGCCACCCAAGTGCCCTGCATGTTGTAAGATTTAATATGTTTTTGACAGTGGTTGTTTTGGAGGGTGAGTGGCAATAACATGATCATTTTAGGGTTTTATTTTACATAGCATATTTCTCATACAAAGAAGACATTTCTTCAGTTTGATTGCTTAGGTGATTCTTAAGAGGAAAGAGTGTAAAGATAACCAAATTGCATAACCAGTTGTCAATGATCATTGGTTTTCATTTCTGCCTGGGCTTCAGTTGTATTGTTCTTATATCCCTGGCTTTTAGTTCAGCACCAGGGGGAAAAAAAAAGTGGTGTAATTGTCAAGAAATGAGAATCCACTTTACTAAAGTCTCTATAAAACTCTTTGCTGTGTTATGATTGACTTTCTCCTACACTAAGTTTACCTTAATGGTGTTGACTATAAAAATTGTGATTTTTTTTTTCAAACAAAATGATTACATTACAGGCTATGCTACATAAACTAGATGAAGAAAATATTGGAAAATCCACTCATTGGTAACAAAACTGCCTAATGGGCCTATTTAATTTTTTTTCTAATAAAGTATAATAAAACCAATAAATGCAAAGCAAAAGTTTAATATTTCTTTCTTATTTGCACCACTTGATGGGATGTTGTGAATTTCAAGGGATATGACATCATGTGTAACTGCAGTATATATTGTTTAATAGTTGATCACATGTTTGCCCTTTAAGTCTGGATATTCCCCCCAGCTGCACAATATGAAATTCTGAGCCGAAACATTTAAACCAAGTGATATCATGGACCTGTGCGGGGTCCTTGCTGAGTTCTTGTCTGTCTTATGATAATGACCTAAGCAGGTAATTTCAGGTTGGGATTTCTTGGATTACTAACTTGGGTGAAAGGGATTAAAAAGGAAATACCTTAGGCTAAAGTAGAGTTTACGCCTAGGAAGAAGAATAATTTAGGTTTTCTTTTGAAAATGAATGTGCTTTCATTATTGCTCCATTGCTCAAAATGCTGCATGTTGCTCCAGAAAAACCCCAAATTCAGGAAAGACACATATTCCGTCCCCCTCTAAGAGATTCACAGTGAATTTCAGAAACCTGGAGAAAGTAGAGAACAGCATGTGTTGTGGTTATGTGTATCCTGCATCTGCCTCCAGCTGTGTGACCTGGGGAAAGTTACATCATGTCTTCTGCCTTAGTTTGTGTGTAAAATGGAGATAATAACATCTAATAAGGTTGTCATGAGGTTAAATGAGATGTTTCATAGAAAAGGCTCAGCACTATGACCGACCAACTCAATGTTAGCTACTGTTGGGGCGCCTGGGTGGCTCATGGGTAAGCCTCTGCCTTCGGCTCTCGTCATGATCCCGGGGTCCTGGGATCGAGCCCCGCATCGGGCTCTCTGCTCGGCGGGGATCCTGCTTCCTCCTCTCTCTCTGCCTGCCTCTCTGCCTACTTGTGATCTCTGTCAAGTAAATAAATAAAATCTTAAAAAAATAAAATAAATAAATGTCAGCTACTGTTAATGGTAGTGCTAATAATAGAAAAATCATTATGCTCTGTGCCCCCTACACTTACTTGACCATGGGGCTCTTTTTTTTTTTTTTGAACATCTACAAACATCTCACAGATACTGAACTATGTTAGTTCTGTTTAACTTTAAAAAATTCTGTATTATGATATTCAGTATACTTCTGTTTCCTGCTATTCACTAGTTGTATCATAAATTTGCTTATATCTTACATATAGAAATTTTTAGAAGTTCCTGAGTATTTTCTCTTTTATCATAGTTTATTTTCAGATTGCTTTAAGACACTGGTAAAATGTTAAGCGCTTTTTACCACCGGAAAAAGCTAGGACTCCCAGGCATGTGGCCACTCAATGGCAAAGCCAGAATTCTAGCTGTCTCTCCTCCTCTCTGTTTTTCCCCCAGGCGGTGTTGTTTCTCAAGGTCAAGCAGAGTCCATTGTGTTTCCTTGTATTTTCTAGTGTTCTCAGCCCAGTCCTAAGGATAGGATAGATGCTTTATACATGTTGGCTGAAACGAGAATGAGGCAAGTGGGGGTTTTTTCCAAGCAGGTTTTAGCAGGGCTCTTTAATTGGATTCTCCCCATATCCAGCTAGTTTTAGAGCCTGTGTAATTGTTTTAGAATGTTCATCTGGAAGAATAGGAATTTCTAAACTGATGGCATATATTTGAATGATTAATTTTCTTTCAGGTGTTAAAACTGAGTACTTAGCATCCATTAACCCAACACACTAGTTACTGTCCTCTTTTTTTGGATAGTATGTCACACTGAAATGAAAGTAATTAACAGGCCCACTTACTTTGGAAACATTCTATGATAATGAAGGCCAGTCACTCAGGTTCTTTCCTCCCTAGGGGCATTGTTTGATGGAGTTGCTTAAGCTCTGGGTCCAGAAATAAAGTGATATTTAACTCTTGGACTTAAGTCATGCTAATAAGTCAGTTAGCCCATTTGCATAATCTTTTATTTTTTTCTTTAATGCAAATTAGTCAGCCTAAGACTGAGATTATCAGCTTTTAGGTCATGTGTTCTAGCATGTAGGTGTTTGAAAACAGTAATGAATTGTCTGCCTCCTGTTCCTTCCTACAGTACATTAATGGTCTAACCTGGATTTGGGGTAGGATTTTCTCAGTAATATAAGACATAGCTTAAAACGCTGCTGACATGGTGTTTTGAAGATTGGATATAAACCATTATTTAAGAATTAATTTGCCTGTATCTAGACAAAACAAGAAGAGGGACAGGATAATAATTCTCAAAGGGTTGATCTCTCCTCTCTTTTGTTTTACCCATTTTTTTAGGTATTTGTTGGGCAGAAGGGTGAGGATAGTCCCTGGAGACAGTGGCTGAGATCACATGAACTATTAAGTTGTATTCTGCCCTTGTAATATGGCTGTAGAGTCCAAGTAAAACATTACATTTGTGGTTTTGGAGCTGGAATTCTGTCAACTCATTAGAGGAACATGATGTATTTAATGAAAATTAGAAGCTCTGGTGGTCAGTTACGTAAAATGAGAAAACACATGAATTGCTGTCAGATGAAATGCTGTTTAGTAAACAAAGTATGTCCAAACATGGGATTCCTGAGGGGAAAAACATAATAAAAAAGAGCCCTCAATGAAAACTGGGACCACATAGTACCCAGAAAGCTCTCACCGGCCATCCTGAAGGTGCCGAACCAAATCAGCAGAAGGTCTGACCCCTGCTTCTCTACCCACTGCATCAGTGACCCCAGTCCTTTATATTTTTTCCCTGAGGTACATCTTGTAAATTAAGAGTAGTTTTTAAGTGGTTTTGGTATTGACCCAAGAGCCAGGGCGATTGTTTGATTTATTTTAACTTTAAATTTCCAATCAAATGAAGAGCCTTTTCCTTGCAGCCAAGATCATATTTTAAACAAGCAAACAAGATATCATCTTAATGCAAAATTAAATACTGGATTGTATTACAGTGTCATGTGACAAGCAAGGATGTTAATATTTCCAGAAAATCAATGAGTATTTGTCAAATGAAATTAATTATGTATGTTTCCCTCTCTCGCTCTCCCAGCATTCACCGTTAGAGGTTTCTTTCATACAATAACGTATATTGTATTGATTAGAGTCTACAGAATGAACCTGAGCTTGTGATTCTCCACACCTTTCCCACCTTTGCTTCCCCCATTCCATGTTCCTGTAACTTCACACATGCTCATATCCATTATGGCAATGATGTATTATTGGCGTCCAACCAACATGACAGGATGTTACAGGTCGCTGAGCAGAGAATTTCAGACTCTGTTTCCACCCGAATTAACTATTATTGGAATAGTTTATTGAGATTGAAGTATTGATCATTTTCTGCTAACCTTGGCTTAAGGGTAGGAAGAGGAGGCGGAGGTGTTCTTAAAAGACACTAAATTTAATTTTTAAAAAATCTCATTTATTTAGCCTTTTCTTCTTCCTGTTTTATAGCCCCTTTTGTTTTATTGCTTGGAAAAGGGTATCTTGGCTTTATTTTTATGACGGTATAATTATACTTCAGAAATGCACTTGATTACTATGGGTAACAAAATTGTTCTAGTATATTGGTTTGGCCAATATTGCTATACAAACAACTTTTCAGTCAATTGAGTCTGGTAAAAATCAATACATTATGGTAATATTTCAAGTAAGAATTTGCTGAATCGAAGTATTTTAACACGATCTCCTTGCAGGGAAAAATAGTTTTAAAGTGGCAAGACTTCTTTCTAATACTTTATTTTAGTAAAAATGCTTTCTTTATAAAGAAATTAAAAGTCCCCAAGCAGAAGTGAATTGTGACCAGATAAACGTTAGCACACGTGTGTCTTTTTTTTTTTTTTTTTAGATTTTATTTATTTGACAGAGAGAGAGACATAGAGAGAGCACAAGCAGGGGTAGTGGGAGAGGGAGAAGCAGGCCTCCCGCCAAGCAGAGAGCCTGATGTGGGGCTCGATCCCAGGACTCCGGGATCATGACCTGAGCCAGAGGCAGACGCTTAGCAACTGAGCCATCCAGGCGCCCCAGCACACGTGTGTCTTTATAGGGTGGAGGAGATCTCGTTTTCCTTTCTCTGGGTTCAGCAGGAGGGTACAATATCGGGCTTTGACTTCATCCTGTAGCCTGCCACTTTTGGATTCATGTGTCTAGTTCTGGGTACTGAGTTTTTACAGAGAGATGTGCACAGTTCAGATATCAGCCAGAGAAGGGTGGGGAAAATTCTCAGGGGGCCTAGGAGTGGTGCCTCTCCAATCCTTTATACATTTGTCGAGCAGTCTCATTCTGAGTCCGTGCCATGTGGATAGTACCCGGCCGGCTGGTGAGGGCACCCTGGCTCCAGTCAGACCATGTCCAGATGGATGAAGTAGTAAGTATGGGACTTCATAGTTTGGGGCACATATCGGTATACGTGGCCTGTATGCAGGCCCCAGGTGAGGGGCTAAGGAAGGGGTGGTGAGTTCTAGCTCTTTCCTCAGGAAGAATCAGGTCAGGACCTCATGGAGGAACTGGTATTTGAGTTGAGAAGTGGTTGAAAGAATTGGCCAGCTTTTAACTGAAGAAGAAAAAATTAAGGGTCTCCATGACAGCTGCTTTTAAAAAGTCAGAAAAGCATTCCTGTTAACCAAGGAATAGGTTTGCTTTGTGTGTTTCTGAAGGCTAGCCTCAACTTGCTTATCTGGACTGTCCTGACTGGAGAAGAGTTGTGTCCCATGAATCAGGGCAGGCATCCTCCCAGGGCCGAGCCCTGCACTGCACCTACTGTAGGAACCTGGTCAGCAATTTAGGAATTAACCTGCAGGGGCAGATTCTTCAGGGCCTGAGGATGGACACAGAGTGTTGTCTGTTCCTGGGTGGCTCTGGGAGGTGTGAATCCTCTTACCTTAAGCAGAGCAGCATGGCTGGTATTCAGAACCCCTGAGAAAAGAATTCCCACTTAGACGTGGACATGACGTGATTGCAGAGGTCACTCCCAAGGCTAATGTTCCAAAATTAATTCAGCATTCACCTGCTGTAAAAATATTATATCACGTGGTACTTGGTTTTGTTCTTTAAAGTTTGTTCTTACTGTATAATCATTGATTCATTGAATAAATAGAGTTGGCCCTTGAACAACACGTTTGAATTGCACGGATCTACTTATATGTGGATTTTTTTCAGTAAATACAGTACAGCCTGTAAGTGTATTTTCTCTTCCTTATGATTTGCTTAAAATATTTTCTTTTCTCTAGCTTAAATACATACAAAATATGTGTTGATTAACTCTTTGGGTTATTGGTGAGGCTTCTAGTTAACAGTGGGCTATTGGTGGTTAAGTTTTCAGGGAGCCAGAAATTATATGTGGAGTTTTGACTGCACAGGGGTCAGTGCCCCTAACCCCGTGTTGTTCTAGGGTCTGGGGTACTTCCTGTCACTCTGTGCCAAGGACTGCTCTAAGCATTTGTAGTCCAGCAGTGAATGAAACAGAGAAGTTCCCTGTGCTGCTGGAGCTCACACTTTTGGGGCATACAGACAGTAATCAGGGAAATGATTGCAAGTAAGATGATATCAGACCTTGCAGGTGCTGTAAAGAATGTAAAATAGTTGCTCAACGAGGCTTCTCTGAAGAGGTGATATTCATGCTCAGACCTCAAGGACAGCAAGGAGCCAGTTGTGAGAAAATCTGGGAGAAGAACCCTCAGGTAGGAGGAACCACTCTGGCAAAAGCCGGAAGATGGGCATGAATGTGTCATTATCTAGGCCAATGTGGCCACAGGAGAATGAGCTCAGGGGAGAGCAGAGAGAGGGGCAGAGGCCTGATCACACTGGATCCATCAGACCTTGCTGAATCCTTTCTAGGAAGGTTACCCCCATTCTGCCAGTGGAGAAGGATAAAGCTTGGAAGGATTAAGGAACATACCCAAGGTCAAATCAAGACTTAGAACTCAGTATCAAAACATTGAGTCATGCACCTTAAATATATACAATTTTTAGAAGACTAGAACTTAGAACAGGACTTTTCTTTTCTTTCCTTCCTTTCTTTCTTTCTTTCTTTCTTTCTTTCCTTCCTTCCTTCTTTCTTTCTTTTTTTTTAAGATTTTATTTATTAGAGAGAGAGCCTCTGAACATGTGTAGTGGTGGGGGACAGAGAGGGAGTAAGGAGAGGGCCAAGTAGACTCTGAGCTGACCGTGGAGCCGGCATGAGGCTTGATTTCAAGACCCTGTGATCATGACCTGAGACGAAATCAAGAGTAAGATGCTCAACCAACTGAGGCACCCAGGTGCCCCAAGCCAGGGGTTTTTATTTGCCATTCTCTCTCTGAGTTTCCTAATTTTTAATCCAAATTATTTTTGGATATAAGATATAAATACATAATTCTGAAAGTAATGTACCATTTCTAGTTAATTTTAGAGGCTTTTTAGTAAATGCTAAAACAGTCATTTCTTGGCTGACAGAGCTGTTGCAACATAACGTGTTGTTCTATCCTTTGGATCTCTTTTCCTTATCAAACACTTGAAATTTAATCATGGAATCCCTAGATTAATTGTATGGTTATGCTAGTGGAGGTGGCGCATCTCTTGATTTATAAGACACATTAATTTTTAAATTTTTTTCCCAGTATTTTACAGTATCTGATGTGTTAGAAAAACGTCTTTTGGTTAGCATGTAGCACAAGCCAATATTTGCACACCATAGCATCTAGGATATTTACTTAAATTACTTTTTTTGGGAAAATAATTCACTGGAAAGTCTGAAAGGCATTTAGTGTGTATAACTTTCCTGCTGCGTTTTAAAAAAATTTTTTCATTGCTCTTATTTGGTTACTGAGAGGTAAGGGACCGTGTTTGTGTTAGATTGCCAGCTTACCAGAGTGAAACGTTTCGGTTCTTATTTGTGCACTAACGCCAAGTCGGAGGAGCAGATGACCAAATTAGAAGGGAAGTAGCAATAGGTACTTTGGTTGTGGGAATTAAGCGTAAAATTTCTTTAAGCATTAATTCGCTTTTTAAGTGTGACTTTGTATTACGTTATCATCTTAACCCTAAAATCTCCATATGTTTCCTCGTCGGTGTTGCAAAAGAAAGAAAGAAAGTTTAGTATCACTACTTAAAAGCAGACTTCATGGTTTTTGTTTGGTGGATTCAAATAACAAAGTGAAAAATGTTCAGACAAAATTAGAACTTGCTTTAGGGCACAATCAATACAGCATTTTAACAAGCTTAGTGTATTTGGAAGATACATACTATATAGGGTTCCCAAACATTCTGATTCTATTACAACTGCTAACTATAGCAGCAAAATGTAACAATATACTTAGTCAATAAACATAAAACCCTGATTAAACCATAATTAAATTTTTGGAAAAGTTATCTAAAAACCATGAATAAACTATATTTTTATATTATCTCAGCAACAAGATGGATTGCCAGTGAAACTTTAAAGTGGCAGAGAAAAGCATACATGGGATTAAATTCCAGAATGAATTTTTACCACAAACACATGTACTAAGTGAAGTTTCTGGACACCATTTATTTCTTCTCCCCTTTAACGTTTTTTGAAGGGAATTCCTAGTGAGCGTGGTGGAGTGTAACAGCTGGGGTCGCTGACTAAAAGGGCAAATGGAAAGTTTCCCTGCATCCCTGGCAGCCCTAGTAGAAGGGGTCAGAGCCCAGCCTGCCTCCGTCATACTCGAAGCACAGTCGGTGCTTAGAATCAGAGTGGTCGC
The DNA here is from genome assembly GCF_922984935.1 of Meles meles. Lineage (NCBI taxonomy): Eukaryota > Metazoa > Chordata > Mammalia > Carnivora > Mustelidae > Meles > Meles meles. The sequence goes on from NC_060071.1 coordinate 51,457,838, forward strand.
ACTCCTGTTTCCAAACTGGGCCACCATCACAAGCCCCGATTAGCCCCCAGCAGCACTAAGATATATATAGCTGGGGACGACAGCTATCACTGCCCTCATTTGACCCTGTGAAGAGACTGAACCACCAAACTTAATGGATTTCCCTGAGGATTCAAAACAAGACAGGGATAGAACCACCCCCTGAAACTCATCCTTTCTTATTCATTAGTCCCTTCCTGGTGCCCTCCTCGTGAATAATCCCATTTGGTTCTGTGAGGAGCTAAGTATGTGCAAGCCTAAGGATTTTTGCCCGCGTGTTCCGGCAAATACACTACAAGTGTACCTTTCACTTCTTGCATCAGGCACCTGTACCTTAAAGAAGACCCATGTGAACGAGCTGCTGTCTTCTTTCCTCTCTCCTTCCCTAGAACTTGGAATCTGAATTAACCCAATGTCAAAAATGTTAATGCTTTCCAAACTCGAGTCATTGCAGCATGTGATTCTCCAGAAATTACATCTTTGGGTTTTTTCCTTGTCTGTGATTTTTTATGAGTGCATATTTAAATCATTCTTGGGACCTTGATGGTGTTTCTGGCTGCTGGTCTTTACAAGGAAGTTCATTTTTCTCCTTCCACGCGGACTCCTCTCCCTCTCTCCTCCCCTTAATCTTTAAGTCTGTGTGACATCTTTAAGCCTTAGTCTCTTGGATGGATTTGAGAATAGCACTTTCTCTTGACTCATCTCTACTTTATAAAATACAGTGTTGGCGCATATACATACACATGTGTTTATATATTTTTGGAAGTCACTAACAATACCTCAGAAAGAATGTGGTCGAATTGAATTTAGAATCCAAATGCTTTTCCTTCTTTTGTCCAAAATGTAGCCCCTCAATACACAAACACAATTCCATGTGCAGGAAGTCATTCAAATTCCTTCTCCACTCAAACACCCCGATGCATTTAAAGATGCCTGTCCCCGGATGGTGGAAGGTATGGTAGTGGTTTGAGTGTTGTTCAGTTTTTATGTGAAAGGAAAAGTCCCTTCAGGTTTGTTTGGCCCCTAGTCATGATACGCCCGTCTCATGAAGTCTGTTATGCACAAAAGTGCACAAAATGAAGATAAAGTGCCTCTCTCCAGCCTGACAAAGCCATTCCTTTGCAGAATGGTAGCTGCAGTGAAAGTAAATAAATGAATGGACAGCAATCACAGCCTAGTTGATGAAACTGTTCAATTAAAGCACAGGCATTTACATGGTGTAATTTCCCTAAATTGCCAATGAGCCCCTTTAGACACAACCAGTGTTCAAATTGATTTCAGCATTGATTTTGGCTGAAGCTGATAAATTTCTGCTTGTTAGTTAAAGTAATTTTGCAGAAGACTTTGTACTGCAGTATTGAAGTGTTCATTTAGCTGATGGTTAAAAGAGGAGTTATTTACAGAGGCCTCTACTGTTGTTCTGAGATGGGACAATTCCCCAATCATCTTTTACTTTTAATTTTTTAGGCTTCAGTATACCAATCAATAGGTGATTGAAACTGATTAAAACTTATCCAACCAGCTGCCTATGGCAATTTAATTAGAAGCTGGATGATTCTTAAATTAAAGTTGTCTTGTTTTCATTGCACAGCCATCTTCCAAAAGAGTAAGGGACTAACAGTGCTGAAAACCTAAAAGTCTCACTTTGTCGAGGTATCTCACAAGTGTGAAATCACTCAGTAGCTGTTCTCAAAGCAGCTCAAAAATGTAATCAGAGGCTTTGGCCTTTAAACAGATTACAAGTAATGATATATTTACTTGCTAGTCAAGGAATTTTTTTTTTTTCTGGCAAAGAGATAACCTGGAACGTAATGAGATACGTGAAGGGGCAGTTGTTGGTGATGTAGCTCTTGTTTCATAAGCCAGATGAACGCTCGAGCTGTTTTTTTTAAAAATCCTGCAGTACAGGATAAAACTAGCTATTGTGATACCCTGCGCATCTCTCCGCTGAAAACCACAGCTCTGAATTTATATTTTTATTTTGTTCTGAGGTCTTGATTAAAAATCAATCTCTAGTGAATAAAAAACAAGCATTGTTATATAAATACATGTTGACTTTCCGACAAGGTTGTGCCAAGGGTTGTAGAAGAGAGATTTTTTGCTTTGGGAAGAGTCCTCATACTCATTTTCTCTAGTGTGGGACAATTTCTTGAGTTTTTAATGGAAATGGGTTAATATTTCTGTCATAGGGGACATATTACATCTGGTTCTACAGGGAAGAAGGGAATAAATGGCTCACTTTTCAGAGGTGCATTTACTCTTTGACCCACTAGGGTACTATTTGGTGTTCTAGGAGAGGTAATTTAGTAAATAGTACCCCAGTGGCCTGAAAAAGTTAATGCAGCTCTGAAGAGCGAGTCATTCAATCGATTTTCCCTATTGCTTTTTAAAAATCAACACGGACCATATCCAGAGAACCTCGAAGACAACTTGAGTTAAAGGATCTAGAAGCAACGCGTTTGTGTTCATTCAGGCTTATTGGGGCACACACTGGACCTGACTTCCAAGGACTTGAGTCCTCCAGTGCTTCTCAGAATTTTGAAGCAGTTCTTAACCCCATCGAGCTTTGGTTTCCTTACCTAAAGGTAAGGATAATAAGAATGAGAAATTTTTGTGCAAATCTAATAGCTTCTCTATAAAAAATACAAACTGTAAAGCACAATAGAAATTTCATCACTGGTTTACGGAGGTTTTCTGAAATAGCCATTTTTATATCTGATTTCAGAAAGTGATTTACTGTTAGCTTTCCACAAAGAAACCATGAACAGATACTCCATTATAATCAAGTCATTTCAGGGGAGAGGAATCCCAAGTAGTTAATCCTCAAGGTGTTCCTACTTTTTCCTACATGTATTGCCTCCGTCCTATATTTCTTTCACTGTCGTCATTTAGCTTTCTATTTCTTGCCTCTCTGTTTTGCCCATCACATTCTTTCTGAACCTTCGATCAAGAGATCACTGTGACTGTAGCTTCCCCGATCTCTAAGGTATTTAGACCATATATGAAAAGACATTACTCTAGTTGATGTGGAGAGTGTTAAAGGCTGGAACCAGGCCGCATCAACTTATGGAAGAAATATGAAGGCCATGGTGACGGCATTAACTGAGGCAGGCGTGGGGGCAGAAAGGGTATATAGCCAGAGTAATTAGAAAAAATAAGAAAGACTAAATGTAGGGTCCTAGTAGCAAGTTCCTCATATCCTAGGTTAGCAACCATTACGACCTGTGGATGATCGGGATCTTGAAAGAGTTGTTAATATCTGTAACCTAATAACATGTTTGATTTGATACTTAAACAGTCTGGGAGTGGGGGAGCTCTGTTGCTTAACCACAAATTATTTTACAATCGGTAGTCAGGTATTTGTAATGGGTTTTAGGCAAAAGGAAGGTTGGCATGGACTGCTATTGAACTGGTACAGTTTATATAAAAGCTTCTTTTTACAACTGCTGTTTACTTTGGATTTCCTATTTTAACAGCTAGAGCCTGGCTAATGTGTTTATCTATTATGGAAGGCAACAACTGTCAGTGTTGATTTCCCTGAAACGATTTGACGTTTTTTTCCTGTGGATGGCTATTTTAGTAAATGACATACTGGTAAAATCTACCCCCAAAGAAGTCTACCATAAGAACAGATCTCTAAAAAGATCAAGCAATAAAACAAAATTTTTATTAACTGAACCATAGCTAACTTACATGTGTTTACTAAAAATGTGTCACTAAATTGAAAGATGATATCCAGGGATATTAAAAATTGATCTCACAAGGTAACAAAAATTTTGTTTCGTATTTATATATATACTCACATGCATTTATGCACTTGATTTTTATAAAGGCAAAAAAGTGTTTTTCACTTGTTTGGTGTGGGCTGCAGAATCATTCAACCTTTTAGTCTTTCAGCATAATATAGTACAGTCAATGTTCACATCCCTTATTTTATTTTATTTTATTCATTTATTTATTTATTTTTAATTTTTTTTTTTTTTTAAGAGGGAGAGAGAGAATCTTAAGCAGTTTCCACATCTAGTGCAGAGCCCAACCCTGGGTTCATGACCTGGCTGAAATCATGAGTCAGACACTCAACTGACTGAGCCACCCAGGCACCCTGGCTATTAAGAGTTTGAGATGGAAAACCTTCTGAGTTGGAAAAAGACTTCCATTTGTTATTCTAAATTTACCTAAAATCAGAGTTACTTTTTTTGGTCAATAAATAAAATACCATAAGCAAGGGAACAGTATCTGTAAGTATGGAAACTGATGATCTCACATTGGCTAAGATATAAGAGGTATGGTATTGGTTTAACAGATACCAATTTTTTTTTTTAAAGATTTTATTTATTTATTTGACAGGCAGAGATCACAAGTAGGCAGAGAAGCAGGCAGAGAGAGAGGAGGAAGCAGGCTCCCCGCGGAGCAGAGAGCCTGATGTGGGGCTCGATCCCAGGACCCTGAGATCATGACCTGAGCCGAAGGCAGCGGCTTAATCCACTGAGCCACCCAGGTGCCCCGATACCAATTTTTTAAATAAAGAAATAGATTCCGTAATTAAATCTGAATATGGCCAACTCTCACTTTCTATGCTAATGAGAATTAAGAGTTGCATAGATAATTAAAATGGATAACTAATAAAAAAACCTCATTTTCGACTCTGGTTTGTCTCCTCCCAATTATACTTTTTGTCATAATGATGGAGATCACAGAGAGGTTTCTCTTTCACCTTGTCTCCCCTATTCTGCTGTGTCTCTCATGGACATCCTGGAAATCTCTGTGGCATTCAAAGAACAGAGAAGCAAGGAATCCAGTATATCCCACAAGCCGTGAAGTCTTTGCCTCAAAAGCACAGAACTCAATTTTATCATTTAGAGAAGCCATTACTAGGGCTGAAGCGAGTGAGTAACAGCAAATCCATTTGTAACTTTCATTTATTTAAAACAGCTCACTTTCTTTCTCGCCTTTTACCTGTCCTCTAAGAGATCCAGGGAACAACACAGATAAACATCATCTTTCTTGCTTACCTAAAATAAGACTTTCCCTTTTTGATTACTGGTTACTTCTTTTTTTTTTTTTTTTTTAAAGATTTTATTTATTTATTTGACAGAGAGAGATCACAAGTAGCAGAGAAGCAGGCAGAGAGAGAAGCAGGCTCCCTGCTGAGCAGAGAGCCCGATGTGGGACTCGATCCCAGGACCCTGAGATCATGACCTGAGCCAAAGGCAGCGGCTTAACCCACTGAGCCACTCAGGCGCCCTACTGGTTACTTCTTAAGCCAGATCCTAAGTATTGCTTTCACCATTTTAGTGACCGGATTGTTTTCTTAGGTTTCTTGTCCATTTAGAGAATTTTCCAAGGATTGATAGCACTCTATAAATAATTCACAGGGTAATTGTGTTCCTCTTTTCACTAACCTTCTCTGAAGTACGTTATGTGAGAAGTAGAATGCATCTCAATGGCATTTATTCCACGTGGTGTGGGAAAGAAGTGCCTCTCTCCTTCCCAGGACTGTGGCAGTGCAGTTCTTGTTTTGCCTTTGTGATTAAAAGTTATCATGCATGCAGTCACTCTTGGGATCCTTGTTCCAAGAGGAAGAAAAGGAGAGATTCCCTACTCGTTCTAATGACCATTTTGCTAGCAAATTGGCATTTGTAACATATATTACCAGTTTTACCAAACTTTGAAGTATTTAACATCAGATCTTAGGTCAGCCCCTCCATTCTTTTTTTTTTTTTTTTTTTAATTCAATCATTTGACACAGAGAGAAAGGAGAGAGAGAGAGAGCACAAGCAGGGAGAGCAGTAGGCAGAGGAAGAGGCAGGCTCCCCACTGAGCAAGGAGCCTGATGTGGGACTCTATCCCAGAACCCTGGGATCGTGACCCAAGCCAAAGGCAGACGCTTAACCAACTGAGCTGCCCAGGCGCCCAACCCCTCCATTCTTAACTTATATCCTACCTCACAGTTGGTAGAGAAGCACAGATGCTCCCTATTACAATTTTTTTTCTGCTCATGATTTAAAATAATTTGATTAGAGAGTGTATAGAAATTAATATGCAGAATAGTGCCATAGAAATTAGATGCCTATTTTAATTGTATGAGATTATACAAGCTTTATCAGAAAATATATGATCAGCTCTAGGTTATTTATTTTGTGAACAGGAGTCAGCTGGGACGATTCATATTTTTATGATTCTCCTAGAACTTGAAATTCTAAGCATAAATAATTTCAGCAAACATTGTAAAATACAGATGCAGTTGATCTTTTTTATGCATGACATAAATTTGTGTGGGGGTCCAGATGTTGGAGTGTGAACACAGGTTGTTTCTCCCTTATGTCCTATGTGAATATAGGACTTTTTAGCATTTTGTTTTGAGATTTTTCTTTATACCCTTTTAGTATATGTGCTGCCGAAGCGAGCACTCTTTATACCCTTTTAAAAGATTCTTCTAGAAATTCACTTTATTCCCTGGACCGATGTATTTTTTAACACATTCTCATTAGGGTTTAGATTTAAGGTGAGTCCAGCCTTCTAGCCATATATATATTGTACTAGACCCATCTTTAAAATTTCAGAGAGCACATAATAGCATTAATTGCATTTGTCACCAAGTATAGCTTTGAAATCAGTCCTGTGGCTTTTTGAATACCTCCTCTGGGCAAGGTACTGCACTTGGCAGTGGGGGTAACACCACCATTCAGGGCCCCAGGGACACCATCCTCTAGGTTCTGTTGCTGGTTTACTGTCTGTACTGTTTCATCTCCTTTACTGCTTTTATCTCATCTTTCTTCTGAATTTGGAGCGCCTCACGTTCAGTCCTCGGACCTCATTTCTACTTAATTTAATTCCTGAGAGAGTTTTTATAGTTCTGTGGCTTTACATATTATCTATATGTTGATGAAACCCAAAAGTGTATCTCCTACTCAGTCCTCTCTCCTGAACTTCGAACTCCTATCTAAGTACCAGTGAATGTCTTTTAGGGCTCTCAGAATTACCCAAAATTAAACTCTTGTTTTCCTCGGAAAGCTGCTACTTCCACAGTTTTTCCAGACTTGATCAATGGAAACTCTATTCCATAAGTTGCTTACGACAGAAACTTTGCAGTCATTCTTGATTCTTCTTTTCCTTCCAGACCATCCACCAAATTTACACACAAATCCTGTTGACGCTCATGGAGCTAAAAAGTACAGGATTATATGGTGTAAGGCTGAGTAGGTAAAGTTCCTCTATTTCTGTGAATAAATACTTTGATTCAATCAGCTTGACATTTTAAGTTTATTTTGCTCATCCCCATATTTTATAAATTCTCTCTTGCCAGAGGCTTTTGTATCATTTCTCCCTTTCCACATCCACAATTACTACCTGGGTTTATTTCATCACTTCTTGCACAGACCTGTAACAGCTTCCTCTCTGGTTTCTCCTCCTTTTTTGTGGTAACCTGCAGCCAGAATAAGGATTTTAAAATTAAGGTCTAATCCTATCATTCTTCAATCCAAAACCCTTCAGTGGCTTTGTATTGGCCAGTAAATTGGGTTCAGCAAAATTTCAACAACAGTAATAAAAGCTGAAAGACTCAGTTTTCCTGAGAGAAAATATTTGTCTCAGTTAAACTATCACTCAAGAGTGAGGGCAAAATAAATACATCTTCAGAAATGAATATTAAAGAGTGTGTGTGTGTGTGTGTGTGTGTAGGCAGAGAGAGAGAGAGAAAGATAAAAAGAGGGGAAAGACGGTTAGTTTATTACTGAAAACTTTAGGTAGAAGGAAATTGAATCCAACTGAATCCAGAAAGGAATAAAATGAAAGAAGGAATGATGACTGTTTAGATAAACCTGATTATATACAACAATAGTCATGATTAATTCAGGGACATCAAAATGAAGTCAAAAGACTGGGCAAAATAATAAAAGATGAGAAAGGCTGATTGGAATTAAAAAATTCTAAGTTTTTTTTTTAGAAATGTTTTTTTTTTTAAAGATATCTTTTATTCATCTGAGAGAGGAAACAAGCAAGAGCATGAGCAGAAGGGAGGGTCAGAGGGAGAGGGAGAAGCAGACTCCCTGCTGAGCAGGGAGCCTGACATGGGGCTCAATCCCAGGGTTGGGATCAGGACTTGAGCCAAAGGCAGATCCTTAACTGACTGACCAGGCACCCCATTCTAAGATTTTTATATCATTTCAGAAAAGGATAAAGATAACAATTAACTTAATATTTTGTTAAATCTGGTATGATTATTAAAAATTGTATGGGTAACAAAAGCAAAGAATGAATGTATTACTTCAAAAGAAGTAGAAGGAATAAAAGGGTTCCAGGAGAGAGAGAGGTGTAAAGTGGATGAATCAGTGGTAGGAATAGATGCAAATATATCAGTAGTTATAATTAATATAGGCAAAAATAAATATCTAATTATAATAAATATATTGCCAAATAATAGATTGGTTAGATTGAACTTTTAGAAATATAGTTATGTGCTATTTTAGACTATTTTAGCATACATTCCTGAAATATAAAGACAGAGAAAGATTGAAGGGAGAAGGATGGGACAAAGACACCAGTAAATACTTATCAAAGGAAAGCTGTGGTTATATTAATATAAGAGAAAAAAAGATTTTGGGGCGCCTGGGTGGCTCAGTGGGTTAAAGCCTCTGCCTTCGGCTCAGGTCATGATCCCAGGGTCCTGGGATTGAGCCCCACATCGGGCTCTCTGCTCCGCAGGGGGCCTGCTTCCTCCTCTCTCTCTGCCTGCTTTTCTGCCTAGTTGTGATTTCTCTCTGTCAAATAAATAAAATATAAAAAAAAAAAAGAGAGAAAAAAAGATTTTAAGATAAAGTATTATTGGGGGGCACCTGGGTGGCTCAGTGGGTTAAGCATCCCCTGATCTCAGCTCAGGTCTTGATCTCAGGGTCTTGAGTTCGGGCCCTGCACTGGACTCCATGCTGGGTGTGGAGCCTACTTAAAAAAAAAAAAAGTATTATTAGGGATAGAAGGGACTACTATACGTTAATAGAAGAAAAAGACCATAATTACATAATAGCTCTAAACTTATATGTAACTAATGACCTTAAGATACATAAAGTGAAAAATTGTGAAAATTAAAAGGAAAATTTGATAAATTCAGTTATAATGGGACAATGTCTCTTGGTAATAAATAGATTAGTCTGACCCAAATTAGTAAGTATACAGAAGATTTGAACACCACAATCAACAAACATGCTGGTTACATGGTCAGACATAGAATTCTTTGTCAGTTAGATGAGAATATATGTTATTTTCAGATACAGAAAATTTAATTTTTTAAAAACCATAAGGCACAAAGCAAGTCTCAGTAGTTTGAAACATACAGATCTCTTTCTTGACTATAGTGGTTAGTTTAGAAATTATTAATAAGGGCACTTGTCTGGCTCAGTAGAGCATGTGACTCTTGATGTCAGGGTCATGAGTTTAAGCCCCATGTTGAGTGTAGAGCTTACTTTAAAAAATAAATAAAATTTTATAAAAAGTTAAAAAAAGAAATCATTAATAAGTTAACCCTCATACATTTGGAAATTAAAATGCACCCATCTGAATAACTTATGGGTCGTATAATATATTATCATGGAATAAAAACATTTAGAGCTGAACAAAACCATACATGAATACTCATGTGATTCAAAGTCATTACCTAAAGCATAGTTTTTTTGTATAACATTAGAGAAGAGTAACTGGATATTAATAGGCTTAGCATCTAACTCAAGAAAATAAATTTTTTTTGATGGAAGGAAGGAAAGGAGTACAAAAGAAAATAAATCAAAATTCAAGAAACAACTCAAGAAAGCCAACAGTTGGTTGCTTGGAAAAATTGACCAAGTATAACAGAAAGAAGATACAAATAACAAACTTTGGGTGAAAAAAGGAGACATAATTCTAGATAGCAGAGATTTTTTAAAATAAGAGGATACAGTTAATAACTTTATGACAAAATTGAAAACAAAGTGGAAATTTCCTAGAAAAACCTAAAACTGCCTAAAGAAGAATAAAAAACAAAAATAGACCTATACCAATTAGAAATGTATCCATTCAGTCAACAAATATTTATAAAATGTGCCCAGCACAGTTTTAGGCACTGGAGATACAGTAGTGAATAAAAAACAAAAGTGCCTGTTTTCATGGAGCTTGCTTTCTAGTGGTAGCAGACAGATAATAAATTAATAAACTGTGTTAAGTATTGATAAATTCTATGAAGAGTAAAGAAAGAGAGAATGAGCTGTTTTATGTAGGATATTCAAAGAAGTAACTGTGGACCTGCAGGAAGTAAGAGAGCAAACCAAGTGGATATTGAAGGAAGAGTTTTCCAGGCCTGAGGAGTAGATCCAAAGGGCCTGAGGCAGGTGGATATTTGGAGGAGCAGAGTGAGTACTGTGGATAAGGGAGATTGGCAGAACCAGAGACCAGTGAGTAACCATGGGCCAGATCTTGGTATCCTTCTAAAGACTCTGGATTCAGCAGTTGGAAATCTACCCACGAAATAGGGATAAAGATAATAATTTCTACTTATATGTCAAATGATACCTCAAAGTTGGGGAAAAATGATTTCTACTCATAAGATTATGGTATCAATTAATTAAATGCATGTAGAATTTCTTTGTAAAGCGCCATCCAAGTGATGTTCTTTCCCCCAGAGGTAGTATTCATTTTGTGAGTATTTATTAAGTATGGAGCACCTACCATGCCAGGACTTGTACAAAGTTTAAAGAATACAAAGATGATTAAGACATGGTAGTAAATGTAACTAATTTTCTGTAGTGTGCTAAGTGTTATAACAGAGATACTAAAGTCTAAAGACTAGGAGAGGCCTCAGATTTTTATTTTATAATTTGAGGGTGTACACTGAAAAAAGGTATGTAGATTTTTAAAAAAATATTTTATTTATTTATTTGACAGAGATCACAAGTAGGCAGAGAGAGAGGAGAAAGCAGGCTCCCTGTGGAGCAGAGATTCCTATGTGGGGCTTGATCCCAAGACCCTGGGATCATGACCTGAGCTGAAGGCAGAGGCTTGTAACCCACTGAGCCACCAAGGTGCCCCGGTATATAGATTTTTTTAAAGGTAGTTTATATTAATAATAATTAACAACAGCTTTCCTGTTAAGCCAAGGAGAATGAAAATTAGGCTTCTCATTTAGCAACAGTGATGGTCAGGTGGTTTCTGCTGAGATGAACACCAGATGTGGCACTTGCGACACCTGTCTGCAGTATAAATAAATTTTGGCAAGAGCTAACCATGGTGAGACCCCGAATCTTGGTATAGCTATAGCCTTTCAGATGACTGATTCTTTGTCTTCAACAAGTTGGTTCATCATGAAATAATAGAACTTGAATTTCTTAACTGAAAATTACACAGCGCAGCCTTCTGCCAGTCTTCATTATGAAAGCTTTATTAGCCTTCATTTGTAGAGCACACATAGTCTGACTCTTAAAAGCTTAGAGAGAACTCTTTCAGTCGGTTTTAGCAGGTTTTACTTGTAAACCACCTAGCTACCCTGAAAACTTCCTTGGATCCTGACATTACTGCATCTTTACTGTGCACCAGGCCCTGTGCTCAGTGCTCTACCTACATCATCTCATTGAATCCTCACAACTCTATCACGTAAGGACTGATACCCCCTTTCCAGACTTGAGATATGATGAGGTTTTCTTTTTTTTTTAATTAAAGATTTTACTTATTTATTTGACACAGAGAGAGAGATCACAAGTAGGCAGAGAGGCAGGCAGAGAGAGAGAGGAGGAAGCAGGCTCCCCACTGAGCAGAGAGCCTGATGTGGGGCTCGATCCCAGGACCCTGAGATGATGACCTGAGCTGAAGGCAGAGGCTCAACCCACTGAGTCGCCCAGGCGCCCCTGATGAGGTTTTCTAATAGTTCAGGTTCACGTTAGGAAGTGGTAGAGCTGGATGCAAAAGGATGAAAGAATGAAACTGGACCAGTTCTCTTTCATCATACACAAAAGTAAACTCAAAATGGATTAAGGACCTAAAATCCTTAAAGAGAGCACAGGCAGTAATTTCTCTGACATTGGCCATAGTGACATTTTCCCAGCTGTGTCTCCTGTGGCAACAGAAACAAAAACAAAAATAAACTTTATTGGAACTACATCAAAATTAAAAGCTTCTGCACAGCAAAGGAAACAATCAATAAAACTAAAAGGCAATCTACAGAATGGGAGAAGATTTTTGCAAATGACAGATTCAATAAAGGGTTAGTATCCAAAATATATATAAAGAACTTATACAACTGAAAACCCAAAACCCAAATAATCAGTTTTAAAATGGACAAAAGACATTTAAAATGGACAGAAGACAGAGACAACATCCAGGTGGCCAAGAGGCACATGAAAAGATGCTCAACATCACTCACTGTCAGGAAAATCCAAATCAAAACCACAATGAGGGGGTGCCTGGGTGGCTCAGTGGGTTAAAGCCTCTGCCTTCGGCTCAGGTCATGATCCCAGGATCCTGGGATCATGCCTCCCATCAGGCTCCCTGCTCAGCAGGTAGTCTGCTTCTCCCCACCTCTGCCCGCCTCTCTGCCTGCTTGTGATCTCTGTCTGTCAAATAAACAAATAAAATCTTAAAAAACACCACCACCACCACCACCACAATGAGGTATTGCCTCATACCTGTCGGAGTGGCTAAAATCAATACAAGAAAAAGAAGTTTGGGCAAGAATATAGACAAAAAGGAGCCCTCTTGCACTATTTTTTTTTTTAAGATTTTATTTATTTATTTGACAGAGAGAGATCACAAGTAGGCAGAGAGGTAGGCAGAGAGAGTGAGAAGGAAGCAGGCTCCCTGCCAAGCAGAGAGCCCGATGCGGGACTTGATCCCAGGATCCCGAGATCATGACCTGAGCCGAAGGCAGCGGCTTAAACCACTGAGCCACCCAGGCGCCCCCCTCTTGCACTATTGATGGGAATGCAAACAGCTGCAGCCACAGTGGGAGACAGTAGAGATGTTCCTCGAAAAGTTAAAAACAGAACTACCCTACAATTTAGAAATCACACTACTGGGTATCTACCCAAGGAATACAAAAATAGTAATCCAAAAGGATACCCACACCTGATGTTTATAACGCCATTATTCCCAATAGCCAAGATATGGAACAGGCCAAGTGTCCATTGATTGATGAATGGAGAAAGATGTGGTATATATACACAATGGAATATTACTCAGCCATAAAGAAGAATGAAATCTTGTCATTTGCAACAACATGGATGGAGGCAAAGAGTATAATGCTAAGAAAATAAGAGAAAGATAAATACCTTATGATTTCACTCATGTGTTGAATTTAAGAAACAAAAGAAATGAGCAAAGCACGGGGTAGGGGAAAGAGAAGCAAACCAAGAAACAGACCCTTAACTGTAGAGAACAAACTAGCTCTTACTAGAGCGGAGGTAAGGGGGTGGGTTAAATAGATGATGGCGATTAAGTAGTACACTCATCATGAGCACCAGGTGTTGTTTGGAAATGTTGAATCACTGTATTGTATGCCTGAACGAATATTTTTTTTTTTTTTTTTTTTTTTTTTGCCTGAACGAATATTATGTTAACTAACTGGAATTGAAATAAAAACTTAAAAAAAAAAAGAAGTGGCGGCAGAGCTGCGATCAGAACCTGAGCAAATGACTTAGAACCTACACCCTGTGCTCTTTTGCCTCCCATGATAGATTAGCAATACTTGCAGAATGTTTCTTTGCCTAGAAAGACTCAGATGTGATGGCCCTAAGCCTGATGGAAATAGTTAGCATCTTTGTAAGTTTTTTTTTTTTTTAAAGATTTTATTTATTTATTTGATAGAGATCACAAGTAGGTAGAGAGGCAGTTAGAGAAGTGGGGGGAAGCAGACTGCCAAGCAGAGAGCCCGATGTGGGGCTCAATCCCAGGACCCTGGGGTCATGACCTGAGCCAAAGGCAGAGGCTTTAACCCATTGAGCCACCCAGGCGCCCCTTTCTTTGTAAATTTTGAATTAAGTATTTTCCTGACCTGCACTTAAGAAAACTTAAACATCACCATATATTTCCTTAAGGTCCTAAAATATATGTATTGTGCCACAGTTCCACTCTTGGCCTTGTCATTGACTGTAAGTTTGGACAAATTCTTAAAGCCTGGGTTTTGAGTGTTTACAGTGTAAAAAGTAGGGATTAGATGAGAATTCTCTATATGACTTATGAGCACAATAAATTATCTGATGCTGTACAAAAAAATTAAAGGTCGATACTAACTTTTTGTTCACTCATCTAAAACCTTTTGTTCCAAATGAAAAAATAATTTAAGAAAATATGTATAGTAAATGTTCCCCTCTTTTACTCATTTTCTTGGTATTTTAAATACTCGAAAAATTTATACCAGGCTATCGGTTCATGACATCCTAAAGTGTATATGTTGTGTGCTCAATTTTAAGGGCTGGGACTATTCCCAGAAGGTCTGTGCTGCTCACAAAGAAAGCAGAACACTCAAGGACTCAGCACTAAAAATATCACATAAAAATGCTTCCTTCATGCACTTACTGGAACAGGTAATTACTGTGGCAACAATAAACTAATTTGAAGTGTTAGCTGTTAATTAAGACAATGCAGAGGTGTATGGTTGTCCTTTGGTGTAACCAGAGCCTCCATTCAAACTTCATTAATCACTTCATAGTTAATGTGTTGGGGAAGGTCAAGACAATTGAGATGCAATACCCATTGAAAGTAAACAAATTCTTTTCTCCAGGTAGAATGCCATTTGCAAAGTTAAGGGACACATTGGACTCATGCCAGGCCTTGCCTTTGTCATCCACTTCTCCTCCATGATTAAATGTTACACGGGTACTGTCATTGCAGTGTAAACCAAACCTCAGAGCGTCTTTATTGCTCGAAATCGAACCCAAACTTCCACGGATGAATTGGCGTGCGTCATAATTAAATCATCAAGCCTCTCCCTTTTAATTCACTTGGAAATAGGAGACCTTTCTTTTGGAAAAGACGTCAGCTTTCTTGACAAGCTTATTAAGTTGCCAAACTATCCAATATAGTATACACATTAGACTATCTTCTGGTCATCTCCTTATCACTGCTGTTGATCTCAAATGTCCAGGTGTTGCTTGTTGTCCAAAGTAACACCATTATTCTTTTTGCAAATTTTGAAACCCTGTGTATGCATTCAACAATATGTTTTATTTTCGTATTTCAGTCCTGGGTTAGAAATTCTAATATACAGCATTTTTAAAAGTTGAAATTGGAAGAATTTATGGTGTACGGGGGGAAAATAATATAGAATTAAATCTTACATATTAACTATATTTGCATAGAATAAGGTTATCAACTTCCTTCAGATCACATTTCAGTGTAGCTTAGTCCAACAACTTCTCTGTCAGGCAGTGAGAAAAATAGTGTTAGTCATTATATACCAGTATATTATATAAGTTCAGATGCATCATGAGTCAAATCATGACCTGAAATGTAGTGTCACATTATAAAAGTCTGGTATTAACATACATACACACAACATACAATTAAATAGTAACTTGTTCTGAAGCCAGTATAATATGGGGATTCCATTTATAAAATGTATACCACTTTATGTAAAGTATAAAAATTTTTTAAATAAGTTTTATAATTCTCTTAGTATTTAATATGCTAGGGAGGTTGATATTTAGAGAAAATCTTTAGACATCTTATAGATTTAAAAAACTTCAGTAAAGTGAACAGTCACCACTTAGTTTTTATAATCTTGCCTTTCTTTAAATGTGATATTCTTGAATTAATTTATAATTAATTGTTAAAAGCTGTTTACCTTACATAGTTGGCTTGACCTTTGTATACCCAAATAGGAAAAGCAGAACACATTTCTTTTAACACTAATATATATAGTATTTATATACATGTATACATATATATATATATTTCTAGTCTTATCTAAATTTATAACATTTTACATGTGAAAAGTTACAAATACTTGCAGGCCTTTAATAACTAAACCATTTCTATAAGTTGGTCACTTAAAAAACACTTCTCAGTGATTGTGAAATCTCTGTAAATTTGCTAAAAAATCATTAAGTTACGTACTTCATTGAATCTTACATATGTAATTGCACCTCAGTAAAGCTGTTAAAAAATTTGTCAGAGCAACCAGATTTCTTCCAAAACAACAGGGAGTGATGTTTTCTTTTTGATAATAGGAGAATATATGTTTTATTTTTATTTTAAGAAATGGGCAGTTTTTCCTACCAAATCATTGCCAAGTCATCATTGGGAGCCTGATAAATGTATCTCGCAACTCAACAGGTAAAAGGGAATTCCCAAGAAGCTAACTTCCATTCCCACCCCCACATCTTCCCCACGCAATCACATCTTAACACAGCTGGGTGAGAGGAAGAACACTCT